>NC_092046.1:116532799-116859859 GCF_003086295.3 Arachis hypogaea | reverse complement strand
TTTCTCACATCAGCATCCATATATAACAATTTCAAATTATATAGTATAGTTTTCTGAAAAAGACCCCTACCTCGATAAGCGAAACCATAACCGAAATGCCTCACATAAATCCTTTCGTCTTGGCCCGAATCGACGACAACCAAAACCTCAACTCTGCTTGCTTTCTCAATAGCAGAAACAGCCTCAATCGCTACATGTAGGCTCAATTACTAATTCCTAACACATAAATATCGCAAAGACTTTAATACACGTAACAGGATACTAACGCAGGGATTTCCGAAATATAAATACTCACTGTAATAAGGAAAACGAAATAGTAGCGGTCTCTGAATCAGTTTGGCGGCAGCCCCGACAGCCACCTCAAGCGACAGCAGCGACCAGTACCTCCGTGACGGCGACTGTAACAACATGCAATGACGATAAAGTTTCCTAACACAAAATGAAGTGCTATGTCTTGTTTATATTCCAAAGCATCAGCATACTGCATTCAAATAATTTTCTTAGGGTTGAATAAGACTTTAGTTTTATAAAACAAGCTATTTATGATTTAAATAAAAAAGTAGGATAATAATAGAAATTAAATTAAACATAAAGTATCCATCTTTAAAAATACCTTCTAATTAATCATCTTTAAATAATTTTCAGTTAAATACCAATTTAGTAAAATTTAGAGATAAATAAATTAATTCTCCTTTATTTATAAAATAAGGTTAAAAATCTATATATTAAAATTAAGGCATATAGAATACTCATTATTTTTCAATTATAAGAACTCTAAATAATAAATAAGAGTTTACTCAATTTTTATATAAAAATCTCTAAAAATATAGTCTTAAATAAATATAATACATCATAAGTAATTTATTAATAACTTTTAAAAATTTAGGAGTCTTATACGAGGTCCGTTGAGAGAGAAAGAGCAGAGACCAGAGACACAGCTTCGAGACGGTGGCGACGCAAATCCTCGGGCGGCAGCAACGACACGACCCTCGGAAAGCAACTAGCGCCACGAAGTTGAACTGATGGGGAATTGGAGACGCACTGTCATCGTTTGGGATCCTGGATGTACTACCGGCGGCGTGTAAGACTAGAGGATTCTTTCATGGGAAAGGAGAGGAGAAAGGGGGTTAGGGTTGTATTCTGAGAAATGAAATTGGATTTGGGGTTAGGGTTGTATTTTAAAATTAAGAGCATTTTTATAATTTTAAGTTTTTTAATCTTTACATTTATTTCAAACCAAATAACATACTGAGACATAATTCAATGTTGTACACTTCTACACCAAAAATAATATTGAGATTTATTTCTGTTTCTATCTCTCAGTCTCTGTCTCTGTCTCTCAATCTCAGTCTTTCAGTCTCTTTCTCTCTACCAAATGCTACTATATGGATGTAACGGATCAAAGATAAAATTCTAATTGATTAAGTTTCCAAAATAATTATTACGATTAATAGGAGATGTAATTCGTTATTGTTTTTGTTTTTCATTATTAATAAACATGATAGATAAATGATAAAATAATAATTTATAAAATAAAAAATAAATTTTATAATTAAATAATATATAAAAAATCAATTTGTAATTAAAATTAAATAAAGATTATTTAATTATTATTAAAAAAAACTTAAAAAATATATTTTATTATGGACTATCAAATCCAATGCCATAATACTACAAATCAAACAACATGAAAAATGTATTTTTTCTGGTATGTTCCTAATCAAGAAATAAGCTTCGATATATTCTTTTTATCCCTATTTAATTAAATTAATTCCTCTTATAAAAGTGTCTAAGAATTCCTACCAAATTAAATTCGCTTGGATCTGGGTATATCAGCATTACATGTGGGGGAGATAATGCCATGCCAGCTTTGGAAGGGAGATTTGGGAGGGATAGAGAGTCAATCTGCCACATATTTGTTTTAGAAAGAAGTGAAATTGATTTTATTTTCTTTTTGTCAGGAGTGAAATTGATTCTTCATTCTTCACAAATCTCAAATTTGTTTTAAAAATTTATTTTATTTTATTTTATTTTATTTTTTTGTTGATAATGCCCAAGTAATAACTCGTTTTTTGTAAGTGGTTATTTCATTAGGGTTATTTCATTAGTCCGTTTAAGTAAAAATCAAGCAAGTGGTTATTTCATTAGTCCATTTAATTAAGTGTTGAAAGTTTGAATTCTACTTTGTATATGCAGCAACTCATTGGCCAGTGACAAATCCTTAAACAGAACTCTAATCTGCGATAAATTAATTTTTGACTTGCCAAATTAAAAAATACTGTAAAAAAAAAAATATAACTAACTTTTGTTCGCTTTTTAATTTGTATATTGGGACTGAAGTAGTGTTTTTCATCGTTATTGGGGCTCTGTGTGTAATTCTCGGGTATGGACGATGACAAAAGAGAAATCGGAGGCTCAGATTTACAACACCACAAATCGGAGGGTCAGTTTTTCTCAAATCGGACCCTCAGATTTGAATGCAACTGGAACACACTTCTAAGACAATCGGACGGCCAAAAACAAATCAATGAAAGATCGAACGGTGAATGCAATGATGTCCGAAATCTGAGGCTCAGATTTCACTCTTCATTAATCCAACGGGCAGGGTTATATCAACAATAATCAATGGTAAATGAGGACTCTACAATTCTGAACCTCAGTATTGTGGATTTGTGGTTAGTAACCACGTGTGCCCCATGCACATGAGATGGGTAGGGCTTGATACCAATTGCACGAGACTCTTGCTTCTCTCTTCATTCATTCCTTTCAATTCCATTTGGTTCAGTTTCAGCAACCTTTCTTCACCCTTTACCTTTCATGGCTCCAAACTCATACATTTACAATAAAAAAAAACCACAATGCCTAAAAAAAAAATTAAAGAAGTAGATTGTCCTGAACTTCATATTATTAACTATCTTAGCCAACCTCATTATGTAAGTATTTTTGTTAAATTTTTTTCTTAATATAAATAGAAAAATAATTATATTGTAGATTTGATGTAATTTATAGTAAATATATTGTAGTTAAACATATATTTTCTGTTGTAATGGTTAGTTTAGTCTTACAGACTTGTATATATATATATATATTAATGTTAGTTTGTTTGTTTAAGTTATAATAATAATAATAATAATAATAATAATAATAATAATAAGTTGTAGGTAAAAAAAATTAGTAGAATATTAGTTATTATATGATTAGATTTGTTTTATAGGTTTATTAATTGTATTTGTTAGAGTAAAATGGTAATTAGAATTTAGTTTAGTGGGTAGTTTTATTGATGACAGTTGTTTTTGGAATTTTTGATAATTTTTATTTAGTGTTAGTGGCATAATAATTTAATTAAGCACTATTAATAGAGTTTAATTTCTGTATAATTATATTAATTATTTTAGATTGTAGGAGAATATAAATTAGAATTCTTAAATTTATTTTATAGATTTAGTAATTGTATTTGTTACTAGAATGGTAATTAAAATTTAGTGGAATGATTAAAATTATTGATACCACCTGATTAGATTTATTTTATAAATTTAGAAATGTTGATTAATAAATATAAATAATTATATTAATAGAGTGTAGATTGTGAAAAATCTTATAAATTCATTTGAGTTGTATGAGAATGTAAATTAGTACTTTTAATTTAATGTATAAACTATACTTGTAACAAAATAGATAGCAATTTGAACTAGTTATTGAAGATAATTATTAATTAGTTTTTGTGTTAAAATATAAGTAATAATGGTCATTTTGTTGATAAGAAGCTTAGTGATAATGACAACTAAGTAGAGAAGTTAATTTATTTTTTGTTCAGGTGTATATTTAATGTTAGTTATAAGTCTTTGTATTCATGTATGATTAACTATCAAAAGATAACTTGAGTTAATTATTCGTCTATATTTTGTAGGGCACAAAAACTTTGAGGTGTGTTCACATGAACCCACCGGGATTATACAATCCGATAGTTGAGCCTCTTGTACGGGCCACTGAATTTTATCATGTATCCCAAATTGGAGTGATCCAAGGTCAGTTAGCTTTGGTAACAGCTCTAGTAGAGAGATGGCATCCAGATACTTATACCTTCCATCTCCCGACGGGTGAGTGCGCCGTTACGTTAGAGGATATGGCTCTAATCCTAGGTATTCCGATAAATGGTCTTCCCGTAACAGGAACAACCATGACTAGTCAGGAAGCCATGGAAGCTGAATGCTTACATCAATTTGGAGTTGCACCGAGAACCAGTGATTGCAGAGGAAGTTACATCAAGATGACCTAGATTAGAAATGTGAAAGAAGGATTAATTTTGAATGATCGAGTTGCCATGGAAAAAGTATGTTAAATGCCATATATTGTTGTTGTTTGGGTCAATCTTATTTGCTGATAAGTCTAGGTCAGCGGTTCACTGGAAATTTCTTCCATTGCTTCGTGACTTCTCACGGATACACGAAATTAGCTGGGGATCGGCATCCCTAGCACACTTGTACAGAGCATTGTGTAGAGCATCTCGATTTGATTGTAAAGAGATTGATGGTCCACTGACATTATTGCATATATGGGCTTGGATTCGTATGTCGTTTTTTGCTCCGATTTCTAGAACCCCGCTGTTCTTTCCACTGGCTAACTGGTAATATCAATTGTTAAATGAGATTGAATATTGTGTTACTTTCTATTGCAATATCTGGTTTGAAACTTTAGTAATACAAAAAATGTTGACAGATGGCGTAACTGGGAGCATCATAATTGCCATATAGATATCATACTGTTGCTTATTTTAGGGGATTGTTAGATGAAGTTCAGGAAGGCCAGGTGTGTTCTCATCCATTGATATAGAAACATCTAGATATATATGTTTCTTGATGCCTTCGTATTATGTAGTGCTTAATAATATTTTTTTTATCCAATCCAGTTTGTTTGGGAAGCTTACGGTGTTGATCGGATAGAGGCAGATGTCATTCCAGAAGACATCCGTAGTCAATCAGAAATTTGGAGTGCAACGGTACCATTAATATCGTTTGAGACTCTTGAGTGGCATGCAACTGATAGGTGTAGGAGACAATTTGGGTTCGTACAGGGTGTCCCACATCAGGAGAGGTCTCTAGATGGCCAACATGGTGAGATTTTGACCGAACCCGAAAACTTGGATTGGTCTGTCACACACAGATTTTGGATAATGCAGTGGACCAACCGATATAGTCATGTCCTAATTCATGAGCCTGTGCCCTTGCATCATCCGTTAGAGCTTTACATGTATTGGTACCGAGGAAAATACGTGACTCATTTGCACTTGTCTGATTTGGTCTTACAAGAAGATCAATAAGGTGTTGCTAACCCGAATCAGCCACACGAGCCCGAGTCGCAACCATCATTACAAAGGGAACAACCTCCACAGTCAACACCACTACAAGAGCAACCTCAGCCGTTTTCAAATCCCTATGTTCCTCAGACTTATTGCTCATCGCCTTTAACACCGTCATTCCAACCGTCTTCAAATCCATATGTTCTATATGTATCGCCCTTTGAAACTGGGGACCAAGCATCATTTAGCCAGCTGCTCGGCTTCATGGCTACAAAAGCAGGTCAATCACAGTCATGTAATGTGAGTGAAGTACCCTCACCCAAATCGACGCACCAGAATGTCTTGACCCAAGGTCGGAGGTCGTTGGATACCCAAATTTGGTTTCGTTCACCTTCAGGAAATTCTGGAGGCAGATTGTCTTTTGACTCAAGTAGGAGTGAAGGCGGTCGAGGTATTGCTACTAGCGAAAACTCCCATCGCATCCAAATGGGTCTCATCGAGGAGAGTATGAGGGGTAATGATGTTGATGATGTTGACTATTTGGTAGACTCCCCCGAGGGTGATGACGAGGATGATGATGATGATGATGACGACGAAGAGGAAGAGGACAATGAGGACAATGAGGTCGATGATGACCAACATGGTGACGATGATGACGGTGGTGATGACCCTAGGCCTAGTACAGGTAAGGTAACCCTTAATAGATTGATATCTTTAAAGTACACTTTGTTGTGTAGAATTTTGCTTGTAGGTTGATATATATATATTATCTTGACAGTACACTTTATTGCATAGAATATTGCTATTAGGTTGATATATATGTTATCTTAAAATTTTCTTCAGGTGGGGCAGGTACAGGAACAGGTGGGACCGCATCTCCATCTGTTGGAGGCAAAGGATACAACCTAAGAACTGATCCTCCACGTCGGAGTGCAAACAGATTCACGCCGTCCGCATTTACGAATGTTGCGAAAAAGTGCAAGAAGTTTTGCAAATATGTCAAGGGGGAATGAGAAGGTAGAATGTTAGACTATGTGGTGGGAAATATGTAGATTTTGTGTAAGAAATATCTGGACTTTGTGTAAAAAGGACATGTACTTTGTGTTGGACATATTTAGACTCTGTGTATGAAATATTTGGACTTTTATAAGTAGCATGACTAGAATGTGTGGAAATACATAGTGTTTGTTAGTTTAATATAAAGTGACAAAGTGGCAACATAATGTATTTGATACAACATAAAATATATAAATTTTACAAATTTGAATGCCACCATAATAACAGTTAGGTATTCTGACCAGCACCGTCTGTACTAGAACCACTACCTTGTCGGCATCTACTGCGACTGTAGCTCTCAACCCCACATTGCTTACAGCGCCTTGGACGACGTAACATTCTTGTGTCCATCTCATTTAAGAACCGGGTCATCTTTGGCCGACCCTTTGTCACTCGCTTCAAAAAGGGATTTGGTACGAACCGAGGTCCATTATACATAGGCCATGTGGTGGGATTCCCAAGTGGTCTAAACCTAGCTTTATAAACCTTTCGGACCTGCTCCATCTTGTAAACATCATGAACGTACACCTGCCAATCCAATCGTTGATTTGCACAGCAAGCAAAGACATGGCGACATGGTAAGCGGTCCACTTGAAATTCACCACAGTCACAACGACGCTGTCGTAGATCAACTGCAAACTCGCAGCCACTAGGCATCTCACGCACCTTAAATATTTTGTTCTGTCTATCAAAGCAATTAACCTGAATGTTCCCGGCTGTGCGTTGATTTGCATGCAATTTGGAGGTCACGGTCTTTGAAAACACATAACCAGCATTAATTCGAGCCTCTGCTTCAGCCTTTTTCCTGGTGAATAACTCATTCAGTCTGTAAAATGTTGCCTTTACAAGTGCAGTGACTGGGAGATTACGCGCCCCCTTCAATACCGAATTAATGCACTCCACTAAATTTGTAGTCATGTGACCCCATCAGTATCTACCATCGAATGCCAAAGCATACTGTTCACGAGGAATTCTGTCCAGCCACCTTGTGTATGCTTCACCCTGCTCGTGTAAACGTCCGTAACGCAACTGGAATTCGCGCACTGTCCTAGAGTATCCTGCAACACGGAAAAAACAAGACATCCATTACAATGAAGGTTACTATAACATGAAAACTATGTATTTATTTTAGTTACCTATGTTGACGATAAGCTTTTGGAGATATGGTGCCTTAAATTTTCTCAAAAAATTAGACTCTATATGCCTGATGCAGAACATGTGAAAAGCTCTCAGAGGCGACCAAGCTCCATTACTGCGTTCCACCGCCGAACTTATAGAATCGTGTCGATCAGAGATAAGGTCCACACCATCCCGTGTCACCACATGTCGTCGCAAATTACTAAGAAAAAAATACCATGCATCAGAAGTCTCACCCTCGACAATAGCAAATGCAATGGGCACGATATTGTTGTTTCCATCCTGTGAAACTGCCACCAACAGACAACCTTTATATTTTCCATATAAATGAGTCCCGTCTACCTGTACAACTGGTTTGCATTGCCTGAATGCTCTAATGCAAGGGTAATAACTCCAGAAAACCCGATGTAGCACCTGAATATTAGGAACCAAGTCATCCCCCTGATAACAAGGTATGGTCTCAAAGTGGACGGCTGCTGATGGCTCCTTAGCACACATGGCTTCAAACCATATAGGCAGAACTTCATAGGAAGCCTCCCAACCTCCAAATATTTTTTCTACTGACTTTTGCTTTGCCAACCATGCTTTGCGATAACTTATAGTGTAATTAAACTTTGATTGAACTTCAGCGATGACTCTACCAATGGCTTAATGGCTTCTGCAATTGTGATTGAATCCAACTTGGAATGGTCTTGAGAAATACTTGATCTAGTGCAAGTGTGACTACCATTATATCTTCTAATTTCCCAACAATACTTCCTCTGGATCATGCTAACCCTAATCAGCCAATCACAACTTGTTTCGTACTGTGTACATTTGGCATAGAATGTTTGGGGTTCTGATTCATACACCCGATAATCTACGCCTCTTCGGATAGCATAATCTTTAACTGCCGCAATCACAGATTCGCGAGAACTAAATTCTATCCCCACGACGAATTCACCATCTGCCACAACCAAAGGCTCTACAACAACAATATCATGACATAAGTTCATAAAAGTATATGTACAAGTATTTATAAATACATACAATTTCATAAACAAATTATAAATATATAAATTTATAATAAAATATTAATATAAAAATACATTAATATATTCATTCACGTAAAATATATAACTTTCATGTTGACAAAAGAATATAAATTATATTATTCGGTAACCGTATAATATAACATAAGAATGTATTATACGGTTATATAATAATATCAACATAGTATCTAAATTTAAATAAATATATACATAAATTTTAAATTTTGAATACTTGGACAAAATATATAATAGACATAAATAAATAAATATACAAATATGTATAATATAAATTATATAATCATATAATTCTTAAATATAATTTAACTTTAATATATATATAATTTAATTTTATACACATCAGGATAATAATAATCATACTAACGGTCTTCAATAATAATATATAACAGTGCAATCTATATTTTAATTCTACAAATGCAGTTATACATTACTAATTGCATACAGAACCTAATAATAATCATATTATTTGACATCAAATTTAATTATTTATATTATAAAGTTTCTATATGATTATCTAAACTACATACCTGCATTAAAGTTTTCAGGATATTCTGGTACATGCATAGCCTCCAGATCCAATGCACGCATAAAAGATGGCTCTTCGAATGGTTGCTGATTTACTAGTGCATTTGTCACTTCCACCACATCTGTCTCCATGATATCATCAGCTTCATCATCATCTTCGTTTGGCTGAACAACCTCATAGTTGCTTTCAAACTCTTCCTCGCTGTCACTGTTGTAATCTCTCCATTCGATATTCCGATCAGCTTCAGATTGCTGGAACTCAATGTACAGCTCGATAAATGACACTTGTGATCGACTTTTGAAGTAGACTGAAAACATCTCTTGCATGCTCCCTTCATCCGTGACATACTTCGTCTGGAAATGAACAAATCTACCAAACACTGATACAGGATACAGATATAAAAATACTCGATATCATCTTCGGTATCTGCGGATCTATTCTTTCGCAAATAACACCTTTTAGTTCTTCAAATAGTATTGTAAAAGGAACAATAACATCACATGGATTTTCGCATACAAATCTTACTCCCTTAGGTGTTTGTAATAATATCTGACCATGATAATATAATTTTAACATAATTCTATCCTCCATTTTTTTTTCAAAACAATGTCTCTCCTCTCAACATTAGTTCAAAGTTGCAAAAATAAAAAAGAAACAAACTGAACACGGGCTTAGAACGAAGAAAGAGAAGATGAATTGAAGAAGACGAAGTGTGTGAGGGAGTATATATATATATATTACAAATTTGACCCTCAGTTTTCAATTTTAATGAATTAAAGTTTTTTTTAAATTCGAAAAACTGACCCTCAAATTTCAATTTTCCATTTCATAATTTTTTTAATTCAAAACTTACCATCCGATTTGCTTTCTTCTATTAAAGAAAAAAAAAAAAAATCTAAATCCACACAAATCAGAAGCACCGATATGTTCACTCCTTAATTTGAATTTTACATTACTAAAATCTGAGCCTAAGTTTTCTAACCCGAGGCTCCGATTTTTAATTTTCAATTTTAAAAGAAAATCAACTCCATATCTTTCAAAAACACACCAGATTTCTATATCCAACCATAACACATATTTCAAATTCATAACTAAATAAATGAGCCACTTTTGTTAAGTGGTCAATTTACTTCTCTATTTAAGATTTTTAAATAATTTTTGGTTTTGATTATGATTTATGAATTATTCCTCATAGTTAAGTACTTGATTTTGGTTAGTATTATAAGATGCTATTTGTCGAGTTCGATCTCCATCATAAAAATGTAAATTAGTCATTTGTTTTAATTTTTTCTTTATGTAAATTTAAGTCTCATAATTAGTTGGTCTAAAACATTATCATATTTTTCTCTCAAATTTATCAACGCTAAAAGAAAATAGAAAGTTTCCTAATACTCATTCGAAGAATTTTTATTCATAAAAGATATATAACACTAGTTACAAGCATATGAAGTACCACCAATTTATAGTATATATCTAGGGAAGTTCTATGATAGCATTAGTTTTGGTGGTCAAAGATGGCATAAATTTGACCAACAAATAAAATATTGACACATAACAAAAAAAAATTAAATCTAAAACTAAAATAATTTTCTCTTTCTTATAATTTTTTATAATTACTTTTATCAAAATAATTTAAAAAAATATTAAAATAATTTTTAATTATTATTTTATTATTGTTTTTATTTTTAAAAAATAATTTTTTATAATTATTTTTACTAAAATAATTTTTTATAATTATTTTTATTTTTTAATTATTTTTATTATTATTATATTTAATAATTTCTAAAAATAATACCAAAATTTTTTTTAATTATTTTTATTATTTTTTATCAAAATAAATTTTTTTATAATTATTTTTTCTTTTTGTAATTTTGGAAAACTAAAACCAAAATAATATTTTTTCTCTTATAATTTTTTATGATTTTTTTTAAACTAACACCAAGAGGGAGAATATCATTTTAGTGTTAGTTTTTTGAAATTATAAAAAAAATAATTATAAAAAATTATTTTTTAGAAATAAAAATAATAATAAAAGTAATTAAAAAATAATTTTGGTGTTATTTTAGAAATTACTAAAAATAATAATAATAAAAACAATAATAAAAAATTATTTTAGTAAAAATAATTATAAAAATTATTTTTAAAAAATAAAAATAAAACAATAAAATAATAATTATAAATATAATTATAAAATTATTTTGGTGTTATTTTTTTAAAATTATTTTTTATAATTATAAAAATAATTATAAAAAATTATTTTCATAAAAATAATCATAAAAAATTACGAGAGAGAATTATTTTTATTTTAGATTTAATTTTTTTGTCATATGTCAATATTTTACTTATTGGTCAAACTTATATGCCACCTTTAGCCACCAAAACTAATGCCACCATAGAACTTTTTATATATCTATTGGTGGTTTAGATCACTAAATATCTAAAGCAACTTGTAACAAATATAGGCTGAGTTTTTTAAATATTGTAGAAAGATGTGTGAATTTTTTTTATATTTTTTTATAAGTGAGTTTAATATTGTGATGGAAAAAAAAATTGTTTTTGTCAGAACACACAAAATGTTGGAGAAATTTTGTATGTGATTAAAATTTTTTAATGGTTAAAACAAAAATGGCGCTGCTGTTTTGTATAGAAATAAATAATAAAAACAATGATAGAAGTGAAAAACAGCGTTTTGTGATAGAATAATATTTTTTTAATTTAAAAACTGAAAAATAGCATACTGTTTTGTGTTGAAACTTGAAATAAATTTTATCGTTGAAAATAGTCAAAATAGTGTTGATATTTTGCATAAAAGTAAAAATGTCGTTGACGTTTAGTACTAGTGTGAATAAGAAAATATAAAATTAATTATAAAAGGTACGTTAGTGTTATGGTGAAAACACTTTGAGTAGAGTAGAAAGTGAACAACACAAAATTTTTCGTCTTTAAATTTTGAGAGAGTTCAGAGCTCTTAATTCTTTAGAAGTTAAAGCTGTTCTGTATTTATTGAGTGAAATAAGTTGTAGGTAAATGTAGTAAGTGTATAAAATGAAGAATTATGTTAGTTTAAGAATATATTTGAATGGTTAGATTTTGCATGATACACATGAAGGTGTGAATTTTTTATGTGAGAATCTATATGTTATTGTTGTTCCTCTTTTAATAACATATGAAGGACTTAAGGGTGTACTTTGTCAGAATGTAGATCATCAAGGCCTGAAGAGAATGACAAATATTTTGTATAGGTAGCTTGTGTTAGTATTTGGCAGTTTCGTTCAATTTCAAATAATGCATGTGGCCGATGAAGCTGGTATACAAGGAATGTTTTCGACTTACCATCAAACTAGAGCACGAGCCTCACTTATCGAGTTATACGTTGAGTTTGAACAAATTGAAGATGTTGATTTTCCAGAACCCAATATAGACTGTGAGCGAGCGAGTAGAAAGCTAATATCCATCGGCAGCGGTCTTATTAACGGAATTCATATCCATGCCCATACAAGGAGCAACGGCAGAAGACCATCCATGTCCTTACAATCATACCTAGATGCCCGACATAAGAATCGATACATGTGTGCAAGGCAAGCTGAACCCCAACTAAACTTATGAATCTGAGAAAACTCACGAAGCAACGACAAATACTTCCAGTGCACAGTGATTCCAAACTTGTCACTAAATAATATTGTTCCAAATAGACATATTATGTGACATTTTACATAATTTTTTCTACTTACTGGGTTAGTCAAATGTTGGCGCCGCTTTAGGCTGCAAAACCATGCTAGCTTGATTCCGCTTTCTCTATAGTCGTTCGGGTCAGGAGCACTATCAAATTGGGTCATGTACTCGTTCTCTAACCCACTTGTGCTGTGGTCAGTTAATCCAGTAACTGACAAGCCGTGAGTTCGCAGTCCAAAAATCATGGCGACGTCCTCCAAGGTAATCATGCACTCTCCATGTAGAAGATGAAACGTGTGCGTCTCAAGCCGCCACTTTTTAACCAATGCGTCTACAGTTAGATCGTGAGACATGATCCTTCCAATCTGAGATATATGATAGAACCCACTCTCTCTTAGTTGTTCTTCCACCCTAGCATCATATGACTCTATTTGGTGTAAGTGTCTCGTGTGCAAATTTCTTAAATCCTGAAAATAAAAGTAATGACTAACAGTCAATAACCAGAACTAGTCAATAATTACTATTACTAAATTAATACTCAGTTTAGTAACAAATATAATTAATAATTACTAAAAATTTAAATAATTTATAATTACTAATTGAATTATTAATTATTAAACACAACAGTAAACAGAAAAATTACTTACATATATTAAATATTAAAGATATTCTAATATATGTTCGTCAGTATGTGTGATGTCACGTTTTTCTATTTTTGTCTTTAATTCTACAATAAAAAAATATACAAACCATTATTTATATTTTCTTTTTTTCTTTTTTACTGAAAACATTAATAATAATAACTCTTAATCTATTTACTAAACACATATCTTAAGTATTAATAATTATCCGATCTAAATTCGTTTCCATTATTTTCCAATATATATTGCAAAAAAGCCTAAAATTAGTAAACATAGCTAAAATTTAACAACAATAATTCTATTTTTCAATAAATAATTAAAATAAAAAAACCTAACGATATATATATATATATATATATATATATATATTAATAATTAATAATAATTCAGTTCTATTATTAAAAACTAAACGCACTACACATATAAATTAACTAGAAATTTAAACTAATAAAAACTGAAACATCTAACATTTTATATAAAAAAAAATTCTAAAAATAACCCATATTCATTAAATAATAATCAAGGCTAATATATTTTAGTCAACTTTTAACCTAAAAACCTAAGTCACTAAAAAGTTATATCCTAATTAAATAAATAATTCTGTTTTGAAATCAATTACTTTAAATAAAACTAAAATTACTAAATAATTATGTTTTCTAATAAATTATTTAAAATATAACTAAAATTACTAAAAATGTCTATTTTTCAAAAATAAATTAAAACAAAACAAAAATTGCTAAAATGGGCTGCTTTTCAAAAAAAATTATATAAAATGAAACTAAAATTAATAAAATTTTTATTTTTTTAAAAAAATTAATTAAACTAAAACTAAAATTAAAAAAATATATATACTAACATCCAATTAATACTATACACTAACGACAATTTATTAACACTAACAACTAATACTATTATTACAACTATAACGAAGAAAATATATTTTTTAACTACTCCTAATCAACTAACAATTAATTTATTTATCTACTTAACAAAAAATTAATTTAAAAAATTATATACTATTTGTTTCTAAAACTTTTAGTTCAAAAAAATAGGATTAATCTAACTAACTACTAATAAAACATATAAAATATTAACATTTTTCTATATATGAGTGGCTGACGTTTTTTTTGTTGTGGAGTAAGAAAAATTCAACTTTTAGCTTTGTTCTTCTAATAGAATGGGGTAATTGGGGATGGAGACTCCAGACCGAAGAAGAAAGAATGAAGGAAAAAGAGGATTGGGTTTTTGGTTAACGTGTGGGGAGAAAGAGGGAATTGCCACGTGCCGGCCATGCAGAACAAAATGTCGATGACATTTTCTTCAATACGTTAGTGCCGTTTTCTGTTTAATAGTGTCGACATTTTCGTCGCGGCAACTAACGACTCCTATAGCACTGTTAATCTCGCCTGCTAGGCCATTTTGGTGGGTAACTCTACCTTTGGCGGAGCCGATCCACTGCATCTACCCAGAAAAATTCATGAATCAAATAAAGTTTTAAATTACATATCATTCTCAACCAGGAGCAAGTGGGGGCAAACCACTGTATCTATCCTGGGAGACTTAAACCATAACTCTGAGCAAGTGGAATCACACCACTGCATCTACCTAGGCAATTATACTTCCCCCACATCCCAAAGCAAGTAGAATCATACCACTGCATCTATCCAGAAAGGTACATCTCAATCAAACTACATTCTGTTATTGAATTCATTTTAAATCTTACCCCAATTCATTTCATAATCATAATCATAATCAATCATCAATATATCTCATTATCATAATGATCCTGATTCTCATTGTCATAATCATTCATCAATATTAACTCATCATCAATTAAATTCTTCACTTCTCAATATTCTTTAATATCAATTTAACTCTCTCAATGTGTTTGCACTCTCTCCAAGGCCTGAAAGCTAGCTATCAGACCATAAATAAGGGTTATGAAAATTTACAAGCTTGCTGAAAAGGTCAAACAGTTAAAAAACAGAGTTTTGTGTGAAAAGCAGGACTTGTGCGTACGCATCATAGTGCGCATACGCACAACTTGTAAAAATTTCAGGATGTGTAGCTGATGAGAGAACTTTTGCGTGGTCTAAAAATTTGCGGATAAATTCTCGTTGCAAGTATAGTTTCTAAACCTTCAAAAGTCCTTTCATACAAACGTTTTGGGTGTCACAAGTAACAAACCCCTTAAAAATTGTTAACTGAGTATTCTGGTGCACAAATTGTGAATCACACTTTTCACAACTCGTACCACTGACCAGCAAGTGCACTGGGTCGTCCAAGTAATACCTCACGTGAGTAAGGGTCGAATCCCACGGAGATTGTTGGTTTGAAGCAATCTATGGTTATCTTGTAAATCTTAGTCAGGAAGTCAATTATGTTTATCAGTTGAGTTGCGAATAAACAAGAGAGCATGGATTAAAGGTTACTTGTTATGCAGTAATGGAGAATATGTTGGAGTTTTGGAGATGCTTTGTCTTCTGAATCTCTGCTTTCCTCTGTCTTCTTGTTCACGCACGCACGTCCTCCTATGGCAAGCTGTATGTAGGGGTTCACCGTCGTCAATGGCTACATCCCATCCTCTCAGTGAAGAATATGCTCACATGCACTGTCACAGCACGGCTAATCATCTGTCGGTTCTCGATCATACTGGAATAGGATTCTTCGTCCTTTTGCGTCTGTCACTAACGCCCAGCACTTGCGAGTTTGAAGCTCGTCACAGTCATTCGATCATTGAATCCTACTCGAAATACCACAGACAAGGTTTAGACTTTCTGGATTCTCATGAATGCCGCCATCAGTTCTAGCTTATACCACGGAGATTCTGATTAACGAATCTAAGAGATACTCATTCAATCATATATAGAACGGAGGTGGTTGTCAGGCACACGTTCATGGTTTGAGGAAGATGATGAATGTCACGGATCATCACCTTCATCATAGTTAAGCGCGAATGAACATCTTAGATAGGAACAAGCGTGTTTGAATGTAAAATAGAAATACTTGCATTAATTCATCGAGACACAGCAGAGCTCCTCATCCCCAACAATGGAGTTTAGAGACTCATGCCATTAAAGAGTACAAAATTTAGATCTAAAATGTCATGAGATACAAAATAAGTCTCTAAAAGTTGTTTAAATACTAAACTAGTAGCCTAGGTTTTCAGCAAATGAGTAAACTATAGCAGATGGTATAGAAATCCACTTCTGGGGCCCACTTGGTGTGTGCTGGGGCTGAGATTTAAGTAATTCACATGCGTAAGGCCATTTTGGGCGTTCAACGCCAGGTTTGGATCCATTTCTGGCGTTGAACTCCAGCTTTTAATCCTTTTCTGGCGCTGGATGCCAGAATTGGGCAGAGAATTGGCGTTAAACGCCAGTTTACATCATCTATCCTTGAGCAAAGTATGGACTATTATATATTTCTGGAAAGCCCTGGATGTCTAATTTCCAACGCAATTGGAAGCACGCCATTTCGAGTTCGGTAGCTCCAGAAAATCCACTTTGAGTGCAGGGAGGTCAGAATCCAACAGCATCAGCAGTCCTTTTTCAGCCTGAATCAGATTTTTGCTCAGCTCCTTCAATTTCAGCCAGAAAAATACCTGAAATTACAGAAAAATACACAACTCATAGTAAAGTCCAGAAGTATGAATTTTTCCTAAAAACTAATGAAAATAAACTAAAAACTAACTAAAACATACTAAAAACTATATGAAATTAACTCCAAAAAGCATATAAAATGTCCGCTCATCACAACACCAAACTTAAACTGTTGCTTGTCCTCAAGCAACTAAACAAATAAAATAGAATACTAATAGGTTGAGAAGCAATAATATCTCAGAGTTTTTGAGTGAAGCTCAGATTCTAATTAGATGAGCGGGACTAGCAGCTTTTTGCTTCCGAACAGTTTTGGCATCTCACTTTATCCATTGAAGCTCAGAGTGATTGGCATCTATAAGAACTTAGAATTCAGATAGTGTTATTGATTCTCCTATTTCAGTATGATGATTCTTGAACACAGCTATTTCATGAGTCTTGGCCGTGGCCCTAAGCATTTTGTTTTCCAGTATTACCCCTGGATACATAAATGCCACAGACACATAATTGGGTGAACCCTTTGGATTGTGACTCAGCTTTGCTAAAGCCCCCAATTAGAGGTGTCCAGAGTTCTTAAGCACACTCTTCTTTCTGCTTTGGACCTTGACTTTAACCGCTCAGTCTCAAGTTTTCACTTGACACCTTCACGCCACTAGCACATGGTTAGGGACAGCTTGGTTTAGCCGCTTAGGCCAGGATTTTATTCCCTTAGGCCCTCCTATCCACTGATGCTCAAAGCCTTGGGATCCTTTTTATTTCCCTTGCCTTTTGGTTTTAAGGGCTATTGGCTTTTTCTGCTTTTTTTTTTTTGCTGCTTTTTCTTGCTTCAAGAATCATTTTTATGATTTTTCAGATTATAAATAACATGTCTCATGTTCATCATTTTTTTCAAGAGCCAACATATTTAACAGTCTTAAGCAACAAATTCAAAAGACATATGCACTGTTCAAGCATTCATTCAGAAGACAGAAAGTATTGCCACCACATGTAACTAATTAGAATTTCTCTTATTAAAACTCAAAATTTTATTGCCTCTTATTCAAAAGATCTACTATTTTATTCATGTTTGCTGATGATGAGAAAAATAAACTATAGCTTAATTGGAGATAAGATCAAATAGATACTAATTACTACTATATGACTCCTAAGGTGAACTTTTCTAATGACACTATCACAGATTTAAAGCAGAAATTGGAATTTAACAACCTTTATTCTGGGGGAACAGGGGTTCCTTTGATCCTTGGGGTGCTCGGTCCTGCAAAAGATAACTTCTGGCGCTTCAAGTCCCTTAAGTCACACCCTTGCTCCTCTTATTCTTTAAACATATAGGTAAGAATTTGACTGTGTTCCTTCTGTTCTTTTATTATTTTCTCCATAGCTTCCCGTATCTTGGTGAAAGACGTCTCAAGATACTCCCAATATTCAGATTGAGGGATTTCTGGGAGGAATTCCGGCGTTTTCTTCTTGGTGGGATCCTCCTGTGCTTGTTGTTTTTCCATTGATGCCTTGGTGATTGGTTTCTCAACTGAGATGTACTCAGTTATTCCCATCCTTACTCCAGCATCCTTGCAGAGCAGCGATATCACGCTTGGATAAGCCAACCTGGCCTCCTTAGAATTTTTGTTAGCAATTTTGTAGAGTTCAGCTGAGATCAGCTGATGAACTTCCACTTCCTTTCCCATCATGATGCAATGGATCATCACTGCTCTTTTAACTGTGACTTTAGAACGGTTGCTAGTAGGCAACAAAGAATGCCCAATGAAGTCCAGCCATCCTCTGGCGACTGGTTTGAGATCTTCTCTCTTGAGTTGATTTGGGACACCCTTTGTGTTGGTGGTCCACCTGGCTCCAGGGATACATATGTCCTCTAAAATCTTATCCAGACCCTTGTCTGTTCTCATCATTCTCCTGTTGAAGGAATCTGGATCATCTTTCAGCTGAGGTAACTTTAAGATCTCTTTGATCTTGTCAGGGGTGGTATGAACAATCTTTCCTCTGACCATGGTCCGATATTCATAGAAGGCAGTTCTAGATAGTTTTTGCTTGTCAGTCTGCCACATATTAGCATAGAACTCCTGGATCATATTCCTTCCCACCTTCGTTTCAGGATTAGCTAGGACTTCCCAGTTCCTGATTCGAATTTGCTCCTGGATCTCCGGATATTCATCTTCTTTCAGATCGAATCTAACTTCCGGGATCACTGATCTCAGACCCATTCTCATGACAGGAAAGAAGATGAACCGTCAGTTGTCCAAACTCGAACAATCCCCGACAACGGAGCCAAAAACTTGGTGCGCAGAAATTGTGATTACATTTTAATTATGTAAAATTCATCGCTCTTTCTTTCCCTGGTAATGGCACCAAAAACGGATGCACAGAACCATGGTCTAAACATATCTTCACAACTTCGCATAACTAACCAGCAAGTGCACTGGGTCGTCCAAGTAATACCTTACGTGAGTAAGGGTCGAATCCCACGGAGATTGTCGGTATGAAGTAAGCTATGGTCACCTTGTAAATCTCAGTCAGGTGGATATCAAATGGTTATGGAGTTTTCGAAATTAATTAATAAAATAGGGATAGAAATACTTATGTAATTCATTGGTGAGAATTTCAGATAAGCGAATGGAGATGCTTTCGTTCCTCTGAACCTCTGCTTTCCTGCTATCTTCATCCAGTCAGTCTTACTCCTTTCCATGGCTGGCTTTATGTGATACATCACCATTGTCAATGGCTACTTTCGGTCTTCTCTCGGGAAAATGATCCAAATGCCCTGTCACGGCACGGCTAATCGTCTGGAGGCATCACCCTTGTCAATGGCTTCATCTTATCCTCTCAGTGAAAATGGTCAACGCACCCTGTCACGGCACAACTATTCATCTGTCGGTTCTCGATCATGCTGGAATAGGATTTACTATCCTTTTGCGTCTGTCACTACGCCCGGCAATCGCGAGTTTGGAGCTCGTCACAGTCATTCAGTCATTGAATCCTACTCGGAATACCACAGACAAGGTTTAGACCTTCCGGATTCTCTTGAATGCCGCTATCATTCTAGCTTACGCCACGAAGATTCCGATTAAGAGATCTAAGAGATACTCATTCAGTCGAAGGTAGAACGGAAGTGGTTGTCAGGCACGCGTTCATAGGGAATGATGATGATTGTCACGTTCATCACATTCAGATTGAAGTACGAATGAATATCTTAGAAGCGAAACAAGATGAATTGAATAGAAGACAGTAGTACTTTGCATTAATCTTTGAGGAACAGCAGAGCTCCACACCTTAATCTATGGAGTGCAGAAACTCTACCGTTAAAAATACATAAGTGAAAGTACAGGCATGGTCGAGAGGCCAGCCCTCAAACGTGATCTAAGATAGCATACAACTGATCAAAGATGTCTAATACAATAGTAAAAGGTCCTATTTATAATAAACTAGCTACTAGGGTTTACAGAAGTAAGTAATTGATGCATAAATCCACTTCCAGGGCCCACTTGGTGTGTGCTTGGGCTGAGCTTTGAGTGTTGCACGTGTAGAGGTCCTTCTTGGAGTTGAACGCCAGCTTTTGTGCCTGTTTGGGCGTTCAACTCTGGTTTTGGATCCTTTTCTGGCGCTGGACTCCAGAATTGGGCAGAGAGCTGGCGTTGAACGCCAGTTTGCGTCATCTATTCTTGGCCAAAGTATGGACTATTATATATTTCTGGAAAGCCCTGGATGTCTACTTTCCAACGCAATTGGAAGCGCGCCATTTTTAGTTCTGTAGCTCCAGAAAATCCACTTTGAGTGCAGGAGGTCAGAATCCAACAGCATCAGCAGTCCTTTTTCAACCTCTGAATCTGATTTTTGCTCAAGTCCCTCAATTTCAGCCAGAAAATACCTGAAATCACAGAAAAACACACAAACTCATAGTAAAGTCCAGAAATGTGAATTTAACATAAAAACTAATGAAAACATCCCTAAAAGTAACAAGATTCTACTAAAAACATACTAAAAACAATTATTCGAAAAAGAAGAGATAAAGATATGATAAAAAGATTTATTTGGAAAAGATAAGATAGAAGATATGATAAGAGAAGATATAGTTTAAAATTGAGAGGATATGAAAGATTTTGAAAAAGATAGATTTAGATTTTGAAAAAGATAAAGTGGAGGTTTTGAAAAGATATTGATGAGTTGAAAAGATAGATTTGTAAAAAAAAAGTTTTGAAAAGAGTTGGATTGAATTTGCAAAGAGGCCTGGTGCTTATGGATTAAAATACATTTGATATTTTTAGGGTAGGGTTTTTAGAAATTATGGAATTTAGAAATCAAGGTTCTTAACATGTTTATGTAAGAAATCATGAATTGAAGTATGAAAATCAAGATTGAGAATGAAAAAATTTGAATAAAAAATGAGTTTTGTCTCCTCCCTGCCATCCTGGCGTTTGAACGCCCAAACACTGCCTGTTTTGGGCGTTCAGCGCCCAATTGCTGCTCTCCTGGGCGTTCAACGCCCAGCTGCTGCCATTACTGGCGTTCAACGCCCATTGGGTGCCCATTTCTGGCGTTGAACGCCCAGATTGCTACCATTACAGGCGTTCAACGCCCAGTGGATGCCCATTTTGGACGTTGAACGCCCAAAATACACTTTTACTGGCGTTTTCTTGCCAGTGAGCTCTTTTTCTCTGTTTTGTGTGCCGAGGTCTTCTGTAAATGATTCCTCACCTTAGTGTCAGTGAACTTTATATAAAAATAGGGCAAAATGCTTAGAGGATTGTTGCCCCATGGCTGGGTTGCCTCCCAGCAAGCGCTTCTTTATTGTCTTTAGCTGGACCTTGCTGAGCTTTTAATCTAGCTTTAGCCTTGAGCATTCTTGCTCAATGTTGCCTTCAAGATAATGCTTGATTCTCTGTCCATTGACAATGAACTTCTTATCAGAATCAATATCTTGAAGCTCCACATAACCATATGGTGATACACTTGTAATCACGTATGGTCCCCTCCACCGGGATTTCAGTTTCCCGGGGAATAGCCTGAGTCTAGAGTTAAATAACAGAACCTTCTGTCCTGGTTCAAAGATTCTAGATGACAGCTTTCTGTCATGCCATTTTTTTTATTTTTCTTTATAAAGCTTGGCATTTTCGAAAGCTGTGAATCTGAATTCCTCTAGCTCATTTAGCTGGAGCAATCATTTTTCTCCTGCTAATTTGGCATCAAAGTTTAGGAATCTGGTTGCCCAGTAGGCCTTATGTTCCAGTTCCACGGGCAGGTGACATGCCTTACCATACACGAGTTGGTATGGGGAGGTCCCTATAGGGGTCTTGAATGCTGTTCTGTAAGCCCACAGAGCATCATCCAAGCTCCGTGCCCAATCCTTTCTACGGGTACTTACTGTCCGTTCCAGGATTCTCTTTAATTCTCTGTTAGAGACTTCAGCTTGCCCATTAGTTTGTGGATGATATGGAGTAGCCACCTTATGGCGAATTCCATACCGAACCATGGCAGAGTAAAGCTGTTTATTGCAGAAGTGAGTGCCCCTATCACTGATTAGTACTCTCGGGACACCAAACCTGCTAAAGATATGTTTCTGGAGGAACTTCAGCACTGTTTTAGTATCATTGGTGGGTGTGGCAATGGCCTCAACCCATTTTGATACATAGTCAACTGCCACCAGAATATAGGTGTTTGAGTATGATGGTGGGAAAGGTCCTATGAAGTCAATTCCCCATACATCAAACAACTCAATTTTCAAGATTCCTTGTTGAGGCATGGCGTAACCATGAGGCAGATTACCAGCTCTTTGGCAACTGTCACAGTTACGTACAAACTCTCGGGAATCTTTATAGAGTGTGGGCCAATAGAAGCCACATTGGAGGACCTTAGTGGCTGTTCACTCACCTCCGAAATGGCCTCCATATTGTGATCCATGGCAATGCCATAGGATCCTCTGTGCTTCTTCTCTAGGCACACACCTACGGATTATTCCGTCTGCACATCTCTTAAAGAGATAGGGTTCATCCCACAAGTAGTACTTTGCATCAGTAATGAATTTCTTCTTTTGTATCCTGTTGTACTCCTTGGGTATGAACCTTGCAGCTTTATAGTTTGCAATATCGGCAAACCATGGTGTTTCCTGAATGGCAAATAAATGCTCATCCGGAAAAGCCTCAGAGATCTCAAGAGAGGGGAGGGACGTCCCTTCTACTGGCTCTATCCGGGACAAATGATCAGCCACTTGGTTCTCTGTCCCTTTTCTGTCTCTTATTTCTATATCAAACTCTTGCAGAAGCAACACCCATCTGATGAGCCTGGGTTTTGAATCCTGCTTTGTGAATAGATATTTAAGAGTAGCATGATCAGTATACACAATCACTTTTGATCCTTCTAAGTATGATCTGAACTTGTCAATGGCGTAAACCACTGCAAGTAATTCTTTTTCTGTGGTTGTGTAATTTTTTTGGGCATCATTTAAAACGCGACTAGCATAATAAATGACATGCAGAAGCTTGTCATGCCTCTGTCCCAATACTGCACCAATGGCGTGACTACTGGCATCACACATTAGCTCAAATGGTAACGTCCAGTCTGGTGCAGAAATGACTGGTGCTGTGACCAGCTTAGCTTTTAGCATTTCAAACGCCTGCAGGCACTCTGTGTCAAACACAAATGGCGTGTCAGCAGCTAGCAGATTGCTTAGAGGTTTTGCGATTTTTGAAAAATCCTTTATAAACCTCCTATAGAATCCTGCGTGCCCCAGAAAGCTTCTGATTGCCTTAACATTGGCAGGTGGTGGCAATTTTTCAATTACCTCTATTTTTGCTTGATCCACCTCTATTCCCTTGTTTGAAATTTTATGCCCAAGAACAATCCCCTCAGTCACCATGAAGTGACATTTTTCCCAGTTTAAAACTAGGTTGGTTTCTTGGAATCTTTTCAGAACAAGTTTCAGGTGATCAAGACAGGAGCTGAATGAGTCTCCATATACTGAGAAGTCATCCATGAAGACTTCCAGAAGTTTTTCTACCATATCAGAGAAAATAGAGAGCATGCATCTTGATGTGCGGAAAACGATCCGACACAAAACTCACCGGCAAGTGTACCGGGTCGCATCAA
Organism: Arachis hypogaea; assembly: GCF_003086295.3. Classification (NCBI taxonomy): domain Eukaryota; kingdom Viridiplantae; phylum Streptophyta; class Magnoliopsida; order Fabales; family Fabaceae; genus Arachis; species Arachis hypogaea. The sequence continues at coordinate 116,835,791 of NC_092046.1, read as the reverse complement.
GTAATAATAACTCACATGAGTGAGGTCGATCCCACAGGGATTGAAGGATTGAGAAATTTTAGTTTAGTGGTTGATTTAGTCAAGCAGATCAAGAGTTGATTGAGTGATTTATGATTAACAGAAATTAAATTGCATGAAAAGTAAAGGGAGAGGGGTAAATTGCAGGAAATTAAAGAGAACAGAAAATAAAAGTGTTGAATCTTAAAGAACAAGAAATTAAATGGCAGAAACTTAGAACGCAAGAAATGTAAATTGCAGAATCTTAGAATGCAAGAAATGTAAATTGCAGAATCTTAGAATGCAAGAAATGTAAATGGCTTGAATTGTAAATGGATCAGGGATGTGGGATTGCAAAAATTAAACAAGAGAGCAGTAAATCTCAACAAACAGAAACGTAGAAGATGGATCTAATTGAACCGGATCTTAAATGCAAATGAAAATAAACTTGGTGTAGCAATGTAACAAGGAAATTGAAATTAAAAGATGTAGATCTCAGGACTCAAGAGACTAGATAACCAAGTCTAGATCTCACTGCCTTCTTAGATCCAAATTTAGAATTCAATTGCAAGAGATTAAAAATCAAAACAGAAGAAAACTTGGATTCAATTCTCAATTCTCCAATGGTGCATTGAAAGAAACAGAAAGAGATTTCAAGGTGAGATTGAGACAGAATTTCCTCAATTCTTAAACACCCAAGACTCTAAATCTCCAAATAGCTCAAAAACTAAAAGTTCTCTACTGTGAATACTATGAAAATTCTTAAAGAAAACTCTAAACGAAAAAGCCCTCTAAAACTTCAAATCCTAAGCTATTTATACACTTTCTTCCAATGATCATTAAGCCTTGAATTGGGCCTTTAGTCTTGATGGAATTGGGTTGATAGTAGCCTCCGTTGATTGCTCTTGGTGTTGGGAAGAAATCCATTAGTGAACCGGGCCATGAACCATTCACGTTTGAGTCAACATTTGAGGCAAACGTTGACTCAAACGTCACTTGTGTAAACTTATGCAGCTAGGCCAAGATGCTGTCATCCAAGTTTGGCTCAACGTTTGAGGTCAAACGTGAGCTCAAACGTGGATCTCCCCATGCTCTCTTTTTGGCCAACGTTTGGCCCAACGTTTGAGGCAAACGTTGGCCCAAACGTGGCTCACTCAATGCATCAAACAGAGGTGCTCTTCCTTGCTTTTATGGCGCCAACGTTTGACCTCACGTTTGAGGCAAACGTTGGCGCAAACGTTGGTTTGCTCCAGGGGTGCTTCTCCTTGCTCATATGTGGCCAACGTTTGACCTCACGTTTGAGGCAAACGTTGGCTCAAACGTTGCCATCCCTTGCTCCTTCTTCAGCCAACGTTTGCGTCAACGTTTGAGGCAAACGTTGGCGCAAACGTTGGCTCTTCTCCAGGGTGTTCTTCATCTGCTTCTCACGTTTGAGTTAACGTTTGAGGCAAACGTTAGCTCAAACGTGAATCCCTTTTCAAGCCATTCTTGCAACCTTCTTCCAAGCTTTATTCCACCTATCATCAACCAACATTTGCATCAAAGCTATGCTCTAATCATGAGAGTTATTCTTTTTCTTGTCATATAAGTAATTATGGCATAAAACTCATGAAAATGCATCAATTCATCCATAGTTGATTGAATCTAAGGAAACATGAAATTCCACCCAATTGGCTTACTTGTGGCTTAAGAAAGTGCATAAAACTAAATGAAAACAAAGAAAAAGACTAGTGAAACTAGGCTAAGATGACTTGTCATCACAACACCAAACTTAAAACTTGCTTGTCCCCAAGCAAGAAAAGAGTTATTAAGAAGAAAGAATGAAAAAAAAAGAGAATGCTCATGTTAGCAGAGTGTTATTGGTAGCTCATGGGGTTTTATGCAGATATGTAACTACTCACTTCTTATTGACAAGTAGGCCTAGAAAGTTCTCTCTAAGCATCAAGCAAGACACTGCTATGACCTCTCATTATTCCTTTGTCCTTGTTTACTGAATTTTTTTTTTATAAGCTTTAGTTCAGTGTCATGTGTAACAAGCTCTTTTCTTTATTTATGCTTGACACATTATTCACTTTAGACACTTGGCTCACATCCCTTCTTAGATCATTGATGCCCAGCACCTCTTTGGGTTACTAAATGTCTTGTAGCTAGGTTGCTCTTGATAGTGGACTTTCAGTTGATAATCCCGGGTTAGTTAACCCAAGTTACCAAGTGTTAATGCACTCCAAAGAACTTAATAATCCAAGCAGATCCTAGTACAAAGACACCACAGGCATATATTCTAAAGTTCAAACTATTGGTGTCTAGCTTTGTTTCTTTTTATTTTTCTTTTGTTCTGTTGCCACTTTTGGCTTTTTCTCTTCTCTTTTTGTTTTTCTTTTCACCCAAGGAATTTTATTTTGTTGAGATTCATAGACAGTGAACTACTTTCTTCTTAAAAAGAGAACAATATATTCCTTTTATTCACTAATAGTGAGTTGCCACACAATCACACATACATGCCACCACTTACTATTATTTAACTTCTAGCTAACAATGAACCATCTTACTTCATGCTTCAAACATTTCTTTTATTGAATTGAAAAGATGCAGGGGACAAAGCATGCATTAGTTAAGTGAAAGTAAACACACAAGCACACATTTAGACTAGCTTACTTATTGACAATAATATTCAAGATGCACAACTACTGAACTAACAGTTACTGCTAAGATAGGCATATTCAAACTTTAAATTTTGAAAAATTGCATGTTGATGGAGTTCAGTGTCAATACAACCTTTTGGTGGCTTCTTCTTCTTACTTTCAACTGATGGTGTGAAGTCCTCCCGAGAAAGTGTTTGAATCCCTGCAGAATTAAAGGGAAGTTGCTTGTTTCTCAAGCCCTTAGATAACTAGTTAGTGTGCATGACCTTCTTGTGGGCTTTTGAACTTACTTTGGTGTGTGTGAACACCAAACTTAGTCCCTTGCCACTACCTTTGATGCATCGAGTTGATCATATGTGAATTCCTAGTGTCTTAGCTAAAAATAATAAAACTACAAAGTAGAAATAAACAATGATTAAATGATTCATCTGATTGCTTGGAACTAGCAGCCCTTCATGCAGAAAGTGAGAATGTGTTTTTAAACTAGATTTTTGGTGGAACACCAAACTTAAAATCTCTCATTCTCCTTTAAATTGTTTTGATGTGTGACACCAAACTTAGCTCGTTGCACTGCAGGTGAATCCACTTAATCTTTTTATTGAACTCTTATTGAAAGAAAATGACTACCTCAGGTTGGGTTGCCTCCCAACAAGCGCTCTTTTAATGTCACTAGCTTGACATTCTTCAATTTTTGCTTCACGGATGTTGTAAGCTCTGGACCTCTTTTTCCTTGTCCCAATGTCCTCCTAAGTACAGTTTTGCTCTGTGACCATTTGCTGTGAAATGACTCTTTGTTGCTTCATCTAGTAATTCAATACTTCCATAGGGAAAAACCTTGGTTACCAAATATGGACCAGTCCACTTAGATTTGAGCTTGCCAGGGAATATCTTGAGCCGTGAGTTGTACAAAAGTACTTGCTGCCCTGGTTTGAATTCTTTCTTCATGACCTTCTTGTCATGCTACCTCTTAGCTTTTTCCTTGTATATTTTGGCACTTTCATAGGCTTCTAGCCTAAATTCATCCAGCTCATTTAGCTGCAACAACCTTTTCTCTCCTGCTACTTCAGAGTCAAGGTTTAGGAGTTTAGTGGCCCAAAAAGCTTTGTGTTCAAGCTCCACAGGGAGGTGACATGATTTGCCATATAATAGCTGAAAGGGTGACTTCCCGATGGGAGTTTTGAAAGCTGTCCTGTATGCCCAGAGTGCATCCTCCAGCTTTCGAGCCCAATCTTTTCTTGAACTTCCTACTATCTTTTCCAGAATCTTCTTCAGTTCCCGATTTGCCAATTCAGCCTGTCCATTGGTCTGGGGGTGATATGGTGTGGCTACTTTATGAATCACCCCATATTTATGGAGGAGCTTCTCCATCTGTTTATTGCAAAAATGGCTACCACCGTCACTCACAAGACCCTTGGGAACCCCATATCTCGTGAAAATGTGCTTCTTAAGGAATTGAAGGACAATTTGTGCATCACATGTGGTTGTGGCTATGGCTTCCACCCACTTTGAGACGTATTCTACTGCCACCAAAATATATCTGAAAGAATAGAAAGGGGGGAAAGGTCCCATGAAATCAACACCCCACAAATCAAATAATTCCACTTCTAGAATGAAGTTTTGAGGCATCTCATTCCTTCTTGTCAGGCCTCCTGTTCTCTGGCATTTGTTGCATTGGTGAACGAATTCTCTAGCATCTTTGAAGATAGTTGGCCAATAGAACCTGCTCTGTAGTATCTTCGCAGCTGTTCTTTCTGGCCCAAAATGTCCACCATAGGCTGAGCCATGACAATGCCACAGTATATTTCTTATTTCACTCTCAGGAACACATCTCCTAATCACTCCATCAGAGCATGTCTTGAACAGGAAAGGTTCATCCCACAAGAACTTCCTTGCTTCATTGATTAACTTCTTCACTTGTTGCTTAGATAATTCTTGAGGTATCTTCCTCCCTACTTTGTAGTTTGCTATGTCAGCAAACCAAGGTGCTTGTTGAATCTGCAGCAAATGTTCATCTGGGAAGCTCTCATCACAGGCTGTGAAGCTTCTTGGACTGTTTCTTGTGGTAGTCTTGATAAATGATCAGCAACTTAGTTTTCAGTGCCCTTCCTGTCCTTTATTTCAATATCAAATTCTTGTAAGAGTAATATCCACCTGATAAGTCTTGGCTTAGCATCCTGTTTTGACATTAAGTACTTAATGGAAGCGTGATCAGTATAAACCACAATTTTGGATCCTATCAAGTATGATCTGAACTTATCAAATGTATAAACCACAGCCAACAATTCCTTCTCTGTTGTGGTGTAATTTTTTTGAGCTTCATTCAATACTTTACTTGCATAATATATGACGTGATGCAAGTTTCCCTTCTTTTGTCCAAGCACAGCACCAATTGCAATGTCACTTGCATCACACATGAGTTCAAAAGGTAGTTCCCAATTTGGGGGTGTGATGATTGGTGTTGTTGTGAGCCTGTTTTTAAAGTTTCAAAGGCATGCTGGCAATTTTCATCAAAAACAAAAGGAGTATCAAGCATAAGCAGATTACTCAAAGGTTTAGTTATTTTAGAAAAATCCTTGATAAACCTTCTATAAAATCCTGCATGCCCCAAGAAACTTCTAACAGATTTCACATTAGTTGGGGGAGGAAGCTTCTCTATGATTTCCACTTTTGCCTTGTCAACTTCTATCCCTTTTCTTGAAACTTTGTGACCAAGAACAATCCCTTCGGGCACCATGAAATGTCATTTTTCCCAGTTCAAAACCAAATTAGTTTCTTGGCACCGTTTCAAGACGAGAGTTAGATGTTTCAGGAAAGTATTGAAATTGTCACCAAAAATAGAGAAATCGTCCATGAAGACCTCTAGAAACTTTTTGACCATATCAGAGAAGATGGAGAGCATACACCTTTGAAATGTGGCTGGGGCGTTACAAAGCCCAAAGGGCATCCTCCTGTATGCAAAGACTCCAAATGGGCATGTAAAGGCAGTCTTCTCTTGATCCTTGGGGTCCACCACGATCTGATTATACCCAGAATATCCGTCCAAAAAGCAATAATAGGCATGGCCGGCCAATCTGTCCAGCATTTGATCAATGAATGGGAGAGGAAAATGATCTTTCCTGGTGGCGTCATTCAATCTTCTATAGTCTATGCACATCCTCCACCCAGTCACTATTCTAGTAGGGATTAACTCATTCTTCTCATTGGTGATGACCGTCATTCCTCCTTTCTTTGGTACAACTTGGACTGGGCTTACCCATGAGCTGTCAGATATTGGGAAGATTATCCCTGCATTCCACAACTTCATTACTTCCTTCTGGACAACTTCCTTCATCGTGGGATTTAGCCTCCTTTGAGGTTGAACTACTGGCTTGGAGTTATCTTCCAAGAGAATCTTATGCATACATACTGCAGGGCTGATGCCTCTCAGGTCGTCAATGGTCCATCCTAAAGCGTCTTTGTGAGCTTTGAGTACATCAAGAAGTTCTCCTTCTTCCTTTTTTGTTAATGACGAATTGATGATCACTGGGAAGCTCTCTGATGCACCCAGGAATGCATATTTGAGATGGGTGGGTAGTGGTTTTAGTTCTTGTTTTCGTACTTCTTCCTTCTTGTCTTGTTTTTCCTCTTGCTCAGTAGACATCTCGGCTACTTGTTCCTCTGTTGTCTCTTGATTTTCTTCTTGCTCTTGAGGGTTATCTTCCAACATTTCTTCCACCAAACTCTCTATCATATCCACTCTCATGTAATCCTCTTGCTCAGGGATGTGTTGCATTGACTTGAAAACGTTTATGACCATTTGTTCATTGTGGACCCTGAAGATCATCTCTCCTTTTTCTACATCAATGATGGCTCTTGCTGTGGCTAGAAATGGCCTTCCCAAAATGATTGAGTTGTTTCCTTCCTCCTCAGTATCCAAAATTACAAAATCTGCTGGAAAAATAAACTCCCCAACCTTCACCAACAGGTTTTCCACAATTCCATTGGGTGTCTTGATCGATCTGTCAGCCATGACTAGTGACATTCTGGTGGGTTTGAGTTCTTCTATAGCAAGCTTCCTCATCATAGACAGGGGCATTAGGTTGATGCTAGCTCCGAGATCACAAAGAGCCTTGTCTAATGTCATGTTGCCTATGGTGCAAGCAACTACAAAACTTCCTGGATCTTTAAGCTTCGGTGGGATTCCCTTTTGAAGTACCACGCTACATTCTTCAGTGAGAAGTATAGTTTCCTTCTCCAACCAGCTTCTTTTCTTGTTAATGAGTTCCTTCAAGAACTTGGCATATAAGGGCATCTGTTCCAATGCTTCAGCCAAGGGAATGTTGATTTCCAGCTTCTTGAAAGTTTCCAGGAACTTGCGGAAGTGTTGATCCTTGGTTTCTTTGTTGAACCTCTGAGGGTATGGTAGTGGAGGTGTACTGATCTTTACCCCTTGCTGCTGTCCTTGAATTACTTCCTTTGAACTATGTGGCTGGTTGTCTTTCTCTTTGAGTTTCTCTGGGACATTTCTTCTTGTTGTCATGTCCTCATTGCTAGCTTTCCTTTTCTCTGATGGTTCTTTGTTGCTATCCAAAGGCTTCTTGGTCACCTCCTTGTTGTTGTCTATCAATGTTTTTCCACTCCGTAATTGTATAGCTTTGCACTCTCCTTTTAGATTAGGAATGGTGTCACTCGGAAGAGAGCTTGAAGGTTTCTCAACAGAAATCTGTTTAAAGATTTGCCCAATCTGCCTCTCTAAGCTCTTCATGGAAGCTTCATGGTTCTTGGTTGTCATTTCTTGGTGTTTCCACATCTTGTCCATCAAGGTTTCCAAGTTAGTGATTCTTTGAGATTCTGGTGACGCTTGTGGTGGGTTGTGAGGTGTGGATGGTGGATGGTAGGCATTTTGGTTGGTGGGTTGGTTATTGGATTGATAATGGTTGGGGTTGGAGTAGTTGTTTTGAGGTTTTCTGTAAGGGTTTTGGTTAGTTTGCTACTGGTTGTGGTTTTGGTTGTTTCTTGAAGTGTTTTGGTTTGAGTTCCTCTGCCATGGTTGTTGGTTCTGGTTGTGATTGTCTCCCCATCTGAGGTTTGGGTGGTTCTTCCAGGATGGATTGTATGTGTCACCATACACTTCATTCTGTCCAGAATTTTGGTTGTGCATGTACTGGACTTGTTCTTGCTGCTGCTCCTCTTGAGTTTCTTCATTTTGCACCTATGTGGATGATGGTTGGCTTGTGTTAACTGCTGCAACTTGGAGGCTATCAATCCTCTTGGCCATTTGCTCAAATTGTTGTTGAATTTGCTGCTGCATCATCTTGTTTTGAGCCAAGATTGAGTCTACTCCTTCTAGCTCCATTACTCCTCTCCTTTGTGATGGTTGGTGGTTTCTTTGATGAGCAAAGAAATATTGATTGTTGGCCACCATGTCCACAAGATTCTGGGCTTCCTCAGCAGTTTTCATCAGTTGTAGTGAACCTCCAGCAGAATGATCTAATGCCTCCTGAGATTTCAATGTCAGGCCTTCAAAGAAATTTTGCAGCACGTCCCATTCATTGAACATCTCTGGAGGACACTTTCTGATTAAGGCTTTGTACCTCTCCCATGCTTCATACAAGGATTCGGCATCTAATTGTGTGAATGTCTGCACCTCGGTTTTCAGCCTGATGACTCTTTGGGGTGGATAGAATTTGGCTAGAAATTTAGTCACCAAGTCATCCCAACTAGTGATACTTCCTTGGGGAAAAGTTTCAAGCCATTGTGTGGCTCTGTCCCTTAATGAGAACGGGAACAGCAGAAGCTTGTAAGTTTCAGGATTCACGCCATTGGATTTGACAGTGTCACAAATCCTTAAGAAGGTAGATAGATGTTGATTTGGATCCTCCAATGGTCCTCCCCCAAACGAGCAGTTGTTTTGGACCAATGTGATGAGTTGTGGCTTCAGTTCAAAGTTATTTGCATTGACATTAGGGGTGAGAATGCTGCTTCCACAATGTCTAGCATTTGCAAAGGTATAGGAGGCCAGTACTCTCCTCTGTTGTGGTTATTGTTAACCCCTCCTCCTGGATTAGATGGATCTCCTTCCATCTCATGATATTCTTCCTCAGCTTCTTCCTCTCCAACAATATTTTTTCCTCTTTCAGCTCTTCTTAACCTTCTAAGAGTTCTCTGGTCAGTTTCAGATAAAACAGGAATGGATCTCCCTGTACCTGACATACAAACAAAACAAAAGAAACACCACCAGTAACACTTCAATCTATTGCTAGAATGAAGTTTAGTTTAAGCAAAATTTAAAACAGTTAGTGTGTCAGTCAAAAATTAGAGAAACAGAAAAGAAAAAGTTCTTAATCTAAACTACCACCTCACTTAATCATTGTCAATCTATTCAATCCCCGGCAACGGCGCCAAAAACTTGATGTGCGGAAAACGATCCGACACAAAACTCACCGGCAAGTGTACCGGGTCGCATCAAGTAATAATAACTCACATGAGTGAGGTCGATCCCACAGGGATTGAAGGATTGAGCAATTTTAGTTTAGTGGTTGATTTAGTCAAGCAGATCAAGAGTTGATTGAGTGATTTGTGATTAACAGAAATTAAATTGCATGAAAAGTAAAGGGAGAGGGGTAAATTGCAGGAAATTAAAGAGAACAGAAAATAAAAGTGTTGAATCTTAAAGAACAAGAAATTAAATGGCAGAAACTTAGAACGCAAGAAATGTAAATTACAGAATCTTAGAATGCAAGAAATGTAAATTGCAGAATCTTAGAATGCAAGAAATGTAAATGGCTTGAATTGTAAATGGATCAGGGATGTGGGATTGCAAAAATTAAACAAGAGAGCAGTAAATCTCAACAAACAGAAACGTAGAAGATGGATCTAATTGAACCGGATCTTAAATGCAAATGAAAATAAACTTGGTGTAGCAATGTAACAAGGAAATTGAAATTAAAAGATGTAGATCTCAGGACTCAAGAGACTAGATAACCAAGTCTAGATCTCACTGCCTTCTTAGATCCAAATTTAGAATTCAATTGCAAGAGATTAAAAATCAAAACAGAAGAAAACTTGGATTCAATTCTCAATTCTCCAATGGTGCAGTGAAAGAAACAGAAAGAGATCTCAAGGTGAGATTGAGACAGAATTTCCTCAATTCTTAAACACCCAAGACTCTAAATCTCCAAATAGCTCAAAAACTAAAAGTTCTCTACTGTGAATACTATGAAAATTCTTAAAGAAAACTCTAAACGAAAAAGCCCTCTAAAACTTCAAATCCTAAGCTATTTATACACTTTCTTCCAATGATCATTAAGCCTTGAATTGGGCCTTTAGTCTGGATGGAATTGGGTTGATAGTAGCCTCCGTTGATTGCTCTTGGTGTTGGGAAGAAATCCATTAGTGAACCGGGCCATGAACCATTCACGTTTGAGTCAATGTTTGAGGCAAACGTTGACTCAAACGTCACTTGTGTAAACTTATGCAGCTAGGCCAAGATGCTGTCATCCACGTTTGGCTCAACGTTTGAGGTCAAACGTGAGCTCAAACTTGGATCTCCCCATACTCTCTTTTTGGCCAACGTTTGGCCCAACGTTTGAGGCAAACGTTGGCGCAAACGTGGCTCACTCAATGCATCAAACAGAGGTGCTCTTCCTTGCTTTTATGGCGCCAATGTTTGACCTCACGTTTGAGGCAAACGTTGGCGCAAACGTTGGTTTGCTCCAGGGGTGCTTCTCCTTGCTCATATGTGGCCAACGTTTGACCTCACGTTTGAGGCAAACGTTGGCTCAAACGTTGCCATCCCTTGCTCCTTCTTCAGCCAACGTTTGCCTCAACGTTTGAGGCAAACGTTGGCGCAAACGTTGGCTCTTCTCCAGGGTGTTCTTCATCTGCTTCTCACGTTTGAGTTAACGTTTGAGGCAAACGTTAGCTCAAACGTGAATCCCTCTTTTCAAGCCATTCTTGCAACCTTCTTCCAAGCTTTATTCCACCTATCATCAACCAACATTTGCATCAAAGCTATGCTCTAATCATGAGAGTTATTCTTTTTCTTGTCATATAAGTAATTATGGCATAAAACTCATGAAAATGCATCAATTCATCCATAGTTGATTGAATCTAAGGAAACATGAAATTCCACCCAATTGGCTTACTTGTGGCTTAAGAAAGTGCATAAAACTAAATGAAAACAAAGAAAAAGACTAGTGAAACTAGGCTAAGATGACTTGTCATCACATCTCTGGAAGGTTGCAGGCGCATTACCTAGCCCAAATGGCATCCTTCTATAAGCAAACACTCCAGATGGACATGTGAATGTTGTTTTCTCTTGATCTTGAGGATCTACTGCAATCTGGTTATAGCCTGAGTAGCCATCCAAAAAGCAGTAATAATCATGATGTGCTAGTCTTTCTAGCATCTGGTCTATGAATGGTAAAGGAAAATGTCCTTTCTGGTGACTGTATTGAGCCTTCTGTAGTCAATACACATGCGCCACCCTGTAACTGTTCTTGTAGGAACCAGTTTATTTTTTTCATTATGAATCACTGTCATGCCTCATTTTTTTGGGACGACTTGGACAGGGCTCACCCAGGGGCTATCAGAAATAGGATAAATAATCCCAGCCTCTAGTAATTTGGTGACCTCTTTCTGCACCACTTCTTTCATGGCTGGATTTAGCCGCCTCTGTGGTTGAACCACTGGTTTGGCATTATCCTCCAATAAGATTTTGTGCATGCATCTAGCTGGGCTTATGCCCTTAAGGTCACCTATGGACCACCCAAGAGCTGTCTTGTGTGTCCTTAGCACTTGAATAAGTGCCTCCTCTTCCTGTGAATTTAAAGCAGAGTTTATAATCACTGGAAAAGTGTCACCTTCTCCCAGAAACGCATATTTCAAGGATGGTGGTAATGGCTTGAGCTCGGGTTTAGGAGGTTTTTCCTCTTCTAGAAGAAATTTCAGAGGCTCTTTCATGTCCTCTGAATCCTCTAAATCAGGCTGAACATCCTTAAAGATGTTTTCCAACTCTGATTCAAGACTCTCAGCCATGTTGATCTCTTCTACCAAAGAGTCAATAAGATCAACTTTCATGCAGTCTTTTGATGTGTCTGGATGCTGCATGGCTTTGACAGCGTTCAACTTGAATTCATCATCATTGACTCTCAGGGTTATTTCCCCTTGTTGGACGTCAATGAGGGATCGTCCAGTTGCTAGGAAGGGTCTTCCTAGAATGAGAGTAGCACTCTTGTGCTCCTCTATTTCCAGCACAACAAAGTCAGTGGGAAAGGCGAATGGCCCAACTCTGACAATCATGTCTTCAATCACGTCTGATGGGTATTTAGTGGAACCATCAGCAAGTTGGAGACATATCCGGGTTGGTTTAACTTCTTCAGTTAAGCCAAGCTTTCTGATAGTGGATGCAGGTATTAGGTTGATGCTTGCCCCAAGATCGCATAAAGCTATCTTGGTGCAATTACCTTCTAATATGCATGGTATCAAAAAACTCCCAGGGTCTTTAAGCTTTTCAGGAAAGCTCTTCAGAATGACTGCACTGCATTCTTCAGTGAGGAGAACTCTTTCTGTTTCTCTCCAATCCTTTTTATGACTCAAGATCTCTTTCATGAACTTGGCATAAGAAAGTATTTGCTCAAGTGCTTCTGCAAATGGAATCTTTATTTCAAGAGTCCTGAGATAATCTGCAAAGCGAGCAAATTGCTTATCCTGCTCCTCTTTCCGGAGTTTTTGAGGATAAGGTATCTTGGCTTTATATTCTTCAACCTTAGTTGCTGTAGATTTACTGCCTACAGAAGTGGTTGAAGAAGCCTTTTTAGAGGGGTTGTTATCAACATTTGTGTGTGTCTGATCCCTCACTGGCAATTGAGTGCCAGAGTTAGAAGCTGGAGTGAAACTGGACGCCAGCTCCTTGTCTGCTCTTGGCGTTTGAACGCCAGAATTGTGCCCATTTTGGGCGTTCAGCACCAGATCTTGCCCATTTTGGGCGTTCAATGCCAGATCCTTGCCCATTTCTGGCGTTGAACGCCAGTCCTGCCTTGTTTCTAGCGTTGAACGCCAGTCCTGAGCATGGTCTGGGCGTTCAGCGCCAGCCTTCCACCAATTTTCTGGCGTTTTAGTTCCAGAATTACTTTTTCCTGGGCTCTTACTGTCCTCAGGTGAATTTTGGGTGGTTTGCTCATTTCTTAGCTTTTTGCTGCCTTGAGGTGGGGTATTTAATGTTTTCCCACTTCTTAGTTGAACTACTTGGCATTCTTCTGCTATTTGCCTTGACAGCTGCTGCTTTGTTTGCTTAAACTGTTCGTCCATATGTATATTAGCCATCCTTGTCTCTTGTAGTCTATCTTTGAATTCGGCTAACTGCTTTGTTAGAAAGTCCGATTGCTGATTGAATTCAGCAGCTTGTTTTACAGGACTGAGTTCAGCAGTTGCTGTTTTGACCTCTTCTTTCATGGAAGGGTCACTGCTCAGGTACAGATGCTGATTCCTGGCAACTGTATCAATGAGCTCTTGGGCTTCTTCAATTGTCTTTCTCATGTGGATAGATCCACCAGCTGAGTAATCCAAAGACATCTGAGCTCCTTCTGCAAGCCCATAATAGAAGATGTCTAACTGAACCCACTCTGAAAACATTTCAGAGGGGCATTTTCTTAGCATCTCTCTGTATCTCTCCCAGGCATCATAAAGAGATTCATTATCTCCTTGTTTAAAGTCTTGGATATCCAGCCTTAGCTGTGTCATCCGTTTTGGGGGAAAGTATTGATTCAAGAATTTTTCTGTCAGCTGTTTCCATGTCTTTATGCTGGCCTTAGGTTGGTTATTTAACCACCTCTTAGCTTGATCTTTCACAGCAAATGGAAACAGTAATAGTCTGTAGACATCCTGATCTATTTCCTTATCATGTACTGTGTCAGCAATTTGTAAAAATTGTGCCAGAAACTTTGTAGGTTCTTCCTGTGGAAGACCGGAATACTGGCAATTTTGCTGCACCATGATAATGAGCTGAGGATTCAACTCAAAGCTACTGACTCCAATGGAGGGTATGCAGATACTACTCCCATATGAAGCAGTAGAGGGGTTAGAATATGACCCCAGAGTCCTCCTGGACTGTTCATTTCCGCTTATGTCCATGATGGAGAAAGGGAGATGATGTAAAATAGAGAAAATATTTTTATTTATTTATTTATTTATTTATTTCAAAAATGAAATAAATTAAAATAAAATAAATAAAAAAATTGAGTGAAGAATTTCGAAAAACTGAGGAGAGAGAAAGTGGTTAGGAATTTTTGAAAAGGATATAATGATTTTTTTGAAAAAGGTTTTAAATTTTGAAAAAAAAAAATCTGAATTTTAGAAATAGATTTCGAAAATTTGCTTTTAAAACAGAGAGAAAAGATATTTTTGAATTTAAAGAGGAGAGAGAAAACAATAAGATAGCACAAGATTTAAAATTTTTAGATCTGATGCTCCTTGTTTTCGAAAATTTTTAAGGGAAAAACACTAAGGAACACCAAACTTAAAAATTTTAAGATCAAGACACAAGGAAAACTCAAGAAAACTTTGAAGATTCACAAGAACACAAGAAAACGAAGGAAGAACACCAAACTTAAAAGTTTTAGAAAACTACTAAAATTTTTGAAAAACACAGAGAAATCAACAAGAAAACACCAAACTTAAAGTTTGGCACAGGATTTAATAGAAAAATTATTTTTGAAAAAGATTTTAATAAGAAAATAAGGATTCTAAAGTTTTAACACGACAATAATACGAGACTCTAAACAAAAAGAGAAATTTTTCCTAATCTAAGCAACAAAATAAACCGTTAGTTATCCAAACACGAACAATCCCCGGCAACGGCGCCAAAAACTTGCTCTACAAATTGTGAATCACACTTTTCATAACTCGTACCACTGACCAGCAAGTGCACTGGGTCGTCCAAGTAATACCTCACGTGAGTAAGGGTCGAATCCCACAGAGATTGTTGGTTTGAAGCAATCTATGGTTATCTTGTAAATCTTAGTCAGGAAGTCAATTATGTTTATTAGTTGAGTTGCGAATAAACAAGAGAGCATGGATTAAAGGTTACTTGTTATGCAGTAATGGAGAATATGTTGGAGTTTTGGAGATGCTTTGTCTTCTGAATCTCTGCTTTCCTCTGTCTTCTTGTTCATGCACGCACGTCCTCCTATGGCAAGCTGTATGTAGGGGTTCACCATCGTCAATGGCTACATCCCATCCTCTCAGTGAAGAATATGCTCACATGCTCTGTCACAGCACGGCTAATCATCTGTCGGTTCTCGATCATACTGGAATAGGATTCTTCGTCCTTTTGCATCTGTCACTAACGCCCAGCACTTGCGAGTTTGAAGCTCGTCACAGTCATTCGATCATTGAATCCTACTCGGAATACCACAGACAAGGTTTAGACTTTTCGGATTCTCATGAATGCCGCCATCAGTTCTAGCTTATACCACGGAGATTCTGATTAAGGAATCTAAGAGATACTCATTCAATCGTATATAGAACGGAGGTGGTTGTCAGGCACACGTTCATGGTTTGAGGAAGGTGATGAATGTCACGGATCATCACCTTCATCATAGTTAAGCGCGAATGAACATCTTAGATAGGAACAAGCGTGTTTAAATGTAAAACAGAAATATTTGCATTAATTCATCGAGACACAGCAGAGCTCCTCACCCCCAACAATGGAGTTTAGAGACTCATGCCGTCAAAGAGTACAAAATTTAGATCTAAAATTTCCTGAGATAAAAAATAAGTCTCTAAAAGTTGTTTAAATACTAAACTAGTAGCCTAGGTTTACAGCAAATGAGTAAACTATAGCAGATGGTATAGAGATCCACTTCTGGGGCCCACTTGGTGTGTGCTGGGGCTGAGATTTAAGTAATTCACGTGCGTAAGGCCATTTTGGGCGTTCAACGCCAGGTTTGGATCCATTTCTGGCGTTGAACTCCAACTTTTAATCCTTTTCTGGCGCTGGACGCCAGAATTGGGCAGAGAACTGGCGTTGAACGCCAGTTTACATCCTCTATCCTTGAGAAAAGTATGAACTATTATATATTTATGGAAAGCCCTGGATGTCTACTTTCCAACGCAATTGGAAGCACGCCATTTCGAGTTCTGTAGCTCCAGAAAATCTACTTTGAGTGCAGGGAGGTCAGAATCCAACAGCATCAGCAGTCCTTTTTCAGCCTGAATCAGATTTTTGCTCAGCTCCTTCAATTTCAGCCAGAAAAATACCTGAAATTATAGAAAAACACACAACTCATAGTAAAGTCTAGAAGTATGAATTTTTCCTAAAAACTAATGAAAATAAACTAAAAACTAACTAAAATATACTAAAAACTATATGAAATTAACTCCAAAAAGCGTATAAAATGTCCGCTCATCACAACACCAAACTTAAACTGTTGCTTGTCCTCAAGCAACTAAACAAATAAAATAGAAGACTAATAGGTTGAGAAGTAATAATATCTCAGAATTTTTGAGTGAAGCTCAGATTCTAATTAGATGAGCGGGACTAGCAGCTTTTTGCTTCCGAACAGTTTTGGCATCTCACTTTATCCATTGAAGCTCAGAGTGATTGGCATCTATAAGAACTTAGAATTCAGATAGTGTTATTGATTCTCCAATTTTAGTATGATAATTCTTGAACACAGCTATTTCATGAGTCTTGGCCGTGGCCCTAAGCATTTTGTTTTCCAGTATTATCCCTGGATACATAAATGCCACAGACACATAATTGGGTGAACCCTTTGGATTGTGACTCAGCTTTGCTAAAGCCCCCAATTAGAGGTATCCAGAGTTCTTAAGCACACTCTTCTTTCTGCTTTGGACCTTGACTTTAACCTTTCAGTCTCAAGTTTTCACTTGACACCTTCACGCCACAAGCACATGGTTAGGGACAGCTTGGTTTAGCCGCTTAGGCCAGGATTTTATTCCCTTAGGCCCTCCTATCCACTGATGCTCAAAGCCTTGGGATCCTTTTTATTTCCCTTGCCTTTTGGTTTTAAGGGCTATTGGCTTTTTCTGCTTTTTTTTTTTTTGCTGCTTTTTCTTGCTTCAAGAATCATTTTTATGATTTTTCAGATTATCAATAACATGTCTCATGTTCATCATTTTTTTCAAGAGCCAACATATTTAACAGTCTTAAGCAACAAATTCAAAAGACATATGCACTGTTCAAGCATTCATTCAGAAGACAGAAAGTATTGCCACCACATGTAACTAATTAGAATTTCTCTTATTAAAACTCGAAATTTTATTGCCTCTTATTCAAAAGATCTACTATTTTATTCATGTTTGCTGATGATGAGAAAAATAAACTATAGCTTAATTGGAGATAAGATCAAAATAGATACTAATTACTACTATATGACTCCTAAGGTGAACTTTTCTAATGACACTATCACAGATTTAAAGCAGAAATTGGAATTTAACAACCTTTATTCTGGGGGAACAGGGGTTTCTCTGATCCTTGGGGTGCTCGGTCCTGCAAGAGATAACTTCTGGCGCTTCAAGTCCCTTAAGTCACGCCCTTGCTCCTCTTGTTCTTTAAACATATAGGTAAGAATTTGACTGTGTTCCTTCTGTTCTTTTATTATTTGCTCCATAGCTTCCTGTATCTTGGTGATAGACGTCTCAAGATACTCCCAATATTCAGATTGAGGGATTTCTGGGAGGAATTCCTGCGTTTTCTTCTTGGTGGGATCCTCCTGTGCTTGTTGTTTTCTCATTGATACCTTGGTGATTGGTTTCTCAACTGAGATGTACTCAGTTATTCCCATCCTTACTCCAGCATCCTTGCAGAGCAGCGATATCACGCTTGGATAAGCCAACCTGGCCTCCTTAGAATTTTTGTTAGCAATTTTGTAGAGTTCAGCTGAGATCAGCTGATGAACTTCCACTTCCTTTCCCATCATGATGCAATGGATCATCACTGCTCTTTTAACTGTGACTTCAGAATGGTTGCTAGTAGGCAACAGAGAATGCCCAATGAAGTCCAGCCATCCTCTGGCGACTGGTTTGAGATCTTCTCTCTTGAGTTGATTTGGGACACCCTTTGTGTTGGTGGTCCACCTGGCTCCAGGGATACATATGTCCTCTAGAATCTTATCCAGACCCTTGTCTGTTCTCATCATTCTCCTGTTGAAGGAATCTGGATCATCTTTCAGCTGAGGTAACTTTAAGATCTATCTGATCTTGTCAGGGGTGGTATGAACAATCTTTCCTCTGACCATGGTCCGATATTCATAGAAGGCAGTTCCAGATAGTTTTTGCTTGTCAGTCTGCCACATATTAGCATAGAACTCCTGGATCATATTCCTTCCCACCTTCGTTTCAGGATTAGCTAGGACTTCCCAGTTCCTGATTCGAATTTGCTCCTGGATCTCCGGATATTCATCTTCTTTCAGATCGAATCTAACTTCCGGGATCACTGATCTCAGACCCATTATTTTGTTATAATGGTCTGAATGTTCTTTAGATAAGAACTTCCCTTGATTCCAAAGTGGTTTTGGAACGCTCTCTTTCTTGCCTCTTGGAGTGGGTTGTTTTCCTTTGGGGCCATGATCTTAGTGATCGCGGATAAACACACCAAACTTAGAGGTTTGCTTGTCCTCAAGCAAATGAAAAGAAAGGAGAGGGATAGAAGGAGAGCTAGGTGCAATTGTTGATGGTAGGGGAGGGAGGCCGAACTCAAATTTATAGGGAGGGAGGGTGGGTTTTTCGAAAAAGAAGAGATAAAGATATGATAAAAAGATTTATTTGGAAAAGATAAGATAGAAGATATGATAAGAGAAGATATAGTTAAAAATTGAGAGGATATGAAAGATTTTTGAAAAAGATAGATTTAGATTTTGAAAAAGATAAAGTGGAGGTTTTGAAAAAGATATTGATGAGTTGAAAAGATAGATTAGTAAAAAAAAAGTTTTGAAAAGAGTTGGATTGAATCTGCAAAGAGGCCTGGTGCTTATGGATTAAAATACATTTGATATTTTTAGGGTAGGGTTTTTAGAAATTATGGAATTTAGAAATCAAGGTTCTTAACGTGTTTATGTAAGAAATCATGAATTGAAGTATGAAAATCAAGATTTAGAATGAAAAAATTTGAATAAAAAATGAGTTTTGTCTCCTCCCTGCCATCCTGGCGTTTGAACGCCCAAACACTGCCTGTTTTGGGCGTTCAGCGCCCAATTGCTGCTCTCCTGGGCGTTCAACGCCCAGCTGCTGCCATTACTGGCGTTCAACGCCCAATGGGTGCCCATTTCTGGCGTTGAACGCCCAGATTGCTACCATTACTGGCGTTCAACGCCCAGTGGATGCCCATTTTGGGCGTTGAACGCCCAAAATACACTTTTACTGGCGTTTTCTTGCCAGTGAGCTCTTTTTCTCTGTTTTGTGTGCCGAGGTCTTCTGTAAATGATTCCTCACCTTAGTGTCAGTGAACTTTATATAAAAATAGGGCAAAATGCTTAGAGGATTGTTGCCCCATGGCTGGGTTGCCTCCCAGCAAGCGCTTCTTTATTGTCTTTAGCTGGACCTTGCTGAGCTTTTAATCTAGCTTTAGCCTTGAGCATTCTTGCTCAATGTTGCCTTCAAGATAATGCTTGATTCTCTGTCCATTGACAATGAACTTCTTATCAGAATCAATATCTTGAAGCTCCACATAACCATATGGTGATACACTTGTAATCACGTATGGTCCCCTCCACCGGGATTTCAGTTTCCCGGGGAATAGCCTGAGTCTAGAGTTAAACAACAGAACCTTCTGTCCTGGTTCAAAGATTCTAGATGACAGCTTTCTGTCATGCCATTTTTTTTATTTTTCTTTATAAAGCTTGGCATTTTCGAAAGCTGTGAATCTGAATTCCTCTAGCTCATTTAGCTGGAGCAATCGTTTTCCTCCTGCTAATTTGGCATCAAAGTTTAGGAATCTGGTTGCCCAGTAGGCCTTATGTTCCAGTTCCACGGGCAGGTGACATGCCTTACCATACACGAGTTGGTGTGGGGAGGTCCCTATAGGGGTCTTGAATGCTGTTCTGTAAGCCCACAGAGCATCATCCAAGCTCCGTGCCCAATCCTTTCTACGAGTACTTACTGTCCGTTCCAGGATTCTCTTTAATTCTCTGTTAGAGACTTCAGCTTGCCCATTAGTTTGTGGATGATATGGAGTAGCCACCTTATGGCGAATTCCATACCGAACCATGGCAGAGTAAAGCTGTTTATTGCAGAAGTGAGTGCCCCCATCACTGATTAGTACTCTCGGGACACCAAACCTGCTAAAGATATGTTTCTGGAGGAACTTTAGCACTGTTTTATTATCATTGGTGGGTGTGGCAATGGCCTCAACCCATTTTGATACATAGTCAACTGCCACCAGAATATAGGTGTTTGAGTATGATGGTGGGAAAGGTCCCATGAAGTCAATTCCCCATACATCAAACAACTCAATTTCCAAGATTCCTTGTTGAGGCATGGCGTAACCATGAGGCAGATTACCAACTCTTTGGCAACTGTCATAGTTACGTACAAACTCTCGGAAATCTTTATAGAGTGTGGGCCAATAGAAGCCACATTGGAGGACCTTGGTGGCTGTTCGCTCACCTCCGAAATGGCCTCCATATTGTGATCCATGGCAATGCCATAGGATCCTCTGTGCTTCTTCTCTAGGCACACACCTACGGATTATTCCGTCTGCACATCTCTTAAAGAGATAGGTTCATCCCACAAGTAGTACTTTGCATCGGTAATTAATTTCTTCTTTTGTATCCTGTTGTACTACTTGGGTATGAACCTTGCAGCTTTATAGTTTGCAATATCGGCAAACCATGGTGTTTCTTGAATGGCAAATAAATGCTCATCCGGAAAAGCCTCAGAGATCTCAAGAGAGGGGAGGGGCGTCCCTTCTACTGGCTCTATCCGGGACAGATGATCAGCCACTTGGTTCTCTGTCCCTTTTCTGTCTCTTATTTCTATATCAAACTCTTGCAGAAGCAACACCCATCTGATGAGCCTGGGTTTTGAATCCTACTTTGTGAATAGATATTTAAGAGCAGCATGATCAGTATACACAATCACTTTTGATCCTACTAAGTATGATCTGAACTTGTCAATGGCGTAAACCACTGCAAGTAATTCTTTTTCTGTGGTTGTGTAATTTTTTTGGGCATCATTTAAAACGCGACTAGCATAATAAATGACATGCAGAAGCTTGTCATGCCTCTGTCCCAATACTGCACCAATAGCGTGACCACTGGCATCACACATTAGCTCAAATGGTAACGTCCAATCTGGTGCAGAAATGACTGGTGCTGTGACCAGCTTAGCTTTCAGCGTTTCAAACGCCTGCAAGCATAAATGGCGTGTCAGCAGCTAGCAGATTGCTTAGAGGTTTTGCGATTTTTGAAAAATCCTTTATAAACCTCCTATAGAATCCTGCGTGCCCTAGAAAGCTTCTGATTGCCTTAACATTGGCAGGTGGTGGCAATTTTTCAATTACCTCTATTTTTTCTTGATCCACCTCTATTCCCTTGTTTGAAATTTTATGCCCAAGAACAATCCCTTCAGTCACCATGAAGTGACATTTTTCCCAGTTTAAAACTAGGTTGGTTTCTTGGCATCTTTTCAGAACAAGTTTCAGGTGATCAAGACAGGAGCTGAATGAGTCTCCATATACTGAGAAGTCATCCATGAAGACTTCCAGAAATTTTTCCACCATATCAGAGAAAATAGAGAGCATGCATCTCTGGAAGGTTGCAGGCGTATTACATAGCCCAAATGGCATCCTTCTATAAGCAAACACTCCAGATGGACATGTGAATGCTGTTTTCTCTTGATCCTGAGGATCTACTGCAATCTGGTTATAGCCTGAGTAGCCGTCCAAAAAGCAGTAATAATCATGACCTGCTAGTCTTTCTAGCATCTGGTCTATGAATGGTAAAGGAAAATGTCCTTTCTGGTGACTGTATTGAGCCTTCTGTAGTCAATACACATGCGCCACCCTGTAACTGTTCTTGTAGGAACCAGTTTATTTTTTTCATTATGAATCACTGTCATGCCTCATTTT
This sequence comes from Arachis hypogaea, assembly GCF_003086295.3. NCBI lineage: Eukaryota > Viridiplantae > Streptophyta > Magnoliopsida > Fabales > Fabaceae > Arachis > Arachis hypogaea. The sequence goes on along the minus strand of NC_092046.1, from coordinate 116,814,086 downwards.
TTTGGGACGACTTGGATAGGGCTCACCCAGGGGCTATCAGAAATAGGATAAATAATCCCAGCCTCTAGTAATTTGGTGACCTCTTTCTGCACCACTTCTTTCATGGCTGGATTTAGCCGCCTCTGTGGTTGAACCACTGGTTTGGCATTATCCTCCAATAAGATTTTGTGCATGCATCTAGCTGAGCTTATGCCCTTAAGGTCACCTATGGACCACCCAAGAGCTGTCTTGTGTGTCCTTAGCACTTGAATAAGTGCCTCCTCTTCCTGTGAATTTAAAGCAGAGTTTATAATCACTGGAAAAGTGTCACCTTCTCCCAGAAACGCATATTTCAAGGATGGTGGTAATGGCTTGAGCTCGGGTTTAGGAGGTTTTTCCTCTTCCAGAAGAAATTTCAGAGGCTCTTTCATGTCCTCTGAATCCTCTAAATCAGGCTGAACATCCTTAAAGATGTTTTCCAACTCTGATTCAAGACTCTCAGCCATGTTGATCTCTTCTACCAAAGAGTCAATAAGATCAACTTTCATGCAGTCTTTTGATGTGTCTGGATGCTGCATGGCTTTGACAGCGTTCAACTTGAATTCATCATCATTGACTCTCAGGGTTATTTCCCCCTGTTGGACGTCAATGAGGGATCGTCCAGTTGCTAGGAAGGGTCTTTCTAGAATGAGAGTAGCACTCTTGTGCTCCTCCATTTCCAGCACAACAAAGTCAGTGGGAAAGGCGAATGGCCTAACTCTGACAATCATGTCTTCAATCACGCCTGATGGGTATTTAGTGGAACCATCAGCAAGTTGGAGACATATCCGGGTTGATTTAACTTCTTCAGTTAAGCCAAGCTTTCTGATAGTGGATGCAGGTATTAGGTTGATGCTTGCCCCAAGATCGCATAAAGCTGTCTTGGTGCAATTACCTTCTAATATGCATGGTATCAGAAAACTCCCAGGGTCTTTAAGCTTTTCAGGAAAGCTCTTCAGAATGACTGCACTGCATTCTTCAGTGAGGAGAACTCTTTCTGTTTCTCTCCAATCTTTTTTATGACTCAAGATCTCTTTCATGAACTTGGCATAAGAAGGTATTTGCTCAAGTGCTTCTGCAAATGGATTCTTTATTTCAAGAGTCCTGAGATAATCTGCAAAGCGAGCAAATTGCTTATCCTGCTCCTCTTTCCGGAGTTTTTGAGGATAAGGTATCTTGGCTTTATATTCTTCAACCATAGTTGCTGTAGATTTACTGCCTACAGAAGTGGTTGAAGAAGCCTTTTTAGAGGGGTTGTTATCAGCATTTGTGTGTGTCTGATCCCTCACTGGCAATTGAGTGCCAGAGTTAGAAGCTGGAGTGAAACTGGACGCCAGCTCCTTGTCTGCTCCTGGCGTTTGAACGCCAGAATTGTGCCCATTTTGGGCGTTCAGCGCCAGATCTTGCCCATTTTGGGCGTTCAACGCCAGATCCTTGCCCATTTCTGGCGTTGAACGCCAATCCTGCCTTGTTTCTAGCGTTGAACGCCAGTCCTGAGCATGGTCTGGGCGTTCAGCGCCAGCCTTCCACCAATTTTCTGGCGTTTTAGTTCCAGAATTACTTTTTCCTGGGCTCTTACTGTCCTCAGGTGAATTTTGGGTGGTTTGCTCATTTCTTAGCTTTTTGCTGCCTTGAGATGGGGTATTTAATGTTTTCCCACTTCTTAGTTGAACTACTTGGCATTCTTCTGCTATTTGCCTTGACAACTGCTGCTTTGTTTGCTTAAACTGTTCGTCCATATGTATATTAGCCATCCTTGTCTCTTGTAGTCTATCTTTGAATTCGGCTAACTACTTTGTTAGAAAGTCCAATTGCTGATTGAATTCAGCAGCTTGTTTTACAGGACTGAGTTCAGCAGTTGCTGTTTTGACCTCTTCTTTCATGGAAGGGTCACTGCTCAGGTACAGATGCTGATTCCTGGCAACTGTATCAATGAGCTCTTGGGCTTCTTCAATTGTCTTTTTCATGTGGATAGATCTACCAGCTGAGTAATCCAAAGACATCTGAGCTCCTTCTGCAAGCCCATAATAGAAGATGTATAACTGAACCCACTCTGAAAACATTTCAGAGGGGCATTTTCTTAGCATCTCTCTGTATCTCTCCCAGGCATCATAAAGAGATTCATTATCTCCTTGTTTAAAGCCTTGGATGTGATGACAAGTCATCTTAGCCTAGTTTCACTAGTCTTTTTTCTTTGTTTTCATTTAGTTTCATGCACTTTCTTAAGCCATAAGTAAGTCAATTGGGTTGAATTTCATGTTTCCTTTGATTCAATCAACCATGGATAAATTGATGCATTTTCATGAGTTTTTGTGCCATAATTTCTCATATGACAAGAAGAAGAACAACTCTCATGATTATGGCATAGCTTTGATACAATTATTGATTGATGATAGGTGAAATAAAGCTTGGAAGAAGGTTGCAAGAATGGGATTGAAAAGAGGGATTCACGTTTGAGCTAACGTTTGCCTCAAATGTTAACTCAAACGTGAGAAGCAGATGAAGAACACCCTGGAGAAGAGCCAACGTTTGTGCCAACGTTTGCCTCAAACGTTGAGGCAAACGTTCGCTGAAGAAGGAGCAAGGGAAGGCAACGTTTGCGCCAACGTTTGCCTCAAACGTGAGGTCAAACGTTGGCGCCAAAAAGAAGAGAAATAGCACTCCTGGGCACAGCAATGTTTGAGCCAACGTTTGCCTCAAACGTGAGGCCAAACGTTGGCGCCAAACAGCATGAAGGGGCATACTTCCAACAAGAATAACTTGAGTTGTAGATGTCCAATTGAGGTGATTCTAAGTGGGTTAGAAAGCTGACATTCAGAGCTTTCCAACCATATATAATAGTCTATATTGGGCATAAAATTGGCAACGCGACAAGAGGACAAAGTAGCCCCCAAGAAGCATACAAAAAGGGAGCCTGGGAAGAACCACGTTTGAGCTCACGTTTGACCTCAAACGTTGGCTCAAACGTTGATGACAGCAACTTGGCCGAGCTGCATAATGCCACACATGAAGACATTTGAGTCAACGTTTGCCTCAAACGTTGACTCAAACGTGAATGGTTCATGGCCCGGTTCACAAATGGATTTCTTCCCAACACTAAGAACAATCAACGGAGGCTATTATCAACCCAATTCCATCAAGACTAAAGGCCCAATTCAAGACTTAATGATCATTTGAAGAAAGTGTATAAATAGTTTAGGATTTGAAGATTTAGAGGGCTTCCTTTTTAGAATTTTTAATATTGGCAGTAGAGCTTTTCTTTTCGGGAGCTTTTCCTTTTTAGTTTGCTGAGTAATTTTGGGAGAGCTTTTGGGTTTTGAGCTATTTGGAGATTTAGAGTCTTGGGTGTTGAAGAATTGAGGAAATTCTGTTTCAATCTCACCTTGAGATCTCTTTTTGTTTCTTTCACTGCACCTTTGGAGAATTGAGATTTGAATCCAAGTTTTCTTCTGTTTTGATTTTTAATCTCTTGCAATTGAATTCTAAATTTGGATCTAAGAAGGCAGTGAGATCTAGATTTGGTTATCTAGTCTCTTGAGTCCTGAGATCTACATCTTTTAATTTCAATTTCCTTGTTACATTGCTACACCAAGTTTATTTTCATTTGCATTTAAGATCCGGTTCAATTAGATCCATCTTCTACGTTTCTGTTTGTTGAGATTTACTGCTCTCTTGTTTAATTTTTGCAATCCCACATCCCTGATCCATTTACAATTCAAGCCATTTACATTTCTTGCATTCTAAGATTCTGCAATTTACATTTCTTGCATTCTAAGATTCTGCAATTTACATTTCTTGCGTTCTAAGTTTCTGCCATTTAATTTCTTGTTCTTTAAGATTCAGCACTTTTATTTTCTGTTCTCTTTAATTTCCTGCAATTTACCCCTCTCCCTTTACTTTTCATGCAATTTAATTTCTGTTAATCACAAATCACTCAATCAACTCTTGATCTGCTTGACTAAATCAACCACTAAACTAAAATTGCTCAATCCTTCAATCCCTGTGGGATCGACCTCACTCATGTGAGTTATTATTACTTGATGCGACCCGGTACACTTGCCGGTGAGTTTTGTGTCGGATCGTTTTCCGCACATCAAGTTTTTGGCGCCATTGCCGGGGATTGAATAGATTGACAATGATTAAGTGAGGTGGTAGTTTAGATCAAGCACTTTTTCTTTAATTTTTACTAACCTACTAACTGTTTGAATTTTTGCTTAAGCTAACTAAAACTTCATTCTAGCAATAGACTGAAGTATCACTGGTTGTGTGTTTCTTGTTTTGTTTGTATGTCAGGTATAGGGAGAGCTACTCCTATCTTATCCGAAGCTGACCAAAGAACTCTCAGGAGATTAAGAAGAGCTGAGAGAGGGAAAGGTATTATTGGAGAGGAAGAATCTGAAGAAGAATATCACGAGATGGAAGGAGATCCATCTAATCCCAATCCACCACAGAGGAGAGTGTTGGCCTCCTACACTTTTGCAAATCCCAGACACTGTGGAAGCAGCATCTTAACTCCCAATGTCAATGCAAACAATTTCGAGCTAAAACCACAACTCATTACACTTGTCCAGAACAATTGTTCCTATGGAGGCAGCCCATTGGAAGATCCCAACCAGCATCTATCTACCTTCTTAAGGATTTGTGACACTGTTAAATCCAATGGCGTGAATCCTGAAACTTACAAGCTTCTGCTGTTCCCATTCTCATTAAGGGACAAGGCCGCACAATGGCTTGAAACTTTTCCCCAAGGAAGTATCACTAGTTGGGATGACTTGGTGACTAAATTTCTAGCCAAATTCTATCCACCCCAAAGAGTCATCAGGCTGAAAACCGAGGTGCAGACATTCACACAATTAGATGCCGAATCTTTATATGAAGCATGGGAGAGGTACAAAGCCTTAATCAGAAAGTGTCCTCCAGAGATGTTCAATGAATGGGACGTGCTGCAAAATTTCTATGAAGGCCTGACATTGAAATCTCAAGAGGCATTAGATCATTCTGCTAGAGGTTCACTACAACTGATGAAAACTGCTGAGGAAGCCCAGAATCTTGTGGACATGGTGGCCAACAATCAATATTTCTTTGCTCATCAAAGAAACCGCCAACCATCACAGAGAAAGGGGGTATTAGAACTGGAAGGAGTAGACTCCATTTTGGCTCAAAACAAGATGATGCAACAATAAATTTAACAACAGTTTGAAAAAATGGCCAAAAGAATTGACAGCCTTCAAGTAGCAGCTGTGAACACAAGCCACCCATCAACTGTATGTGTGCAGAATGAAGAAAGCCAAGAAGAGCAACAACAGGAGCAAGTGCAGTACATGTATAACCAAAACTCTGGACAGAATGAAGTTTATGGTGATACCTACAATCCATCCTGGAAGAACCACCCAAACCTCATATGGGGAGACAATCACAACCAGAACCAACAACCATGGCAGAGGAACTCAAACCAAAACACTTCAAGAAATAACCAAAACCACAACCAGCAGCAAACTAACCAAAACTCTTACAGAAAACCTCAAAACAACTACCCCAACCCCAACCATTATCAATCCAATAACCAACCCACCAACCAAAATGCCTACCATCTACCATCCACATCTCACAACCCACCACAAGCATCACCAGAATCTCAAAGAATCACTAACTTGGAAACCTTGATAGACAAGATGTGGAAACACCAAGAAATGACAACCAAGAACCATGAAGCTTCCATGAAGAGCCTAGAGAGGCAGATTGGGCAAATCTCCAAGCAAATTTCTGTTGAGAGACCTTCAAGCTCACTACCAAGTGACACCATTCCTAATCCAAAAGAAGAGTGCAAAACTGTACAACTAAGGAGTGGAAAGATATTGGTAGACAACAACAAGGAGGTAACCAAGAAGCCTTTGGATAGCAACAAAGAACCATCAGAGAAAGGGGAAGCTAGCAATGAGGACATGACAACAAGAAGAAATGTCCCAGAGAAGCTCAAAGAGAAAGACAACCAGCCACATAGTTCAAAGGAAGTAATTCAAGGACAGCAGCAAGGGGTAAAGATCATTACACCTCCAATGCCATATCCCCAGAGGTTCAGCAAAGAGACTAAGGACCAACATTTTCATAAGTTCCTTGAGACTTTCAAGAAGCTAGAGATCAACATTCCCTTAGCTGAAGCATTGGAACAAATGCCTCTGTATGCCAAGTTCTTGAAGGAAATCATCAATAAGAAAAGAAGTTGGCTGGAGAAGGAAACTGTGCTTCTCACTGAAGAATGTAGTGCACTCATCAGAAAAGGACTCCCTCCCAAGCTGGAAGATCCTGGAAGTTTCTTCCTACCTTGCACCATTGGAAGTCTATTTATCAACAAGGGGATGTGTGACTTAGGAGCAAGCATAAATCTAATTCCATCATCTTTAGTGAAAAAGCTTGGCATAGGGAAGGTGAAACCAATACAGATGTCCTTGGAATTAGTGGACCAGTCAGTAGTACATCCCAAAGGAGTGATTGAAAACCTTTTAGTTAAGGTTGACAAGTTCATTTTTCCTGCGGACTTTGTTATCTTGGATACCGAAGAGGAAGGAAACAATTCAATCATCTTAGGAAGGCCATTTTTGGCCATTGCTAGAGCCATCATAGATGTAGAGCAGAGAGAACTAACTCTCAGGATGCACGAGGAAAGCATTATCCTAAAAGTGTTTCCAGAACCACAAATTAGTGAAGAGAGAAGCAAGGTAGTCAGCGACTGCTTTCCGAGGCAAGAAACCAACAACACAGGGAAGCAGAAGAATGAGCATGTGCAAGGAAGAGAAGGAATTCAAAAAGGAATTAGAATGATAAACAAGAAGGAAAGTACCACAACCAAAGCTGCTGTCAAGGAAGAAAGGTTAACAAGAAAAAGGAAGAAAAACAAGAAGAAGGCTCACAAAGGGTGGAAGAATAAAAAAATCCCAACTGAAGGATTCTCTAAAGGCGACAAGGTGCAATTAATATATCAACAGCTGGGAAATGAGGATCACTACACTGTTAACCAAGTACTCTCTCTCGAGCACATTGAAATTGAGCATCAAGGCACACAAAGAAGGCTTACAGTGAGGGGGGATAAGCTGCGACATTTCAGTCATCAACTACCCTAAGGGGATTAATGTCAAGCTAATGACAATGAAGAAGCGCTTGTTGGGAGGCAACCCAACCTGAGGTAGTTTTCTTTTCATAGCTTTTTCAATAAAAATGTTGAATAATTAAGTATGTATTGCAAGGAGCTAAGTTTGGTGTTGCACACCAAAACAATTTAAGGGAGAATGAAGGATTCTAAGTTTGGTGTTCCACCAAAATCTCATTTAAAAGCATACTCTCACCTCCTGCATAATGCTAGCTCCAAGCAATCAGACAAATTATTCAACCATTTAATTGCTTTTTAGTTTTGGTTACATAACCTTTAGCAAGGCCAAAAGAATTCATAAGTGGACAACCTGTTGCATTAGAGACAGTGGCAAGGAATTAAGTTTGGTGTTCCCACACCAAATTAAATCCAAAAGCCACACTCAATTCATGCATACTAACTAGTCACCTAAGGGCGTAAGAAGTAAGCAACTTTTGAGAATTGTGCAGGGAACTAACCACCATTTGAAGACATTATGCATCATAGCTCAAAAGGGGCACAACAGAAGGAAGGACAAAAGAACTGCAAACCAATAGGTTGTATCTATACTTAACTTCTGCTGTTGAGAAATGATTTGATTTATGTCTTGCTAAAGTGTTCATCTAGTATAGGGAGAATCACTCTTTGCAATAAGTAAGCTAGTCTAAGTGTGTGCTTGTGTGTTTACTTTCACCTAACTAAATGCATGCTTCGTCCCCTGCATCCTCAATTCGATAAAAGAAATGTTTGGAATGTGAAGTAAGATAGTTCTTTGTTAGCTGGAAGTACAATAATAGTGAGTGGTGGTATGAATGTATGATTGTATGATAGCTCACTTTTAGTGAATAAAAGAACTAGACTGTCTCCTTTTAAGTAGAAAGTAGCTCACTGTCTATGAATCTCAATCAAATAAAAGTCCTTGGTTGAAAAGAAAAACCAAAAAGAGAAAAGAAAAAGCCAAAGGTGGCAGCAGAACAAAAGAAAAAAAAAAGAAATAAAGCTAGACACCAATAGCTTGAACCTTAGAATATATGCCTGTGGTGTCTTTGTACTAGGATCTGCTTGGATTATTAAGTTCATTGGAGTGCATCAACACTTGGTAACTTGGGTTAACTAACCCGGGATTATCAACTGAAAGTCCACTATCAAGAGCAACCTAGATACAAGACATTTAGTAACCCAAAGAGGTGCTGGGCATCAATGTTCTAAGAAGACATGTGAGCCAAGTGTCTAAAGTGAATAATGTGTCAAGCATAAATAAAGAAAAGAGCTTGTTACACATGACACTGAACTAAAGCTTATAGAAAAAAAATAATGGTCAAGGACAAAGGAATAATGAGAGGTCATAGCAGTGTGTTGCTTGATGCTTGGAGGAGACTTTCTAGGCCTAAATATCAATAAGAAGTGAGTGTTTACATATCTACATGAAATCCCATGAGCTACCAATAATACTCTGCTAGCATGAACATCTTCTTCCATTTCATTCTTTCTTCTCAATAATTCTTTTCTTGCTTGGGGACAAGCAAGTTTTAAGTTTGGTGTTGTGATGACAAGGCATCTTAGCCTAGTTTCAATAGTCTTTTTTCTTTGTTTTCATTTAGTTTCATGCACTTTCTTAAGCCATAAGTAAGTCAATTGGGTTGAATTTCATGTTTCTTTTGATTCAATCAACCATGGATAAATTGATGCATTTTCATGAGTTTTTGTGCCATAATTGCTCATATGACAAGAAGAAGAACAACTCTCATGATTATGGCATAGCTTTGATACAATTGTTGATTGATGATAGGTGAAATAAAGCTTGGAAGAAGGTTGCAAGAATGGGTTTGAAAAGAGGGATTCATGTTTGAGCTAACGTTTGCCTCAAACGTTAACTCAAACGTGAGAAGCAGATGAAGAACACCCTGGAGAAGAGCCAACGTTTACGCCAACGTTTGCCTCAAACGTTGAGGCAAACGTTGGCTGAAGAAGGAGCAAGGGAAGGCAACGTTTGCACCAACGTTTACCTCAAACGTGAGGTCAAACGTTGGCGCCAAAAAAAAGAGAAATAGCACTCCTGGGCACAGCAACGTTTGAGCCAACGTTTGCCTCAAACGTGAGGTCAAATGTTGGCGCCAAACAGCATGAAGGGGCATACTTCCAACAAGAATAACTTGAGTTGTAGATGTCCAATTGAGGTGATTCCAAGTGGGTTAGAAAGCTGACATTCAGAGCTTTCCAAACATATATAATAATAGTCTATATTGGGCATAAAATTGGCAACGCGACAAGAGGACAAAGTAGCCCCCAAGAAGCATACAAAAAGGGAGCCTGGGAAGAACCACGTTTGAGCTCACGTTTGACCTCAAACGTTGGCTCAAACGTGGATGACAGCAACTTGGCTGAGCTGCATAATGCCACACATGAAGACGTTTGAGTCAACGTTTGCCTCAAACATTGACTCAAACGTGAATGGTTCATGGCCCGGTTCACAAATGGATTTCTTCCCAACACCAAGAACAATCAACGGAGGCTATTATCAACCCAATTCCATCAAGACTAAAGGCCCAATTCAAGGCTTAATGATCATTTGAAGAAATGTATAAATAGCTTAGGATTTGAAGATTTAGAGGGCTTCCTTTTTAGAATTTTTAATACTGGCAGTAGAGCTTTTCTTTTCGGGAGCTTTTCCTTTTTAGTTTGCTGAGTAATTTTGGGAGAGCTTTTGGGTTTTGAGATATTTGGAGATTTAGAGTCTTGGGTGTTGAAGAATTGAGGAAATTCTGTCTCAATCTCACCTTGAGATCTCTTTTTGTTTCTTTCACTGCACCTTTGGAGAATTGAGATTTGAATCCAAGTTTTCTTCTATTTTGATTTTTAATCTCTTGCAATTGAATTCTAAATTTGGATCTAAGAAGGCAGTGAGATCTAGACTTGGTTATCTAGTCTCTTGAGTCCTGAGATCTACATCTTTTAATTTCAATTTTCTTGTTACATTGCTACACCAAGTTTATTTTCATTTGCATTTAAGATCCGGTTCAATTAGATCCATCTTCTACGTTTCTGTTTGTTGAGATTTACTGCTCTCTTGTTTAATTTTTGCAATCCCACATCCCTGATCCATTTACAATTCAAGCCATTTACATTTCTTGCATTCTAAGATTCTGCAATTTACATTTCTTGCATTCTAAGATTCTGCAATTTACATTTCTTGCGTTCTAAGTTTCTGCCATTTAATTTCTTGTTCTTTAAGATTCAGCACTTTTATTTTCTGTTCTCTTTAATTTCCTGTAATTTACACCTCTCCCTCTACTTTTCATGCAATTTAATTTCTGTTAATCACAAATCACTCAATCAACTCTTGATCTGCTTGACTAAATCAACCACTAAACTAAAATTGCTCAATCCTTCAATCCCTGTGGGATCGACCTCACTCATGTGAGTTATTATTACTTGATGCGACCCGATACACTTGCCGGTGAGTTTTGTGTCAGATCGTTTTCTGCACATCAGGATGTCCAGCCTTAGCTGTGTCATCCGTTTTGGGGGAAAGTATTGATTCAGGAATTTTTCTGTCAGATGTTTTCATGTCTTTATGCTGGCCTTAGGTTGGTTATTTAACCACCTCTTAGCTTGATCTTTCACAGCAAATGGAAACAGTAATAGTCTGTAGACATCCTGATCTATTTCCTTATCATGTACTGTGTCAGCAATTTGTAAAAACTGTGCCAGAAACTCTGTAGGTTCTTCCTGTGGAAGACCGGAATACTGACAATTTTGCTGCACCATGATAATGAGCTGAGGATTCAACTCAAAGCTACTGACTCCAAGGGAGGGTATGCAGATACTACTCCCATATGAAGCAGTAGAGGGGTTAGAATATGACCCCAGAGTCCTCCTGGATTGTTCATTTCCTCTTATGTCCATGATGGAGAAAGGAAGATGATGTAAAATAGAGAAAATATTTTTATTTATTTATTTATTTATTTATTTCAAAAATGAAATAAATTAAAATAAAATAAATAAAAAAATTGAGTGAAGAATTTCGAAAAAATGAGGAGAGAGAAAGTGGTTAGGAAGTTTTGAAAAGGATATGATGATTTCTTTGAAAAAGGTTTTAAATTTTGAAAAAAAAAATCTGAATTTTAGAAATAGATATCGAAAATTTGCTTTTAAAACAGAGAGAAAAGATATTTTTGAATTTAAAGAGGAGAGAGAAAACAATAAGATAGCACAAGATTTAAAATTTTTAGATCTGATGCTCCTTGTTTTCGAAAATTTTTAAGGGAAAAACACTAAGGAACACCAAACTTAAAAATTTTAAGATCAAGACTCAAGGAAAACTAAAGAACACTTTGAAGATTCACAAGAACACAAGAACACGAAGGAAGAACACCAAACTTAAAATTTTTAGAAAACTACTAAAATTTTCTAAAAACACAGAGAAATCAACAAGAAAACACCAAACTTAAAGTTTGGCACAGGATTTAATAGAAAAATTATTTTTGAAAAAGATTTTAATAAGAAAATAAGGATTCTAAAGTTTTAACACGACAATAATACGAGACTCTAAACAAAAAGAGAAATTTTTCCTAATCTAAGCAACAAAATAAACCGTTAGTTGTCCAAACACGAACAATCCCCGGCAACGGCGCCAAAAACTTGGTGCACAAATTGTGAATCACACTTTTCACAACTCGTACCACTGACCAGCAAGTGCATTGGGTCGTCCAAGTAATACCTCACGTGAGTAAGGGTCGAATCCCACGGAGATTGTTGGTTTGAAGCAATCTATAGTTATCTTGTAAATCTTAGTCAGGAAGTCAATTATGTTTATCAGTTGAGTTGCGAATAAACAAGAGAGCATGGATTAAAGGTTACTTGTTATGCAGTAATGGAGAATATGTTGGAGTTTTGGAGATGCTTTGTCTTCTGAATCTCTGCTTTCCTCTGTCTTCTTGTTCACGCACGCACGTCCTCCTATGGCAAGCTGTATGTAGGGGTTCACCGTCGTCAATGGCTACATCCCATCCTCTCAGTGAAGAATATGCTCACATGCTCTGTCATAGCACGGCTAATCATCTGTCGGTTCTCGATCATACTGGAATAGGATTCTTCGTCCTTTTGCGTCTGTCACTAACGCCCAGCACTTGCGAGTTTGAAGCTCGTCACAGTCATTCGATCATTGAATCCTACTCGGAATACCACAGACAAGGTTTAGACTTTCCGGATTCTCATGAATGCCGCCATCAGTTCTAGCTTATACCACGGAGATTCTGATTAAGGAATCTAAGAGATACTCATTCAATCGTATATAGAACGGAGGTGGTTGTCAGGCACACGTTCATGGTTTGAGGAAGGTGATGAATGTCACGGATCATCACCTTCATCATAGTTAAGCACGAATGAACATCTTAGATAGGAACAAGCGTGTTTGAATGTAAAACAGAAATACTTGCACTAATTCATCGAGACACAGCAGAGCTTCTCACCCCCAACAATGGAGTTTAGAGACTCATGCCGTCAAAGAGTACAAAATTTAGATCTAAAATGTCATGAGATACAAAATAAGTCTCTAAAAGTTGTTTAAATACTAAACTAGTAGCCTAGGTTTACAGCAAATGAGTAAACTATAGCAGATGGTATAGAGATCCACTTCTGGGGCCCACTTGGTGTGTGTTGGGGCTGAGATTTAAGTAATTCACGTGCGTAAGGCCATTTTGGGCGTTCAACGCCAGGTTTGGATCCATTTCTGGCGTTGAACTCCAGCTTTTAATCCTTTTTTGGCGCTGGACGCCAGAATTGGGCAGAGAACTGGCGTTGAACGCCAGTTTACGTCGTCTATCCTTGAGCAAAGTATAGACTATTATATATTTCTGAAAAGCCCTGGATGTCTACTTTCCAACGCAATTGGAATCACGCCATTTCGAGTTCTGTAACTCCAGAAAATCCACTTTGAGTGCAGGGAGGTCAGAATCCAACAGCATCAGCAGTCCTTTTTCAGCCTGAATCAGATTTTTGCTCAGCTCCTTCAATTTCAGCCAGAAAAATACCTGAAATTACAGAAAAACACACAACTCATAGTAAAGTCCAGAAGTATGAATTTTTCCTAAAAACTAATGAAAATAAACTAAAAACTAACTAAAACATACTAAAAACTATATGAAATTAACTCCAAAAAGCGTATAAAATGTCCGCTCATCATATTCAAACCTCGGGTCGTCTTCTCAAGGAACTGCAAGGAAGTATGTTCTTATTATTGGCTATAAAGGTTGTAATCGGGGTTTAGAAGGTGAGAAGCAAGTGATTTGAATGACAAGTAGAGTAAATGACAATTGAAATAAATAAATACTGTAAAGCAACTTTTGGCGAGGTAAGAGAAATTAGAAGTCCAACTTAGTTATCGCTCTCAACAATAATGAAAGTTGAATCTAAATTCCACTTAGTTAACCTTTACTAAAGTAAAGGAAAGTCAAGGGACTAATTAGTTTGACCTTCGAATCCTATTTATTTCCTAAGAAAAAGTTGGGATTATTGAAGTTCAGTTCAATTAGCAAGATAACGATTATCAATTATGTTGAGTTTGATAACTGCTGAGTTACTGATTTCTTAACCAAGACCAAAAAGAGAAAAAGTAAATTGCTGGAATAGAATATCTTCAGATTGGAAACAATGGTAACACAAATTAAAGAGAAATCAATCAATAACTGAAATACCTCAAATATCATTATTAATTCAAATCATAATATGGAAAGGGTTCATAAGTCAAGTTGGCAACATTTATAAGTACGCATAAAAGCATTAAAGTAAATATTAAACCTGGATCGAGAGTCACTCTTACAAACTAAGAGAAGTCCTAAATCCTAATCCTAATCCTAAGAGAGAGAGAGGAGAGAACCTCTCTCAAACTAAATCTAAATCATGGAAAGTGAAAATTGGCGAGCTCTCTCTGAATGGATGCGTTCTTCCACTTCGTAACCTCTGGTCTATGCCTTCTGGACTTGGATTTGGGCCAAAAAGGGCTTCAGAATTTGCTATGAGTATTTTCTACAATTTCTGGTGCGTGGCCTCTGTCACGCGTCCGCGTGGGTCACGCGGTTGCGTCATTCGGAGCTTTTCTTGCCACACGGTCGCGTCAGTCATGCGATCGCGTCATGTGCGTTCTGCTTAAGACACGCGGTCGCGTCAGTCATGCGGCCGTGTCCATGCGATCGCGTGGATACCAGTTTCTGCAAAACTCCGTTTCGCACTTTCCTTCCATTTTTTGTACATTTCCTTTTCCATCATTTAAGTCATTCTGCCTTAGAAAACCTGAAACTACTCAACACACTAATCACGGCATCGAATGGAAATAAAGGTAATTAAAATAATTAATTTTAAAGCTTAGGAAACATGTTTTTCACATACATCACATAATAAGGAAGGAAAAGTAAAACCATGCAATTAATATGAATAAGCGGATGAAGGATTGAATAAATCACTCAAACTAAGCACAAAATAACTCATGAAATATGGGTTTATCAACCTCTCCACACTTAAACAATAGCATGTCCTCATGCTAAATCCAAGGTAAAGAATAGGGTAAGGTTAAAGTGGTGGAATGTTATGCAATGCAACCTATTCTAAATGCACCTACCTGAATGAGTCATGAAATTCCAATTTATCCACTCATATATAAAGCTTACATGTAGTCAAATTAATTCACATTCTCAAGGAGTCATATATATATATATATATATATATATATATATATATATATATATATATATATATATATATATATATATATATATATATATATATATAGCCAACCCTTAAATAATAAAGCATTTTAGCAAATGAAATGGGAAATATTGTACAAACTTACAAAACAATTAGTAATTTAAACACAGATATATACTGATGAGCTATTGAACCCTCACTGGATTTTGTGTTTACTCTCTAGTCACTCAGTGTTTATTGGGTTTATTCACTCTACTTTTCTTTTTATTCTTACTTTCTATAACTTTGTTCTTCACCTAACCAATCAACAATTATAGAGTACAGTCATACCAAAAGTCATGAGGTCTTTAATTAAGGTTGTAATGGGGTCAAGGTAAAGGTAAGGATATATGTATAAGGCTAAGTGAGCTAATAAGTGAATCCTTAATTAGACTAAGATCTTACCTAACATACATATTTAGTAGAACAAAAATTCTTTACCAATTTTCCCATATTATCCCACTTGTTGTTACATGCTCATGTTTCAATTTTTGTTTTTATCCCATGTGCATTGCTTTTATTTTGCATTGGGAAATTTTTTTCGTATCCCCTTTTATTGAATGCTGAAAAATAATTTTTTTTTAATGCACATGGTAATTGAATCACTTTGATTTCTCATGAGCATGCTTCCCAAAATTTATTTTATTTCTTTTAACTTTTCTACCATTTTGTTTCTATCATCCATGTTTCCAATAGGTTTCCCACATTTTAATCTATTTATAATTTTCTATCTTAAGCTAACCAAGGATTCAACTTGGGATTTTATTTTGTTTTTCTGCTTAAGGCTAGTAGTGTGGCTAAATAGAATAAAAGGGATTTTAAAGGCTCAAGGGGGCTAACAAGGGTGATGTGAAAGGTAGGTTATTTTGGGGTAAGTGAGCTAAAATCAAATGATGGCCTCAATCATTCTTTTGGCATGTATCTATATTCTATAATTGGACATATAGATTAAAGCAAAGTAAAGAACATCAGAATAAAAAGAAACAAAACACACAGAAATGAAATTATGGTTTGAATGCAACCATACAATTAAGCTCAAGACTCACAGGCTGTGTGTTCTCTAACTCAAGCATTATATATCATTCATATATGTTATGCAGGTTTAGTTAAAAATTCCCATTATTCTCATAAAAAAATTATTTAGGGTAGCCTTTAAAGTTTTGATGTTCCTCCTTGATGAAATATTGTCAACTTAACTATATGATGTAATGCTATATATACAAGGTTTATGGATTTAAATCTGTTATGTTCAATTTCCTAGCTTACCTCCTTTTTATATTTTTCAATTTAAACTATGCTATCTTATGCTAAAAAGGGTAAACTATACTAATGAATCTACTAATAAGTCATAATTGCCAACTAAACTAAATAACTAAAAATATGAACTAAAAATGCAAAATGTAGAAATAGAGTAAAAATACATAAAAGCAGCAATGTATAAGTACTCAGAAAAAAAGAAAAATACAGAAAAATATCCAAAATAAAAGAAAAAAGAGATGTAGTGGTTCACCAAAATAAAACGCCAGAGATGGCGACCTCCCCACACTTAAAATGAAGCATCGTCCCTGATGCTCAGTCAAGTTGGGTGTGAAGGGGTGTCATCACTGGTAGGGATGGTAGCTGGAGGCTCTGTGGTGGTGGTGGGCTGAGGGTCTGGTTGCTGTAGAGGCGGGGCTGACTGGATCGGGATTTCTGGATCTGCAGCCTCTATCTGATGCGTAACCTCCTGATGCAGGGCAGCCTGCTCTGTGTCTGCCTGCTGATGGGTCTCCTCCTGGAAGTGAGTCTCCTCCTCGTGCTCATCCTCCTCCTCCTCTGATGGCTCTGATGGTGTGTCGGGTTCAGAGGGGATGTCACCACCCTGTCGGATCATCAGCTTCAGATGTGAATAGCGTCGCTGGCTGCGACGCTCCAATCTCTCATACCGGCACCGGTTACGGCGCTCCATCTGATCAAGCTGTCGGAATAGGCGGTGCACGAGGCGGTATACGGGCTCAGAGGCAGGTGGAGGTGCAGTGGTGGCAGCAGGGGAAGCTGTGGATGAAGAGGGTCCTGCAGACGGTGGGGCTGTCTCATCAGCAACAGTGAAGGGTGGTGGTCTGTAGCCCAAAGCTAGGAAGTTCCTGCTGTGAGGAATGATCTTCCTGCAGTCCGCCGCTGGTGGTCTCTCATCGGCATCCTCCCATGGCACGTCAGCTCGACGGCCTAGCTGTGTAACCAGATACGGGAAAGGGAGGGTGCCTCGGACGTGGACCCTGGCTATATAATTCCAGATAAAGCGTGGTAGATAAAGGTCCTTACCCTCCAGCACACACCATAGGAGGGTGATCATAGCAGCAGGGATCTCCGTCTCATGAGTACTCGGCATGACATAATTGCTCAAGATCTGGTGCCATAACCGAGCCTCATTATTTAAGTACACCCTCTTGATCCCTCTAGGCATGGTGGTGTCCTGACCCATCTCCCAAGGAACCGTCGGGTCGAGAGCTATCCGTGCCTTTACAGCATCCCAATCAAACTGCATCAGGTGCATGTCCTCCTCAGCCTTTGAATAACCATTAGGCTTATCGGACTTGGCTGGGAGCTGGAGAATGTCCTCTAAGGCCTCCTCAGTGACTAGAATATGTTTTCCTCTCAGGGTCACTGCATCTAGGGTGGTGATGTAGTAGTTGCAGTAGAATTCCCGGACCCAAGATGCATTGACCTCTGTCAATGTTCTCTCCAGAAAGAACCAGTCTTTCTGCTTGATTTGCTCAGTGGTGTACTGCTGGAGTGCTTCTGGAATCTTCAGAGTTCTCTCCAGGTATAGATTCCTGGAGTTTGCAAAAGCCGGGTACTTCAGCTCATAGTACCGATTTGCAAATTTTATTGGATCATTTGCAAGGAGCAGCTGGTCAGCTTTTTCCTGCTGTGTAAAGTTCTTCTCCCGCCATGAGGAATCATGCATGAGGGCAATGATGGACTGGGAGGAATCTCCTCTCTTGCGCTTGCCAGTAGCCTTGCCTTTTCCTTTCCTTTATGAGGCAGACATCCTGAAAAATGGAAAACCAGGATATGGATAAAAATAGGGAAGCAAATAGGCAATTAAACAAAGAAAACTCAAAGCGGCAAAGGAGAATTAGAATGAGGTAAATGAGTCAAGTAAATATGCATTAAGGATTGTTTAGTAGTTTAAAATTTGGAAAAGAAGAATTTACAATCCAAAATGTATCAGAATCCAAGTTAAATAGAAAAAATTGTCAGTATGCCATGGTTAGAAAGTTAGAGGAAAGTGAAAAAAAATATCAGAAAAGAGATTTTGAAAAGGTTAGTATGGTTAGAATTTGAAAGAGGGGTTAGTAAATTAAAATTAGTAAGTCAGTAAAATGCGGGTTAAAGTAAGTGGCATAAAGAAAATGGGCCATGTAACAAGGATTCATGATTATGACTAGAAATAACTCATAACTGATCAAGGAAAACAGGGTGATGTTGATTCAAACAGATATAAAGAAAGTAAGAACTGGAATCAGAATATCACAAATGCAGTTTATAAACCAGGAAATCAAAGAGGATAAGAAAGTCTGCCATAGCATTCATGAAATGGTTTGGGTAAAGCAGAGGACAACAGAGTTCAGATTGCCAAACCAAAACATGAATAAAAATAATTCACAAAAAATTTAGGCAGCATTCCGGCTAAAGTTGGATTGTCCCGGAAAATAAACAGCAAACAAGGCAGTTCATATGAATTAAAAAAAAACTTGCTGCAGTTACCTATAATTAATAGAAACATGAAAATTCAGAGTAACAAGCAGCAAATGCAGGAAATCACAGCATATGAACAAGGTCACAGGAACAGCAGAATTGCAGTTTTGATAAAACAGAAACATGAACAGTGCAAGTAAACAGACCTAGATCCACTAACCACAGCCTAAGCTACCTAACAACCTAAAAATCCACTACAGCATGCATATCTATCTATCCTAATTATGAACAGAAACAGAAAAAATTGTAAAATAACTGCGAAGGATAGGAAGGCGGCGTTCATCGGAACCTGGTAGGCGTGAGGAGTAGAACGGGGTAAGAAAGCGGCTGGGTGGTGGCTGCGGCGGCATCCGGCGCGGTGGAGGGGTACGGCAGCACGGTAACGGCTGAGGGGGCAGTGGAGAAGGGGGTAATGGGGATAGGGTTTAGGGTAATTGATAGAGGAAGGGAGGGGGGTTGCGAGTGGGTGGCGGAGGGGCGCGGCTGGATGGCCGGCGGTGGTGGGTGGTGGTCGCGGAGGGCAGTGGCGGTGAAGAGAGAAGAGAGGGAGAAAGAAGAAGAAAGAACGGGAGGGGGTGGTACGGCAGCGGTGTCTAGACGGCGGCGGCGTCTGGGTGGTGGCGCGGTGGTTGCTGGATGGTGGTTGGGAGAAGAAGAAGAAGAGAGGGAGAAGAGGGTTGGGGGGGCTGCACGACTGATAGGGTTCGCGTGGCTGGGGGTTATATTTTTGAATCTACGCGGCCGCGTGGGGCACTCGGTCGCGTGGTTGGGGTGAAAATGGGAGTGACGCAATCGCGTGGGGCGCGCGATCGCATGAAAGGGGTGGAAGAAGGAATGACGCGATCGCGTGGGTCACGCGATCGCGTGGGTCACGCGATCGCGTGGGTCACGCGATCGCGTCGCTGGAAATTGTGCTAAATGCACGACTCCAGCACCGTTTCAGCACAACTCTCTGTCTCCTTCTAGGGTGATGTGCAATCCATGCGACGCGATCGCGTCGCTCACGCGGTCGCGTGGGATTGGTTTTGTGCATGTGACGCAATCGCATGGGGCATGCGATCGCGTGGGCCAAATTGTGCAAAACGCACAAGGGCCGCATGATTCCAGCCTAACTTTCTGGACGTTGGATGTTTACGCCGATCTCCAGGTCACGCGGCCGCGTGGATGACGCGGTCGCGGGAATAGTGTTTTCGCAATATGACGCGATCGCATGGATGATGCGGTCGCGTCGCGCATCCCTTTTTTTTTTTGAAATGAATGCAGGATGCAATGCTTAATGTGAATGCTATGCATGATTCCAGGTTTAATAAAATAGAAATAAAATTCAAAAACAAACAAAACGAAATAAAATTAAAATTGCAAAAGGAACGATCATACCATGGTGGGTTGTCTCCCACCTAGCACTTTTAGTTAAAGTCCATAAGTTGGACATCAGAGGAGCCTCTTGTTATGGCGGCTTATGTTTAAATTCGTCCAAAAATCTCCACCAGTGCTTGGAATGCCAACAGCCTCCGGGATCCCAAACTAGGCATGTAAAGCTTCTGAACGGCTTCAAACAGATTGTTAGGCTCCCGGGGTGACGAATGTCAGAATAGATTCTAGGATCCCAAGCTTTGCTATTAAATCCGCCTCCGTCTTGATCTATATGTTTCCATCCGGGCGGTTTAAAGAGTATAATCTCACCATGGTGACCAAACGTCCTCTGTGATCCATGTAATTGAGCATGATACCAATCCGTGTACTTCGAGGTGAAGCGTGGAACCTTATTGAACCTTGTGCACCAGCTCTGAGTACGAGCCATTTCCTTCTTACTCTTAAAGCCGCAAAGAGCTCTAAGCTGGCCATCTGTTTCAATCAAACCATATTCAAGTGAATAAGTAAAGTTATAGGTTAAGGATTGTACCCACTTGAAGCTTGTATTAGGTGGTAATGGCCTTGGGATAGGTGTTTCTGGTGGTTCTGTAAGTTCTACTCCCTTGTGCTCTTCTGTGAATTTCTCCACTTCCTTGCAAGGTTCTACAATTGTATCTGTGTCCTGGTCAAAGTCTTCTATGTCTTCCTCATCACTTGAGTCATAGATTGGAGGTTGAGAGAAATCTACCTCCGCATCATCTTCATATTCACTTGGGGAAGATTCTTTGATCTCAGAGAATTCACTTGCGGATGCAAGTTCATTACTAAGAGAGCTAGACTTGTGACTATCATCATCAAGAGAATTTGTGTCCTGGGTTATTCCGTCTGATTCGTCATAAAAAACTTGCCTTGGAGATTGTACAATATCCTCCTTAGCATCAACTGTAGCGTCCTTGACGGAGTTCTCCTCAGTTCTGGATTCCCATGGAGGTTCAGCATCTCCTAGATCTTCAACCAACTCTTCTTCTTGAACAATGACAGCTTCTTCTACTTGTTCTAGTACGAATTCATTCTCTGTCTTGTCCACTAGAGTTTCTGGTATTTCCTTCATGCTACGCTCTTCGTTAGATTGTTCACATGGGGCTGTGGCTGATCCTTGTGTATTTGAGCATCTAGAAACCCATTGAATTACTACTTGCTCCAGTTTTCGAACGGTTGTTTGAAATTTATTTACTGTTTCCCTTAGGCGAACCTCTGCTTCTCGGGTTGTCGGACTTGGACATGATACAAAGGAAAGTGGTGGTGACTGGGAGTGATTGGATCAGTACTGGGGTAAGGAAGAATCATATGGTGGCGAATGGTGAAGAGAAGCTTGTGAGTGTGGTGGTTCGAGGTTATGTTGAAAGGATGGTTTATATACACAGGGTGGGGCTTGTTGGTAGTTACAAGGTTGTCCACCATATCCTTCAGCTGGGTATGCACAGTAGAATGGTCTTTGTCCAGGATATCTCGGAGGGTGTTGCTGCCTAAAGGGTTGATTAAATCCTCTTGGCTCCATCCATCCTTGATTGGTCTGACCTTGATGCATATTCCTGCTGTAACTTCTATTTCCTTCAACAAAGTTAGAACCAAACTCAAAGCGAGAGGGGTGAGAATTCATGGTAGCAAATAAAGATGAAAAGGAAGAACAAAAATAGAGAAACAAGCAAAAGAAAAATATTTACAATAACCAATAATAAGGCACACGTTAGCAGTTCCCTGACAACGGCACCATTTTGATGAGAGAACTTTTGCGTGGTCTAGAAATTTGCGGATAAATCCTCGTTGCAAGTATAGTTTCTAAACCTTCAAAAGTCCTTTCATACAAACGTTTTGGGTGTCACAAGTAACAAACCCCTTAAAAATTGTTAATCGAGTATTCAAACATCGGGTCGTCTTCTCAAGGAACTGCAAGGAAGCATGTTCTTATTATTAGCTATAAAGGTTGTAATCGGGGTTTAGAAGGTGAGAAGCAAGTGATTTGAATGACAAGTAGAGTAAATGGCAATTGAAATAAATAAATACTGTAAAGCAACTTTTGGCGAGGTAAGAGAAATTAGAAGTCCAACTTAGTTAGCTCTCTCAACAATAATGAAAGTTGAATCAAAATTCCACTTAGTTAACCTTTACTAAAGTAAAGGAAAGTCAAGGGACTAATTAGTTTGACCTTCGAATCCTATTTATTTCCTAAGAAAAAGTTGGGATTATTGAAGTTCAGTTCAATTAGCAAGATAACGATTATCAATTATGTTGAGTTTGATAACTGTTGAGTTACTGATTTCTTAACCAAGACCAAAAAGAGAAAAAGTAAATTGCTGGAATAGAATATCTTCAGATTGGAAACAATGGTAACACAAATTAAAGAAAAATCAATCAATAACTGAAATACCTCAAATATCATTATTAATTCAAATCATAATATGGAAAGGGTTCATAAGTCAAGTTGGCAACATTTATAAGTACGCATAAAAGCATTAAAGTAAATATTAAACCTGGATCGAGAGTCACTCTTACAAACTAAGAGAAGTCCTAAATCCTAATCCTAATCCTAAGAGAGAGAGGAGAGAACCTCTCTCAAACTAAATCTAAATCATGGAAAGTGAAAATTGGCGAGCTCTCTCTAAATGGATGCGTTCCCCCACTTCATAACCTCTGGTCTATACCTTCTGGACTTGGATTTGGGCCAAAAAGGGCTTCAGAATTCGCTATGAGCATTTTCTGTAATTTCTGGTGTGTGGCCTCTGTCACGCGTCCGCGTGGGTCACGCGGTTGCGTCATTCGGAGCTTTTCTTGCCACGCGGTCGCGTCAGTCATGCGACCGCGTCATGTGCGTTCTGCTTAAGGCGCGCGGTCGCGTCAGTCATGCGGCCGCGACGTTGCTGATTCACGCTTGGCACGCGATCGCGTCGTCCATGCGATCTCGTGGATACCAGTTTCTGCAAAACTCCATTTCGCACTTTCCTTCCATTTTTTGTACGTTTCCTTTTCCATCCTTTAAGTCATTCTACCTTAGAAAACCTGAAACTACTCAACACACTAATCACGGCATCGAATGGAAATAAAGGTAATTAAAATAATTAATTTTAAAGCTTAGGAAACATGTTTTTCACATACATCACATAATAAGGAAGGGAAAGTAAAACCATGCAATTAATATGAATAAGCGGGTGAAGGATTGAATAAATTACTCAAACTAAGCACAAAATAACTCATGAAATATGGGTTTATCAATAGCGCACACCCCTCGTGCATATGCACGAGCACTTCCAATTTTCTGTTCCGTGCGTACGCACCATATGGTGCGTGGGTACAGAAACCAGAAATTCTATTTTTCTGCAACATTACAAAGTTTTTTTTATACCAAACTTTCAACGTTCATAACTTTCTCTACAAAATTCCAATTCCCCTCATCCTCATACCGTTTTAAAGCTCTCATAATCATCTTCAATTTGAAACAAATTTCAAACTCCGAGGGCCAAGTTGTAGCTCGCTAAAGTTGGTTAAAATTAGGTTTTTACCAAATTTACCTAAACATTTATTTTGACCAATTCACCAACTCATGTTAATTCAAGCCACTTCCTTACCATTTTTAAGCCTTCCAAACATTCAATCATCAACTCCTCACCATTCTAAGCCTAATCAATCCAATTTCTATTCACTTATCATGCTCAATATTAAGCAAACCATAACTTCATACTCCATTTCAATTCTCATTAATATTCATTATCAACAATTCCTCTAGTCCAACAATTTAGTAACAATTTTGATACACTCAATTACATAATCATCAACTCAATTTCAAACCTAATCATTCATTCCAACAATCTCCATCATCATTCAATAACTACTAACCCAATCATATTTTCACATTATATTCTCACATTCCAATTCATCAACTCATCATTTTCATCAGTTTCAATTAATAACTCATAAACAATCAATCATCATTTACAATTTAAATCCAACAACTCATCAATTGCAACATTTTAATTTCAAACAATCATGCAATTCAATCTTATTCCTAGGGACATCTAGTCTAGGATTTCATGTCACATTACATGATATTTAAATGAAACTTAAATTGTATCTTAATGAAGTCAAAACCAAACTCTTAAACTTGAAATCCACCAAGTTCAAATTCCAAGAACACCTTCACCAAGCTCAAGCACCACCAATGATCAATCAAATGCTTTCATTATTCAATCTACACTATTTTTCACATAATACACACAATACTCAAACTCTAGGATCTTATAGAACTTCATAAACAAAAGAAAAAACTGGCTCTTATAAAATTGGTAATAAAAACCACCAATAGCTCATATTAGAGTACCCTAAATAACCAAAAACACAAGATTTCTTCAAAACCCAAATCAAAACACGAATTGAAAGGGGAAAATAAAACTGGGCAAAGAAATTTGAGATACTCATAATAATACCTAGATAGAATCAAAAAGCTCGACAAGAGTTTCCTGTGGCCGCAAATGGCTTGTCAATCGGAGCTCCGGAGAGGAAGTTATGGTGGATTGAAGTTCAAGAAGTTAGGGTTTGTGTTCTTCTCTCTCACTCCCTTCTCTCAATCTGTGGAACTAAATGGAAATAGGAAAGAAGATTCTGAATTGTGGGTTAAGTGAGGGTATATATATGTCGGCTTGGGTCCACCTGGGCTCGGTTCACTTGTTTTGGCCCATTGGCCTAATTTTGGGCCAAAACCTTTAAGACTGGTGTTTTAATTCGCATTTCAAGTATTTTTACTTCTCCAGATTATAACTTCTACTGTTCTGAATTTCTCTGGCTCATACTTAATTTTCTCACTCACAGTACCGGACAATCTAAGCTAGTACTAGCGATTAAATTTTCAATATGCGTCTTTACGCATTTTTCTGTAGAAAAGTACATTTTTCCACTTGAAAAAATTCTCCCAATCCAAATATCACATTTAAATGTCCAAATTATTATTCTAAATTTTTGTGTTCCATCGCTCCATATTTAATTAATTATTTATTTAATTTTCATTTAATCGGAGTTTTACACCATTGATTAGAATTTAGGATGTGATAACCTTGACATCATTGAGAAGATCCTTGACTTTTGGAATAGGAGTTGGAAAGTGAATCTGACATTAATTCAGCGTACTACTAATGCTCTTGCTGATTTTATGGCAATGCATGATGTTCGGCATGCTCTTCCGTATACGGAATGGTTGCTGCCCAGGTCAGATTTAGGCAAGATTGTTGTCGAGGAGCAAGTCTCTTACTCTTAGTGTTTTTGGTTGTTGTTTAGGTTTGTTTAATCACTAAAAAAGTAATACCCATAGTCATAGTTATAAAAACTAGGTCGATTAGGTTGATGAGCCGAAAAACCGGTCATGTGGCCACTAAACTGGGCCGATTTGACTATCGAATCTGGATGCTTCAGATCCGGTGCGACCTGCTGGTTTGACCCATATGGGATTTTGGAAAAATCGGTTATTCAAGTAGTTTTAAAAATCTGGACTAAGTCAAATATTTTTATTTTAAAAAAAGTTACCATACAAAGTCTTTTTTGAAATCTTAAAAAAATATAAAAAACCCCTAATAATTTCCTACCCCAGCCAGGACACCCTTGGTGCCCCCTCCCCAATGTCAATACGTCACTCACTTATCAACAACGTTATGAAAATTAGACTGGACCAATTGGTCAAACCGGTCCGATCGGGAATCGTTGGCATTTCTGTTTAGTCTATTAGAGATATCGCCAATCAAAAAAGCTACTGGAGAACCGTAAAATCGGCCAAAAATTGGTTGGTTTGGCTAGGCTAATTTTTTTTATATGAAACCAACTTTGGTGTAATGCTGGGTTATGGAACTATGGGGAGTTTTACACTGGTGTGACGGCGTTCAAGTGAAGGGAAGTAATCGGACGGTCCGATTTATTGCAGCTGAAAGGGGACACAAATTGGACCGTCCAATTTGTGGTTCATGGAGGACGGTGCATGAAAACCGGACCCACTGATTTCATGCTTAACGTACAAAATTTTTTTGGGCCCAAGGAAATCGAACCCAGCGATTTCTTTGCAGGATTGAAAAAAATCTTGCGGGGCATGAAATCGGACCCAGCAATTTCTGGGTTGCCATTTCTTTTGCACGGGTCGTTCACTGATCGGACGGTCCGATTTTATTGTTTAAGAAAATTCGACCGACCGGACGGTCCGATTTGAGTTTAATATATGTTTAAACCCAACCAAACGCTGAGCAGCCAACTTCATCTTCTTCTTCTTCCGAGCTCCAAATCTTCGAAGCTTTCCTCTCTCTTTCTCTTCATCTCCATTATCATGGACGATAGAGTGAGATTAAAAGTGTATTATCATGGCCAAATATTGTTACAAACATCTGAAGGAGTAAAATTTTTGTGTGAAAATCCGTTAGATATTATAATTCCTTTCACACTGTCTTATGAAGAATTGAAAGGTGTGATTTATGAGAAGATGGATTCTCAAATATCTAGGAGAGTGTCGTGTATTTTGTACAGATATCCTATATCTGTCTTTGGTGGGTTCATACAATTTCAAACAAAATACGCGATCGATGAAGCGAGCATGCAAGAAATGTTTTCAGTGTATCTTGAAATTCGGTCGCGAATATCGTTCATCGAACTGTATATCGAGTTTGAGCAATCTGTAGCGGACCGAAATATTGAATTGGAAGATTACAACAGTGATAGTGAGGAAGAGTTTGAAAGTAACTACGAGGTCGTTGATCTGGGTGTAGACGAAGATCAAGCTGACGAGGCTATGGTGGCAGATGTGGCAGATATGGCAAATGCACTAGCAAACCAGCAGCCGTTTGTGGAGCCGAGTTTCATGCGGTCATTGAATTTGGAGGCCATGCATGCACCGGAGTTTCCTCAATATGTAAATACAGGTACGCCATCATTTTAAATTAAGATTTGTTAAACTATGATTTGTGCATAGGTTTTGAGTTTAGGACAAATATTTAAGACAACGGTAAATAGGCAAAATATGGCATATAATTAGTAATTGTTTAATGTTTAGTTATCAAGTACACATGTATGCTGAGAAATTTAGTATTTTCCATCATTGTTATTAAAAACGGATCGGACCGGTGGGTTCGACCAGAAAATCGATGAACCGGACCGAATCGGTCAGTTCGACCGGAAAACCGATAAACCGAACCCTAGACCGGTCCAGTCTGATGATGAGACCGCACAAGGCAACGAACCGGTGCAAACCAGTAAATTCCGGAGTGAGCCGATTAAAACCGGTCAAATTCGGTAAAATTAACAAAATACTTATTGTTTCTATTTCATATTGTTTTAGAATCGCTAGATATTTTTAAAATATTAGTGAACATTTTTTACTATGTTTTATTTTTTATTTACATAGGACCGGGTCAATCGATTCAACCAAAGATCCACCAGTTGAACCAGTGACCTAAGGACCCAATGACCTAACCAGTTCGATCACCGATTCGGTTTTGACAACTAGGTTTTTCATTGTTCTGTAATTATTAGTTTATTAGATTATTAGTTCTGACAACTATAAAATTTGTGATGTGATTGCAGCAGAGCTTTCCGTTATGCCAGATGGTGAATTAACCATGGGAATGGAATTCTGTTCTAGGGAGGCAGTAATTAAGGCGATGAAAGATTATTCAATTCGCAGAGGTGTAGATTATCGGGTGCATGAGTCAGAACTGATGACATTCTATGCTAAATGCACCCAATATGGTTCATGAGCAGATAATTTATACGTTTTTTGGCATTGTTTTTACACAGTTTTCAGTATAATTTAATTAGTTTTTAGTATATTTTTATTAGTTTTTAATTAAAATTCACATTTCTGGACTTTACTATGAGTTTGTGTGTTTTTCTGTGATTTCAGGTATTTTGTGGCTGAAATTGAGGGACTTGAGTAAAAATCAGATTCAGAGGTTGAAGAAGGACTGCAGATGCTGTTGGATTCTGACCTCCCTGCACTCAAAGTGGATTTTCTGGAACTACAGAATTCCAAATGGCGCGCTCTCAATTGGTTGGAAATTAGACATCCAGGGCTTTCCAGCAATATATAATAGTCCATACTTTGCCCGAGTTTAGATGATGCAAACTGGCGTTCAACGCCAGTTCCATGCTGCATTCTGGAGTTAAACGCCAGAAACAGGTTTCAAAGTGGAGTTAAACACCAGAAACAGGTTACAAACTGGCGTTCAACTCCAAGAGAAGCCTCCACACATGTAAAGCTCCATGCTCAGCCCAAGCACACACCAAGTGGGCCCTAGAAGTGGATTTCTGCATCAATTACTCATTTCTGTAAACCCTAGTAACTAGTTTAGTATAAATAGGACTTTTTACTATTGTATTTACATCTTTGATCAGTTTTATGCTATCTTAGACCTTTATGGGGGCAGGCCATTCGGCCATGCCAGGACCTTCATCACTTATGTATTTTTAACGGTAGTGTTTCTACACACCATAGATTAAGGTGTGGAGCTCTGCTGTTCCTCATGAATTAATACAAAGTACTATTGTTATTCTATTCAATTCAAGCTTATTCCGATTCTAAGATATTCATTCACACCTCAATATGAATGTGATGATCGTGACAGTCATCATCATTCCCAACCCATGAACGCGTGCTTGACAACCACTTCCGTTCTACCTTAGATTGAATGAGTATCTCTGGGATTCCTTAATCAGAGTCTTTGTGGTATAAGTTAGAATCCATGGACGGCCATTCTTGAGATCCGGAAAGTCTAAACCTTGTCTGTGGTATTCTGAGTAGGATCTGGGAAGAGATGGCTGTGACGAGCTTCAAACTCGCGAGTGCTGGGCGTAGTGACAGACGCAAAAGGATCAATGGATCCTATTCCAGTATGATCGAGAACCGACAGATGATTAGCCATGCAGTGACAGCGCATTGGACCATTTTCACTGAGAGGACAGGATGTAGCCATTGACAACGGTGATGCCTAACAAACAGCTTGCCATAGAAAGGAGTAGGAATGATTGGATGAAGACAGCAGAAAAGCAGAGGTTCAGAGGAACGAAAGCATCTTTATATGCTTATCTGAAATTCTCACCAATGAATTACATAAGTACCTCTATCTTTAATTTACGTTTTATTTATCTTTTTATTATCAATTCACCATAACCATTTGAATCCGCCTGACTGAGATTTACAAGGTGACCATAGCTTGCTTCAGGCCGACAATCTCCGTGGGATCGACCCTTACTCACGTAAGGTTTATTACTTGGACGACCCAGTGCACTTGCTGGTTAGTTGTGCGAAGTTGTGATAAAGAGTTGAGATTAAAATTGTGTGTACCAAGTTGTTGGCGCCATTGATGATCACAATTTCGTGCACCAAGTTTTTGGCGCCGTTGCCGGGGATTGTTCGAGTTTGGACAACTGACGGTTCATCTTGTTGCTCAGATTAGGTAATTTTATTTTAATTTTAAGCTTTTTGGTTTGATTATTTTTATTTTCGAAAATATTTTCAAAAAAAAAAATTTATTCTATGTTCTTCAGAATTTTTAAGAATGAATTCTAGAGTTTCATAAAGCACGTTGAAGCCTGGCTGGCTGTAAAGCCATGTCTAATTCATTTGGACCGAGGCTTCCACTTATCAGCATATGAAGTTGGATGTAGTATCAGCTGTTGTATGTCTGATTTGTATCTGCTGAAGCTTGGCTGGCCATTGGCCATGTCTACTGTTTTGGACCGGAGCTTTCACTGAAAGCTTGGCTGGCTAGTGAGCCATGTCTAATTCCTGGACCAAAGCTTTAGACTAACATTGCAGATTCCTGGAATTCTTATAAAAAAAAATTTTTTGAAATCCTTATTTTTCTTTTTCAAATTAATTTTTGAAAAATCCAAAAAAAAATTAATAAAATCATAAAAAACCAAAAATTTTATGTTTCTTGTTTGAGTCTAGTGTCAATTTTTAAGTTTGGTGTCAAATTGCAAGTTGTTATTTTTCTTGCATTTTTGAAAATTCATGTATTGCATTCTTCATGATCTTCAAGTTGTTCTTGGTAAGTCTTCTTGTTTGATCTTTAAAATTTCTTATTTTGTATTTTTTCTTGTTTTTCATATGCATTTTCAATTTGTTAGTGTCTAAAAATTAAAAATCTTTAAGTTTGGTGTCTTGCATGTTTTTCTCTTCTTCAAAATTTTCAAAAACAAGTTCTTGGTGTTCATCTTGACATTCAAAGTGTTCTTGGTGTTCATCTTGACATTCATAGTGTTCTTGCATGCATCATATGTTTTGATCCAAAATTTTCATGCATCGAGTCTTTTTGATGTTTTTCTCTTTCATCATTAAAAATTCAAAAATAAAAAAAAATATCTTTCCCTTTTTCACTCATAAATTTTCGAAAATTTGAGTTGACTTTTTCAAAATTTTTTAAAATTTAGTTGTTTCTTATGAGTCAAATCAAATTTTCAATTTAAAAATTCTATCTTTTTCAAATCTTTTTCAAAAATCAAATCTTTTTTATTTTTTCTTTCATATTTTCGAAAACTTTATGATTGATTTTCAAAATATTTTTCTTATTTCTAATTCATATTTTCGAAATTAATGCTAACAATTAATGTGATTGATTCAAATTTTTTAAGTTTGTTACTTGCCTAGTAAGAAAGGTTCAATCTTTAAACTCTAGAATCATATCTTTTTAGTTTCTTGTTAGTCAAGTAATCAACTTTAATTTTCAAAATCAAATCTTTTTAAATTTCTTTTTCAAATTTTTTTCAAAATAAGTTTCAATCACATCTTTTTCAAATTCAATTTCAAAATCTTTTCTAACTTCTTATCTTTTCAAAATTGAATTTCAAATCCTTTTCAATCAATCTTATCTTTTTGTTTGATTCTTATTTTTTTTTTAAAACTACCTAACTAATTCTCTCTCTAATTTTCGAAAATCACCTTCCTCTTTTTCAAAATTCTTTTTTTAATTAACTAATTTTTTTAAATTTAATTTAATTTGATTCAATTTCCCTTTCTTAATTTTCGAATTCTAATTTTAATTTTAAGTTAAAAATAAAAATATTTTTTATTTTAATTTATTTAATTTTCAAAAATTCTTCTCTCTCACCTCCTTCTAATTATTTATTTATCTACTAACACTTCTCTTCTTCTTAAAAATTCGAACCCTCTCTCTCTTTTTGTGTTCGAATTTCTTTCCTTCTTCTACTCACATAAAGGAATCTCTATACTGTGACATAGAGGATTCCCCTTCTTTTCTGCTTTCTTCTTTTTCATATGAGCAGGAACAAGGATAAGAACATTCTTGTTGAAGCTGATCCTGAACCTGAAAGAACTCTGAAGAGGAAGCTAAGGGAAGCTAAAGCACAACTCTCTGGAGAAAATCTGACAGAAATTTTCGAAAAAGAAGGAGGAATGGCCGAAAATAATAACAATGCAAGGAAGATGCTTGGTGACTTTACTGCACCTAATTCCAATTTACATGGAAGAAGCATCTGAATCCCTGCCATTGGAGCAAACAATTTTGAGCTGAAACCTCAATTAGTTTCTCTGATGCAACAGAATTGCAAGTTTCATGGACTTCCATCAGAAGATCCCTTTCAGTTCTTAACTGAATTCTTGCATATCTGTGATACTGTTAAGACCAATGGGATTGATCCCGAGGTCTACAGGCTTATGCTTTTCCCATTTGCTGTAAGAGACAGAGCTAGAATATGGTTGGACTCTCAACCTAAAGACGGCCTTAATTCTTGGGATAAGCTGATCACAACTTTCTTAGCCAAGTTCTTTCCTCCTCAAAAGCTTAGTAAGCTTAGAGTGGATGTTCAAACCTTCAGACAAAAGAAAGGTGAATCCCTCTATGAAGCTTGGGAGAGATACAAGGAACTGACCAAAAAGTGTCCTTCTGACATGCTTTTAGAATGGACCATCTTGGATATATTCTATGATGGTC
Organism: Arachis hypogaea; assembly: GCF_003086295.3. Lineage (NCBI taxonomy): Eukaryota > Viridiplantae > Streptophyta > Magnoliopsida > Fabales > Fabaceae > Arachis > Arachis hypogaea. The sequence continues at coordinate 116,782,139 of NC_092046.1, read as the reverse complement.
TGTCTGAATTATCTAAAATGTCATTGGACCATTCTGCAGGTGGATCCATTCACCTAAAGAAAACGCCTGCAGAAGCTCAAGAACTCATTGACATGGTTGTAAATAACCAGTTCATGTACACTTCTGAAAGGAATCCTGTGAGTAATGGGACGCCTCAGAGGAAGGGAGTTCTTGAAATTGATACTCTGAATGCCATATTGGCTCAGAACAAAATATTGACTCAGCAAGTCAATATGATCTCTCAGAGACTGAATGGATTGAAGGAATCATCCAACAGTACTAAAGAGGCATCTTCTGAAGAAGAAGCTTATGATCCTGAGAACCCTGCAATAGCAGAGGTAAATTACATGGGTGAACCCTATGGAAACACCTATAATCCCTCATGGAGAAATCATCCAAATTTCTCATGGAAGGATCAACAAAAGCCTCAACAAGGCTTTAATAATGGTGGAAGAAACAGGTTTAGCAATAGCAAACCTTTTCCATCATCCACTCAGCAACAGACAGAGAATTCTGAGCAGAATCCATCTAGCTTAGCAAATATAGTCTCTGATCTATCTAAGGCCACTGTAAGTTTCATGAATGAAACAAGGTCCTCCATTAGAAATTTGGAGGCACAAGTGGGCCAGCTGAGTAAAAGAGTCACTGAAACTCCTCCTAGTACTCTCCCAAGCAACACAGAAGAGAATCCAAAGAGAGAGTGCAAGGCCATAGATTTAACCATCATGGTCGAACCTACAAGGGAGGGAGAGGACGTGAATCCCAATGAGGAAGACCTCCTGAGATGCTCAGTGATCAATAAGGAGTTCCTCAATGAGGACCTAAAGGGATCTGAGGCTCACCTAGAGACCATAGAGATTCCATTAAACCTTCTTCTGCCCTTCATGAGCTCTAATGAGTACTCTTCTTCTGAAGAGAATAAAGTCATTACTGAAGAGCAAGTTGCCAAGTACATTGGTGCAATCATGAAGCTGAATGCCAAATTATTTGGTAATGAGACTTGGGAAGATGAACCTCCCTTGCTCACCAATGAACTGAATGCATTAGATAGACAGAAATTACCTCAAAAGAAATAGGATCCTGGTAAATTCCTAATTCCCTATAACATAGGCACCATGAACTTTGAGAAAGCTCTGTGTGACTTGGGGTCAGGAATAAACTTAATGCCACTCTCTGTAATGGAGAAACTTGGGATCTTTGAGGTGCAAGCTGCTAGAATCTCATTAGAGATGGCAGACAACTCAAGAAAACAGACTTATGGACTAGTAAAGGATGTGTTAGTAAAGGTTGAAGGCATTTACATTCCTGCTGATTTCATAATCCTAGACACTGGGAAGGATGAGGATGAATCCATCATCCTTGGAAGACCCTTCCTAGCCACAGCAAGAGCTGTGATTGATGTGGACAGAGGAGAATTGATCCTTCAACTGAATGAGGACTACCTTGTGTTTAAAACTCAAAGATCTCCTTCTGTAACCATGGAGAGGAAGCATGAAAAGCTTCTCTCACTGCAGAGTCAATCAAAGCCCCCACATTCAAACTCTAAGTTTGGTGTTGGGAGGCCACAACCAAACTCTAAGTTTGGTGTTGAACCCCCACATTCAAACTCTAAGTTTGGTGTTGGGAGGTTCCAACCTTGCTCTGATTATCTGTGAGGCTCCATGGGAACTCACTGTCAAGCTATTGACATTAAAGAAGCGCTTGTTGGGAGGCAATCCAATGTTATTTAATCATATCTATTTTATTTTCTCTTTGTTATTTCATGTTTTATTAGGTTGATGATCATGTGGAGTCACAAAAACTACTGAAAAATAAAAAACAAAATGAAAAAATAGCATTAAAAATAGCACACCCTGGAGGAGAGCAGTCTGGCGTTTAAACGCCAAAAACAAGCATATGTCTGGCGTTTAACGCCAGAAACAGGCACCAAGCTGGCGTTTAACGCCAGAAACAAGCATCTACCTGGCGTTAAACGCCAGAAACAAGCTACATTTGGGCGTTTAATGCCAGAAACAGGCAGCAGTCTGGCGTTAAACGCCAGGATTGCACAGCAAGGGCGTTTTACACGCCTAATTGGAGTAGGGATGTTAAGTCCTTGACCCCACTTGATCTGTGGACCCCACAGGACCCCCACATTTTCTTCTCTCCTCTTCACACCTTTTCATAACACTCTTCCCCAAATACCCCTCACCAATCACCTCAATCACTCTTTCCCATCACCTCTTCACCACTCACATCCACCCTCTCTTCCCCATAAACCCTACCTACCTTCAAAATTCGAACTAATTTCCCTCCCAAAACCAACCCTAATGGCCGCACCCTACACACCCCCTCACTCCTATATAAACCCCTCACTCCTTCTTCATTTTCACACAACACAACCCTCTCTTCTTCTCCTTGGCCGAATACATCTTCTTCCCACATCTCCTCCATTTTCTTCTTCTTCTACTACTTTCTTTCTTCTTTTGCTCGGGGACGAGCAAACATTTTAAGTTTGGTGTGGTAAAAGCATAGCTTTTTGTTTCTCCATAACTATTTATGGCACCTAAGACCAGAGAAACCTCTAAAAAGAGGAAAGGGAAGGCAATTGCTTCCACCTCTGAGTCATAGGAGATGGAGAGATTCATCTCAAAGGTTCATCAAGACCACTTCTATGAAGTTGTGGCCAAGAAGAAAGTGATCCCTGAGGTTCCTTTCAAGCTCAAAAAGAATGCGTATCTGGAGATCCAAATTGAGATCTAAAGGAGAGGTTGGGAAGTTCTCACCAACCCCATTCAACAAGTCGGGATCCTAATGGTTCAAGAGTTCTATGCAAACGCATGGATCACTAGGAACCATGATCAAAGTGTGAACCTGAATCCAAAGCATTGGCTCACCATGGTTCAGGGGAAATACTTAGATTTCAGTCCAGAAAATGTAAGGCTGGCGTTCAACTTGCCAATGATGGAAGAGAACGCACGCCCCTACACCAGAAGGGTCAACTTTGATCAAAGGTTAGACCAAGTCCTCATAGACATATGTGAGGAAGGAGCTCAATGGAAAATTGACTCAAGAGGTAAGCCGGTTCAATAAAGAAGGCATGACCTCAAACCAGTGGCTAGGGGATGGCTAGAGTTTATTCAACGCTCAATCATTCCTACTAGTAACCGGTCTGAAGTACTATAGACCGGGCCATCATGATCTATAGTATCATGATTGGAGAAGAGGTGGAAGTTCATGAGATTATACCTCAAGAACTCTACAAGGTGGCTGACAAGTCCTCCACTTGGGCAAGGTTAGTCTTTCCTCACCTCATTTGCCACCTCTGCAATTTGGCTAGAATTGACATAGAGGGAGACATCCTCATTGAAGAGGACAAGCCCATCACTAAGAAAAGGATGTAGCAAATAAGAGATCATGGACCTCAACATGAGCATGAGGAAATTCCTCACCATGAAATCCCTGAGATGCCTCAAGGGATGCACTTTCCTCCACAGAATTATTGGGAGCAAATCAACACTTCCCTAGGAGAATTAAGTTCCAACATGGGACAACTAAGGGTGGAGCACCAAGAGTACTCCATCATCCTCCATGAGATTAGAGAAGATCAAAGAGCCATGAGGGAGGAGCAACAAAGGCAAAAGGAAGAGACATAGAGGAGCTCAAGAGCACCATTGGTTCTTCAAGGAGAGGAAGACGCCACCCTCACTAAGGTGGACTCATTCCTTAATCTCCTTGTCTATTTATTTTCTGTTTTTCGGTTTTTGAGCCTTATGTGTTATTTATGTTTGTGCCTTTACTACATGATCATTAACGTCTAAGTGTCTATGCCTTAAAGTTATGAATATGAATCCATCACCTTTCTTAAATGAAAAATGTTTTAATTACAAAAGAACAAGAAGTACATGGTTTCAAATTCATCCTTGAAACTAGTTTAATTATTTTGATGTGGTAACAATACTTTTTGTTTTCTGAATGAATGCTTGAACAGTGCATATGTCTTTTGAAGTTGATGTTTATGAATGTTAAATATGTTGGCTCTTGAAGAATAAGGAAAAAGGAGAAATGTTATTTGATAATCTGAAAAATCATAAAAACAATTCTTGAAGCAAGAAAAAGCAGTGAATACAAAAGCTTGCAGAAAAAAAAATAGCGAAAAAAAAAAGAAAGAAAAAGAAAAAGCAAGCAGAAAAAGCCAAAAGCTCTTTAAACCAAAAGGCAAGAGCGAAAAGCCAATAGCCCTTAAAAACAAAAGGCGAGGGTAATAAAAAAGATCCAAGGCTTTGAGCATCAGTGGATAGGAGGGCCTAAAGGAATAAAATCCTGGCCTAAGCGGCTAAACCAAGCTGTCCCTAACCATGTGCTTGTGGTGTGAAGGTGTCAAGTGAAAACTTGAGACTGAGCAGTTAAAGTCGAGGTCCAAAGCAAAAACAGAGTGTGCTTAAGAACCCTGGACACCTCTAATTGGGGACTTTAGCAAAGCTGAGTCACAATCTGAAAAGGTTCACCCAGTTATGTGTCTGTGCCATTTATGTATCCGGTGGTAATATTGGAAAACAAAGTGCTTAGGGCCACGGCCAAGACTCATAAAGTAGCTGTGTTCAAGAATCAATATACTGAACTAGAAGAATCAATAACACTATCTGAATTCTAAGTTCCTATAGACGCCAATCATTCTGAACTTCAATGGATAAAGTGAGATGCCGAAACTATTCAAGAGGCAAAAAGCTACAAGTCCCGCTCATCTGATTGGAGCTAAGTTTCATTGATATTTTGGAATTTATAGTATATTCTCTTCTTTTTATCCTATTTGATTTTCATTTGCTTGGGGACAAGCAACAATTTAAGTTTGGTGTTGTGATGAGCGGATAATTTATACGCTTTTTGGCATTGTTTTTACACAGTTTTCAGTATAATTTAATTATTTTTAGTATATTTTTATTAGTTTTTAATTAAAATTCACATTTCTGGACTTTACTATGAGTTTGTGTGTTTTTATGTGATTTCAGGTATTTTCTGGCTGAAATTGAGGGACTTGAGTAAAAATCAGAATCAGAGGCTGAAGAAGGACTGCAGATGCTGTTGTATTCTGACCTCCCTGCACTCAAAGTGGGTTTTCTGGAGCTACAGAAATCCAAATGGTGCGCTCTCAATTGCGTTGGAAAGTAGACATCCAGGGATTTCCAACAATATATAATAGTCCATACTTTGCCCGAGTTTAAATAACGCAAACCGGTATTCAACGCCAGTTCCATGCTGCATTCTGGAGTTAAACGCCAGAAACAGGTTGCAAAGTGGAGTTAAACGCCAGAAACAGGTTACAAACTAGCGTTCAACTCTAAGAGAAGCCTCTACACATATAAAATTCAATGCTCACCCAAGCACACACCAAGTGGGCCCCGGAAGTGGATTTCTGCATCAATTACTCATTTCTGTAAACACTAGTAACTAGTTTAGTATAAATAGGACTTTTTACTATTGTATTTACATCTTTGATCAGTTTTATGCTATCTTAGACCTTTATGGGGGCAGGCCATTTGGCCATGCCTGGACCTTCATCACTTATGTATTTTCAACGGTAGAGTTTCTACACACCATAGATTAAGGTGTGGAGCTCTGCTGTTCCTCATGAATTAATACAAAGTACTATTATTTTTCTATTCAATTCAAGCTTATTCCGATTCTAAGATATTCATTCGTACCTCAATATGAATGTGATGATCATGACAGTCATCATCATTCCCAACCCATGAACGCGTGCTTGACAACCACTTCCGTTCTACCTTAGATTGAATGAGTATCTCTGGGATTCCTTAATCAGAGTCTTCGTGGTATAAGTTAGAATCCATGGACGGCCATTCTTGAGATCCGGAAAGTCTAAACCTTGTCTGTGGTATTCTGAGTAGGATCTGGGAAGGGATGGCTGTGACGAGCTTCAAACTCGCAAGTGCTGGGCGTAGTGACAGACGCAAAAGGATTAATGGATCCTATTCCAGTATGATCGAGAACCGACAGATGATTAGCCATGCAGTGACAGCGCATTGGACCATTTTCACTGAGAGGACAAGATGTAGCCATTGACAACGGTGATGCCTAAAAAACAGCTTGCCATAGAAAGGAGTTGGAATGATTGGATGAAGACAGCAGGAAAGTAGAGGTTCAGAGGAACAAAAGCATCTCTATACGCTTATCTGAAATTCTCACCAATGAATTACATAAGTACCTCTATCTTTAATTTACGTTTTATTTATCTTTTTATTATCAATTCACCATAACCATTTGAATCCGCCTGACTGAGATTTACAAGGTGACCATAGCTTGCTTCAGGCCGACAATCTCCGTGGGATCGACCCTTACTCACGTAAGGTTTATTACTTGGACGACCCAGTGCACTTGCTGGTTAGTTGTGCGAAGTTGTGATAAAGAGTTGAGATTACAATTGTGCGTACCAAGTTGTTGGCGCCATTGATGATCAATGGCGCAGGATGTGATTGGCTGATCAGGGTGAGCAAAATGTCCAGAAAGTTCTGTTGGGAGATAAGGAGGTACAATGGTAGTCATACCTGTACTAGGGCCACCATTTCTCAAGATCATTCGAAGCTAGATTCCAACACAATTGCAGAAGCAATAAAGCCATTGGTAGAAGTTGACCCATCTATAAAGGTGAAATTAGTGATTGCGGAAGTACAGGCAAAGTTTAACTACACCATAAGTTATCGCAAAGCATGGTTGGTAAAACAGAAGGCAGTGGAGTCAATTTTCGGAGGTTGGGAAGCTTCGTACAAAGCCTTGCCGATATGGTTTGAGGCCATGTGTCACAAGGAACCATCTGCAGTCGTTCATTTTGAAACAATGCCTGCGTATCAGGGAGATGACTTAGTTCCTAATATTTGTGTACTACACCGAGTCTTCTGGAGTTATTACCCTTGTATTAGAGCATTCAGACATTGTAAGCCAATAGTGCAGGTAGACGAAACTCATTTGTACGGAAAAAACAAGGGTTGTTTGTTGGTTACAGTCTCACAGGATGGCAACAACAACATTGTGCCTATTGCATTTGCGATAGTTGAGGGAGAGACATCTGAGGCTTGGCACTTTTTTCTTAGTAACTTGCGACAGCATGTTGTGACATGTGATGGTGTGGGCCTTATCTCCGATCGGCATGATTCCATTAGGTCAGCTATTGCTCATAGTAACAGAGCTTAGTCTCCTCGCAGAGCATTCCACATGTTCTGCATCAGACATATAGAGTCCAACTTTTTGAAAAAATTCAAGGCTCCGTGCAAAAGCTTATCGTCAACATCGGTATGATAGTTACGATTACATTTAGTCTTGAACTCAGTTATTATGATGAACGTTGTTTATATTGGGTCTTTTTTTATTGACATGATACTCATGAACAGTTCGCGAGTACGAGACGTGTTATCAACGTTCACGCGAGCGGGGTGAGGCTTATACCAACTGGTTGGATCGGATTCCACATGAGCAGTATGCTTTAGCATTTGGTGGGGGATATCGATGGGGTCATATGACTACCAATCTAGTGGAATGCATCAGCCTCGGTACTGAAAGGGGCTCGCAATCTTCCAGTCACTGCACTTGTTAAGGCAACGTTTTATAGGCTTAATGAATTGTTCACCCGAAAAAAAGTCGAGGCTGAATCAGCAGGCAGTGGGTAACATCCAATTTAGTTTCTTTGACCGACAGAATGAGGTATTTGAAGTGTGTGAGTGTCCCAGTATTGTGGAGTATGCAGTGGACCTCCGTCGACAACGGTGTGACTGTGGTGAATTCCAAGTTGACCGGCTTCCGTGTCAACATGTGTTTGCTTGTTGTGCAAACCAGCGGCTGGATTGGCAACTGTATGTACATGATGTCTACAAGATGGACCAAGTTCGACGAGTCTACAGGGCTAGGTTTAGGCCGCTAGGGAATCCCACAACATGGCCTGTTTATCATGGACCTCGATTCGTAGGTAATCCATTCCTTAGACGGGTATCCAAAGGTCGGCCAAGGATGACCCATTTCTTGAATGAGATGGACACTCGGATGTTGCGTGGTCCTATGCGATGTAAGCAATGCGGGGCCGAGGGCCACAGCCGTAGTAGATGTCGTCAACGTGGTGGTGCAAGTGCAGGTGCGACCACCCAATAGAGCTCCAGCCAAATTTCTCACTCGAGTTATTGTATGACTTTCAATATTTTATATATTGTATGACTTTCGTGTGTGATGTAATTGTATTACTTTGGGATTTTCATATACTGAAAATTTAATGTGAGTGCTGATGAAAAGTAAAGTAGCATAGTTGATGACATAAATAAGTCCACTAAATACATAAGTCCAACACATTCTAAATAAATAAGTCAAATACATTCTAAATAAATAAGTCCAACACATTCTACATAAATAAGTTCAACAAACCGAAAACAATAAGCAACAAACACATTCTAAATAGATAAGTCCAATACAGACATCATTTTCTCATCGCCCATTTTACATCTTTGTATAATTTCATTCATTTCTTTGTAACCTAGTTAAAAGCGGATGGGGTATATCGACTAGCGCTTTGACGTGGAGGTCAGCTCTAAGGTTGTATCCTTTTCCTTTTTTGCTAGTGGTTGTACTTATGAAAACATTCAATAACCAACTAATCAAATCAACTAATCAATAACCAACTAATTCAATAACCAACTAATCAAATCAACTAATCAAATCAAATCAAACCAACTAATTCAATAACCGACTAATCGGTTCAACTAATTCAATAACGAACTAATTCAATAACCAACTAATCATATCAACTAATCAACTCAAATCAAACCAGTCTAACCAATAAATTGTTTTACCTGCACTAGGCGCTGGACCATCATCTGGACCATCACCCCCTCATCATCAGCACCATCAACCTCCTCATCCTCATCCTCATCCTCATCCTCATCCTCATCCTCATCCTCATCCTCATCCTCATCCTCATCCCCATCCGGATTTTCAACCAGAAAGTCATCATCCTCATCATCAACTGCCTGGTAGCTCTCCTGAATTAGACCCATCGGAATACGACGTGAATTTACACTCTGTATGATCCCCCTCATGGCATCATCACTCTTACTTGAGTCAACAGAAAGTCTACCTCTGGAATTACCAAAGGAAGTGAGCTGTTGAGGTCTCGTATCCAATGAAAATCTACCTGGAGCAATTTCACTCGGTTGGGCCCTCTGGTCGGTGGTAATGTCTCCGTAAGCTGGATGTGAGTAATGTAAGAACCGAGCTTAATTAACCGCCTAATTAGATAATTAATTACCCAAATTAGATTCCTAAAAGTTAGAATGAAAATTTGAGGATTTAAATGTGATTTTTGGACTCAGTAGGTCTTTCTGAGTCAGAAAATGTGCTTTCTGCGAAAAACTGCTAACCGGCAGTCGAACCAGTTGAACCGGTTCAAGTCTGCTCGGTGCTGCGCGAGAAAAAGTAAAAACAGTAAAAAAACCTTAGAAAAATGTAAGAAATAGAAAATCGGGCGTTAATTTTAAAGGTTTGGCCTGAAGTTAGGCCAAACGGGCTAAAAATGCTAACGGGTGAAGACATGTCATCTTGTGCATATTTTCTATGCTTTTTCATTTGTTTCATTAGGTTTTATGCACTTTCTTGCACAATAAGTAAGTGGTTGGAGTGGAATTTCATGATTATTGTGATTCAATCAAATATCATTTATTTTATACAAAATCATGAGATTTATGCAAGAATTAAGTGATTATTATGATTGATGCAAATTCTTGTGATTTCGGTGAGACTTTGATTGCTTGTTTGGTTTATTTTAGGTGAGAAAATGAAGAAATGGATAAGCAATACAGTATGGCGTTGCGTTCAAATAATGAACGCCACGCTCACTTGCGACGCGCACGCGTATGGGACGCTCACGCGTCGGGGGCACTCTTCGAAGACCCACGGGTACGCGTGCCTAACACATACGCGTGGAAGTGTTTGGTGCTCGTTTCAAAAGAGAGCGCTACGTTTGATTACTCTGCATTTTCGGACAAGATTCAAAGTTGGAGGCAAAGTTTTGCAATCGACACGCACGGGTCGATGAAGCATCTGGGACAAATCACGCTCATGCGTGGCTGGCGCTGAAGCCGAATTGGATATTTTGCTACCCACGCGCACGTGTGGAGGACGTGCACGCGTGGGCAGCGTTCACTAAACCAACGTAGCGCTCACTAAGTTAACGCTATCAACGACGCGTATGTGTGGAAGAATGCGCGCGAGCATGCTGGAGCTGAAGACTGATGGTGACGCGTACGCATACATGACGCGTACGCGTCGATGAGGAAAATGCGCAAAAGGACACGCACGCGTCAGTGACGCATATGCGTGGATGAATGAACGCTATGCTCACTTAGAGAACGCAACGTTCCACTGGGAGCAGCAATCAGGAGCCATTTTGATCCACTTCTTCCTAGGCCAAAAAGCCCACTCCAAGTACTGGATGCCACAATTGGAAAGTGTATAAATAGATAGGAATTTGATTTCATGTGGAGCTCTCTTTTAATTTTCCTTTTAGAATTTTAGCATTGAGATCATATCTGAATTTTCCTTTCTGTTTTGCTTTCTCTTTTCTGCAATTGTTACCTTCTGCTTTTAGGTTTTGGAACTCTGATTGGAGAATTCTTCGGAATCTCTTCACCTTGGAGTGTTCTTCTTATTTTTCATGTTTCTAATTTTATGAATTTGAGATCTAATTATAGTTTACCTGCTAATTTTCTCTCTTCTGTAATTTCTTCATTTCTGTTTTGAGAGCCATTGAAATTTGCGTTTCCTTCCTGTTTTATCTTTCTTCTGCAATTATCAATTTCTCTTTTAGAATTTTATAGCTGATCTAAGTTTTCATTCTGCTTTGATTTTCTTCTGTTTCCATTTCTGTTTTGGGTACTAAAATCCTAACTGATCTGTTTTCTAAATTTCTTCATCTGAGCATTCTATAGTTTACTGCAATTTACTTTTTCTAGTTCTATTTTGATACCCAACACCCAAATCCCTTTATCATTCATGCAATTTAAGTTTCTCAGCAATTTAGATTCAGTAATTTATATTTCTTGCACTTTTTAAGTTTTAGCTATTTACTTTTCTTCCAATTTAAGTTTCAATTCTTTTAATTTCTTGCATTTTAAGTTTCTGCAATTTACTCCTTCTGCATTTTCAGCTTCTGCCAATTTACTTCCTGCACTTTAATTTACTTGCAATTTTACTTCTGTTGATCAAATTTCACCCAAATCATCAAATATTCGCTTAACTAAATTCATCACCGTACTAAAGTTGCTCAATCCATCAATCCCTGTGGGATCGACCTCACTCTTGTGAGTTATTACTACTTGATGCGACCCGGTACACTTGCCGGTGAGTTTGTGTGGAATCGTTTTTCCCTTATCAAGTTTTTGGCGCCGTTGCCGGGGATTGATATAGATCGACAATAATTAAGTGGGTGATAAGTCTAGATTAAGCATTTTCTTTGTTTTTGTCCTTTTAATTTTCTGTTTTAAGCTAATACCAAGGTGTTTGAGTTATTGCCTCACTAATAAATTCTCACCTGTGACATGAATTTCAATTTTCATTGGTGATGTATTTTACAAAATTCAAATGGAGTTCAACTCATCCTTTGATCAAACAAATTTCATGGGATATTGCCCACCATCACAATATGATTCAATTCATTATCCTAATAGTGGCTGGGAGTATCACCAAGAATTAACAGATTCTGAGCAACCCAATCAATGGGGATATGCTTCAGAGCCACAAGATAAGTAAGACAATTTCATAAGATATTGCCCAACACCACAAAATGATTCATGTCATTATGCTAATGGTGGTTGGGAGTATCAACAAGAAATGATAGAGTATGAACACCTCCCAAAGACACAAAATGAATCCTATTCTGATGAATCTAATAACTACTCATATTGTGACTGGGAGGGTCAAAACCAAAGAGATTTTACTGCTCCATATTCTATTCAGAAAGAGACATCATCTCTTGATTATGCTTTCAATGAATTCATGTAAGATTGCTCCCCAATGCCACAAAATGATCCACACTCTGATGAATTCTACAATGATTCACATTGTGGATGGGAGGATAAAAACCAGAAAGAATTTGACAGTTCATACTCCACTTATCAAGAGCCATCATCACTTGAGCAAACCTTCAATTCATTTATGCAAAATTGTCCAACCTCACCTCCCAGTTCCTCATTTGAAAATTCTTCATCATTTGACTATGCCTCAACATAAAGTTTCCTCAATAATCCATACAAATCATCTCACCAACCATAGAATTCATTTCAATATTCACAAAATTTATTCCATACCCCTCAAAACAACTTCACCATAACACATCCATGTCCACAAGATTCCTCTCAACCTTCATCTTTTGAGCTAGCAGCTAAGGATTACCTTCAATGGTCCAGGGAGTTTTTGGAAAGACAAGAACAATTCTTAGAAAGACAAAAACAATCCTAGAAAGAATAATAACCAGAAACCTTCTTCAAGGAAATGGATGGGGCCTTAGAGAAAATAAGGGGAAACTTAGGAGTGCCAAGCATTGAGGATGAAGACCAATTTGTGAAGGAGAAAGTAGAAGAACAAGATGAAGAGGCCCCTGTGTCAAATGAAACCTTAATGGAGGAGGAGGTAGTGGAGGTATATGAGCCAAGAATCTTATGTCCACAGAGGCCACTTGAGATAACAAGGGAACATGAAAACTCACAACCCCCACAAACTTCCCTGAACCAAAGAATCTCAACACTTGAATCTGTGATTGAAAAATATGAAGAGGAGATGAACAAATCTTGGGAAGAACAACAAACCTCCTCCATAAAAGTGCAATTAGAACAAATGTTGAGTGCAAAGACGGAAGTGGAAGGGCATGATGAAGAAGTTCCTATACCAAGCAACATTTCAATGAAGAATGAGGTTGTGGAGATAAATGAGCCTAGGATTTCATATCCACAAAGGCTAATTGAGGTGATAGAAGACCATGAGGACTCATTCCCAAAGAACTTAATGGAAGATCATGCAGAAGAAAGAGAGAAATTCCATTAGGGAAGTCCACACTCAAGTGAAGCAAAAAGTTGCATAGAAGAAGGGTTCATTAAACCACCAATGCAAGAAGCTCTTGATGAAGAGAACACTCCACCAATCACACAACTACCAAGTCTTGAAATTAAAGAAGTGAAGGCAACTAACAACAACACCGAGAAGAGGATTGTGACCAAGCCACAATTGATCATATCCATGAAGAAGAAAAGGTCAACTACAAGCAATCCAACCCCTGAACCACCAGCAAGCAAGCTCAATCAAGCCATTTACAAAAGGAAGCTTGCTGAGAGGAGACCAAGAAAGGGGACACTAACTGGTTCTTCTCTCCCCTTGAGGTCATTCCTCTTAACAAACTGGAAGAAGAGGAAGAAAGTTGAGAACAACATGTCAAGCTAATAACACTAAAAGAGCGCTTGTTGGGAGGCAACCCAACCTTAGGTAACATTTCATTTCTCTGCTTTGTTTATTTTATCTCTTTGCTTTGTTTAAATAAATTGGCATATGATTACATTCTAAGTTTGGTGTTGCCCTGCAACAATCTATTTTTAATCTTTATGGATGATTGCATCAATTCTAAATTGAAAGTGTCATACTAAATTTCTAAGTTTGTTGTGCCACTTAATTTTCTATGCAATAAATCCAGCAACACCACTTGTTTGCATAATTATAATGCCTTTACAGTGTTATCTTTCTTTTGTTTTGACACTTTATTATTCTCTTTATTTTTAGTCATTTTGTTGTTTTTAATGCTTTCTTTTATTTTGCTCCTTAAACTGTTTTTGTTAAGACCTCACCAAGAAATCCTTATTCATGATAGATTCTTCACTTGGTGATCGTATTTAACACATAACAGTTTCATTTGCTTAGTTTTAATTCAAATAAATTGACATGTGATTGCATTTTAAGTTTGGTGTTGCTATGTAACAAAATTTGTTTACAATCTATACTGGATACTTACATCAATTCCAAGTGAATGTGTTACACTAAGTTTGGTGTGCCACTTATTCTTTATGCAATGTATCATGCACACCCTCTTATTTTTGTAATCACATTGTCTATGTTTCCTGTGCCTTCACTGTTATTTTTCATTGCTTGCTTAAACACACGTACTACTAATATTTCATTATGTAAGACACTCATGATCCATCATAAACCCCATCACCACTGTACCAATTGTTGCTTGAGGATAAGCAAACACTCTAAGTTGGTATGGGAAGGGGAAGGAATGGGAGGAAAAGAACAACAACAGTGAAGATGAACTACAAAGTGGTAAAGTTCTTTTTCCTCTTATTTGTTTCCAGTATTTTAAATTGCATGATTGTCTTTATCTTCTCTGTATGCATGTGTGTTGTGAATAAGCATAGTTTGATTTCTAAATTGTAACATGTTGCTGTGACATTATGAGTACCATCTTGAATTTTGTAAGTTCAAAGCAATAAAGTATCATGATCATAAACAAACAAGGCATTAAAGAAGAACTTAGCATGGGTATACAAGTATTGGAAAGCTAGTATGATTAATTGTTGCTCAATTGCATTAGATTTTATTTAATTGAAGTTTTCATCTAGGACATTTTATGAAATTTTTGAAATCATGAAAATCTTGAAGAAGCAATTGCAAATTAAGGCAAGAAAAGAAAAAGGGAAATAATGAGAAAGCTGAAGGCTCTGAGTACCAATGACATTTCATTTGTTAAGTACTTGTGGTGTTTATGAATCAGGCAAAAAGCTTGAAAACAAAACACTTAGAGTCAAGGTTAGGCTCAAGTGCAAAAGCACTCCCTCAAAGCTCAAGGCTCTAAGCATCAATAATTTGAGAGTAAAGAAAAAAAACAAATGAGCGTAAAGAAGTCCTCTAATTAAATGCTTGTGGTGCTTATGTATCAAGTGGTAATACTTGAAAACAAAGCATTTAGAGTCGTAGCTTTGTTATCAACTCATGGGGCAAAGAACCCAAAAGGGGAAGCTAAGAAGAGAATGAAAAGCTTGTTTCAAGGTAGGAATATAAAGAAAAGATTTCATAAAATGAGCTACATAGAAGCATTAGTCATTTACAGTTCTTTTGTGATTGTAGCATGCATAGAAAACTAGCTAACCATGAACATCAACTTGCTATTCTTCTCACATTGGTTTGTCAAAACTTACTGCATGATTCTTTTCTTGCTTGGGGACAAGCAATGTTTAAGTTTGGTGTTGTGATGACATGTCATCTTGTGCATATTTTCTATGCTTTTTCATTTGTTTCATTAGGTTTTATGCACTTTCATGCACAATAAGTAAGTGGTTGGAGTGGAATTTCATGATTATTGTGATTCAATCAAACATCATTTATTTTATACAAAATCATGAGATTTATGCAAGAATTAAGTGATTATTATGGTTGATGCAAATTTTTCTGATTTTTGTGAGACTTTGATTGCTTGTTTGGTTGATTTTAGGTGAGAAAATGAAGAAATGGAGAAGCAATATAGTATGGCGTTACGTTCAAATAATGAACGCCACGCTCACTTGCGACGCGCACTCGTATGGGACACTCACGCGTCGGGGGCACTCTTCGAAGACCCACGCGTACACATGCCTGACGCATACGCGTGGAACTGTTTGGCGCTCATTTCAAAAGAGAGCACTATGTTTGATTACTCAGCGTTTTCGGGCAAGATTCAAAGTTGGAGGCAAAGTTTTGCAATCGACGCGCACGCGTGCTTGACGCGCACGCGTCGATGAAGCATCTGGGACAAATCACGCTCACGCGTGGCTGGCGCTGAAGCTAAATTGGATATTTTGCTACCCACGCGCACGCGTGGAGGACGCGCACGCGTGGAGGACGCGCACGCGTGGGCAGCGCTCACTAAACCAACGTAGCGCTCACTAAGTTAACGCTATCAACGATGCGTATGTGTAAAAGAAAGCGCGCGAGCATGCTGGAGCTGAAGACTGATGGTGACGCGTACGCGTCGATGAGGAAAATGCGCAAAAGGACACGCACGCATCAGTGACGCGTATGCGTGGATGAATGAACGCTACGCTCACTTAGAGAACGCAACGTTCCACTGGGAGCAGCAATCAGGAGCCATTTTGATCCACTTCTTCATAGGCCAAAAAGCCCACTCTAAGTACTGGATGCCACAATTGGAAAGTGTATAAATAGATAGGAATTTGATTTCATGGGGAGCTCTCTTTTAATTTTCCTTTTAGAATTTTAGCATCAAGATAAGATCTAAATTTTTCTTTCTGTTTTGCTTTCTCTATTCTGCCATTGTTACCTTCTGCTTTTGGGTTTTGGAACTCTGATTGGAGAATTCTTCAGAATCTCTTCACCTTGGAGTGTTCTTCTTATTTTTCATGTTTCTAGTTTTATGAATTTGAGATCTGATTATAGTTTACCTGCTAATTTTTTTTCTTCTATAATTTCTTGATTTCTGTTTTGAAAGCCATTGAGATTTGCGTTTCCTTCCTGTTTTATCTTTCTTCTGCAATTATCAATTTCTCTTTTAGAATTTTATAGCTGATCTAAGTTTTCATTCTATTTTGATTTTCTTCTGTTTCCATTTCTGTTTTGGGTACTAAAATCTTAACTGATCTGTTTTCTAAATTTCTTCATCTGAGCATTCTATAGTTTACTGCAATTTACTTTTTCTAGTTCTATTTTGATACCCAACACCCAAATCCCTTTATCATTCATAGAATTTAAATTTCTCAGCAATTTAGATTCAGTAATTTACATTTCTTGCACTTTAAGTTTTAGCTATTTACTTTTCTTGTAATTTAAGTTTCAGTTCTTTTAATTTCTTGCACTTTAAGTTTCTGCAATTTACTCCTTCTGCACTTTCAGCTTCTGCCAATTTACTTCCTTCACTTTAATTTACTTGCAATTTTACTTCTGTTGATCAAATTTTACCCAAATCATCAAATATTCACTTAACTAAATTCATCACCATACTAAAGTAGTGAGGTAACCATGAAAGTAGTGAGGTAACAATGAAATCTTCTCAGTTCTTCTCTTTAAAATTTTGAAAATTTACGGCTTTTGATTAAGTGAGTTTTTGTGATTTTGGATGTTTAGGTTCACTCTAATCCTTGCTTAGCATTGGATTTTGGCTACCAAAGCTATTGGAAAAGGTAAGAGGTGTTGAACCCTTGTGAGATTATGTTTATATGGAGTCCTAGGTTGATTTGTGATTGTTTATGCATATATAGCTTGATCATTGTGATTTTGGAGGCCTTTGGTGATTGTTGGTGGCTTGGGTTGTGTTGGAAAGCTTGTTGGTGATCAATTTGTGCTCATTTGGGGTTTTGGTGCATATAGAGAATCAGCCAAGGTATGGTTCAATTTCCTCTATGTAGTATATAATATTCATGGATACTTAGGCTAGTGACCCATAGGATAGGTTTGAATTAAAATGATTGTTGATATGTTGAATGATGATGTATGATAATTTATGATGAGTTGATAAAGTTAAGTAATTATGATGAATGATGATGATATGATGATGATGATTGTTTGTGTGAATTGAAAATTGAATGGTGATGATATGTGTGATGTTGGGATTAATGAAATGGTAATATGGTTGGAAAATGTGAAAGAGGATTGATTAGAATGTGATATATGTGATATATTGATGTTGAGATGGAGGATGATGAATTATAAAGGAAAATGTGGTAATATTGGTGTAATATAACACAAAGGGTAGATTTTGATGAGAAATGGAGTTTGGATTGGTTTGGTATGGTTTTGGTTGTGTTTTACAAGAAATTGTGGAAATTGTGAATTTTGGTAAAAAGGAAATTTTGGTGAACTTTATCTGATCATAACTTTTGCCTCGGTTTTCAAAATTGATTGAAAGTTGTTTAGAATTAAAGTTTATTGAAAACTCTTCGAATTGATATAAAGTTTGTAAAATTTGGAGTTTTGTAAAGGAAGTTATGATCATTCAAAGATTGGTGTAAAAATCTGAAATTCTGCAAAGTTGTAGAATTTTGTGATTTCTGGTATGTGCGCACGCACAGCCTTGTGCGCACGCACAACTCTGCGAAAATTTTAACATATGCGCACACACAGACCTGTGCGTACGCACACGCAGAGGCAGGCAGTCTGTTCACAGCGTTAGCACATCTTGTGCGCGCACATACCCAATGAGGAATTGCAACTTGTGCATACGCACAGTCCTGTGCGCACGCACACGTTGAGAAGGCTAGTCTGTTGAGGGTGCTAGCACAGGTTGTGTGAGCGAACAGACATTATGAATTTTGGTACCTGTGCGTACGCACACACCCTGTTTCTCAATTTTAAACTTTGTTTTCAACTATTTCACCTTCCCAACAAGATTGTAAGCTTCTATAACACCATTTTAAGACTTTTGGGTTTGATTTTGAGCATGAGAACATGGGAAGTAATCTAAGGGTTTTAGTTGATGATTTTTATGAAAAATTAGAAAACGGAGGATTAGGTCTCGGGTGTACTGAGGATGGTTTGATGGTATGTGAAGGATGATTGATATATGAGATGAGAACTGATGAACTGTTGAGTTCGGAACTAAAAAGTGAATTGACAGTAGTTGAGCTGAGTCGAGGACTCGGAATGGAAATGTTGATTGGACAATGGTTGAGATGAGTCGAGGACTCGAATGTGCAATGATGCTTCATTGATATGTTGAAAATGTTTTCTGAAGAACCACTAAACTGCTGTTTTAAATTGAGATTATGAGGCGCTATGCGCTCGGCAGGGACGGTGGTTGGATCCCGCCTGTCGAGGTAGTGGCGGCGGCGTAAGGACGGTGGTTTAATCCTGCTTGCGTTGATATGTGAGGTCTGTGGCAAGAGTATCCCGCTCACATCCCTTCGGATCAATAGAGCGTGCAGGCGCAAAACCCTGGACAGTGATCCGAGCACTATATCTCGGGGATTCCCATTGATGATTCCGAAGGTCGACATCTCCATGGAGATGTGTCGGGTTGGCAGTTGAACCGACAATGTGATATCACAGCCAATAGGGTAGGCATTCATCATGTGTATCTCCTATCTGTTTGTATGCTTTGACTACTTGTAATGGTTTGCCTATTTGGTGCACGAATTGTAAATCACACTTTTCACAACTCGTACCACTAACCAGCAAGTGCACTGGGTCGTCCAAGTAATACCTTACGTGAGTAAGGGTCGAATCCCACGGAGATTGTTGGTTTGAAGCAATCTATGATTATCTTGTAAATCTTAGTCAGGAATTCAATTATAATTATCAGTATGAATTTCGAAGAATAAAAGAGCATGGATTAAATACTTGTTCTGCAGTAATGGAGAATATGTTGGAGTTTTGGAGATGCTTTGTCTTCTGAATCTCTGCTTTCTCCCTGTCTTCTTCTTCACGCACGCAAGGTTCTTCCTATGGCAAGCTGTGTGTTGGTGGATCACCGTTGTCAATGGCTACCATCCGTCCTCTCAGTGAAAAAGGTCCAGGTGCGCTGTCGCCACACGGCTAATCATTTGTCGGTTCCCACTCATGCTGGAATAGGATCCATTGATCCTTTTGCGTCTGTCACTATGCCCAGCCCTTGTGAGTTTGAAGCTTATTACAGTCATTCAATCCCTGAATCCTACTCGGAATACCACAGACAAGGTTTAGACTTTCTGGATTCTCATGAATGATGCCAATGGATTCTAGCTTATACCACGAAGATTCTGATTAAGGAATCCAAGAGATGTTCATTCAATCGAAGGTAGAATGGAGGTGGTTGTCAGGCACGCGTTCATAGATTGAGGATGATGATGAGTGTCACGGATCATCACATCCATCATATTGAAGTGCGAATAAACATCTTAGATAGAAACAAGCGTGTTTGAATAGAAAACAGAAATAGTTGCATTAATT
Organism: Arachis hypogaea; assembly: GCF_003086295.3. Classification (NCBI taxonomy): domain Eukaryota; kingdom Viridiplantae; phylum Streptophyta; class Magnoliopsida; order Fabales; family Fabaceae; genus Arachis; species Arachis hypogaea. The sequence continues at coordinate 116,762,213 of NC_092046.1, read as the reverse complement.
CATCGAAACACAGCAGAGCTCCTCACCCCCAACAATGGAGTTTAGAGACTCATGCCGTCAAAGAGTACAAAGTTCAGATCTAAAATGTCATCCAATACAAAACAAGTCTCAAAAAGTTGTTTTAAATACTAAACTAGTAACCTAGGTTTACAGAAAATGAGTAAACTATGATAGATAGTGCAGAAATCCACTTCTGGGGCCCACTTGGTGTGTGCTGGGCTGAGACTAAAGCTTCTCACGTGCCTGGGCTGTTTTGGGCGTTCAACGCCAGGTTGTAACCTGTTTCTGGCGTTGAACTCCGCTTTGTAACTTGTTTCTGGCGCTGGACGCCAGACAGCAGCATGGAACTGGCATTGAACGCCAGTTTATGTCGTCTATCCTTGAGTAAAATATGAACTATTATATATTGCTGGAAAGCCCTGGATGTCTACTTTCCAACGCAATTGGAAGCGCGTCATTCGGAGTTCTGTAGCTCCAGAAAATCCATTTTGAGTGCAGGGAGGTCAGAATCCAACAGCATCAGCAGTCCTTTTTCAGCCTAAATCAGATTTTTGCTCAGCTCCCTCAATTTTAGCCAGAAAATACCTGAAATTACAGAAAAATACACAAACTCATAGTAAAGTCCAGAAATATGAATTTTGCCTAGAAACTAATGAGAATAAACTAAAAACTAACTAAAATATACTAAAATCTATATGAAATTAACCCCAAAAAGCGTATAAAATACCCCCTCATCACTATTTGTATAACGTGCCTATTTGCTTACTTGAACTACTTGCCTTATATGTTTCTACTTGTGTTTTACTTGCATTGTAATTACTTGTGATTTCTACTGGGATTGAGGAGGTTCGGAAGGCGGTGGAGATGGGATTGCATGGAGGATAGGTTGGTGAAGGCTGTGGGACAGCGGTGTATGATTAGAATAGAAATTTCTTAAGATAGAGTACCTTGTTTATTTATGTTAAGATCTATGTAATCATGCTTATCTGTTTTAGTATGTCTTAATATTGAAATCTTGTGATGGATATGAAGTCTAGGATTGCCTTTGGCGTCCCGGGGTCTTATATCCTACATCACTGGGCACTGTTACCATATTGAGAACCTCCGGTTCTCATACCATATTTCTGTTGTATTTTTCAAATGCAGGTCGCAACCCACCTCGGTAAGTTGCTTGGATGGTGACAGAAGCGGAGGATCCAGCTACCTTTTGAGTCTTTTTTATTTATTTTGTTATACATCTCTCATTTTGTATTTTTTTTTTTAGCCTAGAGGCATATATTGAGAGAACAAAACTTGTATAAGCTGTTTTTACTGTCTGGTTTCACGTATCGTATGTATATGACTAGCCGACTTAAACTCCGCGAGCGGTGGCTAGATTATTATGAGATTATACTACTATCTTTTGCTATATCTTATCTATATCTTGTGCTTTAAGTTAATAGCTTCGTTAGTACGTTTTGCACTTTGTAAATCCTGTTTTTTGAGCTATATCCTTCATTGGGCTTCTAAATTATAATAATTCTTTCTATATATTACACGTATGAGCTTAGAACTGTCGTAATCTCTGATTAACCTTTGCTTTACGACGCGAGGTAAAGCTTAGGCTAATTAGGGTGTTACAAGTAACCTGGCACAGGAGCCATGAATCCAAGCAGCTGGCTAAACAAACCCTGTTCACCTGATTCTTGGTGCGGGACACTCCAATATTGTTGATGTACTGGTGGTGTGAAGTAATCCGCAGAATGCATGTCAGGAATGTATGGTGTGAACTGCTCAAGCTCTTGTTATGCCTGTGTTTGTGGGGCATGGCGGTTGCAGTGGCGATGGTAGTGGCGGTGGTTGTACTTGCTGATTCTCCTGATTATGCATAGGATCACCGTCCTGATTCTCTTGCGGTTCGAGATCTGCCAGATGCAAGTGGTCACCATATGTACCTCGGTACCAATGCAAGTAGATATCTAGCTAATGCTGTGAGAGCACCATGTGCTCGACAAGAACATGACTATACCGATTCGTCCAATGCATAACCCAGAATGAGTGGGTTCCAGACCAATCTTGATTCTTCAGACCTGTCAGAACTTCGCCGTGTGCTTCACCTAGATCCCGCTCTTGATGAGGAACGCCCTGAGTCAAGCCAAATTGCCTCCTCAGTCTATCAGATGCATGCCACTCAATACATTCAAAAGATATAAGCAGAACTGTGGCACTCCAAATAGCCGAATGCTGACGGATGTCAAGAGGAATCACGTCCGGATCGATCCGACCAATTGCATAAGCCTCCCAAACAAACACTAAACGATCAACCAATATTATCAACCAATATCATCAACCAACATTAAACGATCTTTTAATTCTCGAAACCACGTCAACTTGATGAAACTTTTCCTACAGTCTGCCTTCCTAGGTGCAACACCAAACTGATCCAAGCATTCACCCTCTAATGTCTCATAACTATTGAGTGTCGGTCCCGTAACTGGCAAACCATTCGTCAGAAGACCAAGAATTAATGCCACGTCCTCCAACGTCACAGCACACTCACCAACCGGAAAATGAAATGTGTGGGTCTCAGGGCGCCATCTTTCGATCAGAGCATTAATCAATGCCGACTGATATTGGACAACTCCAATCTGTGAAACATGATAAAAGCCGGTGTCCCGTAAATATCCCTCCACTATTAGATTGTACCGATCCGACGGCATGTAGTGGTCACATTGCAACATTCTAGAACCCTAAACACAAACATAATATTAATTAATTAACAAATTAAATTTAACAGAATAAAATTTTTATTATCAAATAACCAGTAAAACATATCCACAATCAATAAAAATAATAATAATAACAATACTTTATATAAATAACTATTATAATATACTAATACTCAAATAACTATTTTATTCTATTCTAACAACATACATACAATAATAAATTAATCATTAATCCTTTATTAAATATTTATATTAAACTTATAACAAAAATAATTAATTCAATAATTTTTAATTCATAATATTTATTTTACTATCGTACGAACGAAAGTTTAATAATAAACATTATTACTACAAAAAAATTATTTATTACTAACAATTAATACTAATTAATTTATTTATTATCACACGTAGAACAATTTTAATATTAGTACTATATTCTAATAGTAATTAAACCAACAGACGCGTAGTAGTAATAACAATTATTATTATTATTATTATTATTATTATTATTATTATTATTATTATTATTACAATAAATTCATTAATAACAATTAATATTAATGATTTTATTTATCTTGTTGCAATTATTCTATTAATAACAATAATTAATTTAGGATTTGAATTCTCTAAAGTGTAATCTCTCACCATTTATTTTATAAGTGGAATCAAGAATAAATATGAGAGAGAAACCATTCAAGAATAGAAAATTATACTTTATCCTCTAAAGTACAAATTTAAAATTTAGAGGATCCAAATTCTTAATTTATTATCATAATGTATCATAATCCTTCCTTCTAAACAATATTATTACACTAATCTCTAAAATTATTTTAATTAAATTAAAATATTTAAAAATTATTACTACACTAATTTCTAACATTATCATTATAATAAACTACTAATCTCTAACATTGTAATTATTATTTTAATTAAAATAAAATATTTTGAAATAAAAATTTACATAATTAGGATGATCAAGATAATTAGCAATATAGAGCTTCGAACAATTGACATCTTTTATTCTTCTTCTTCTAGACATTTGTTAAAAAAGAGTGGTCTAATTTTTTTTTATTCAAAGCTTCATCAATGGAAGAGAATGAATGAATGAAGCTGGTGATGGGATTGGAGGAGAGGAGGATTTCTGTTGCTGGTTCGAAAGTGAAAGGGAGTGAGGGCATTGATTCAACTTGAGATTGTATACATTCTGGTGGAGGCTGGAGTGAGGGCATTGATTCAACTTGAGATTGTATACATTCTGGTGGAGGCTCATTAACCTGCATAGGAGACACGTGGTTAGAGACACAAATCGAACTGTTCGGTATCTTTTCAGCCCCTAATCGGACCGTCCGATTGACACCAAATCAGACCGTCCGATTTCTTTATCGCAGTTGTTATATCTGCGTGAAGCACCATGAATGTCCATAACCGCGTCATACTCCATCTTCTTCCCAATATGTAAAATAAAAAAGTAGTTTGGCGTAAACCAAAAGTCGGCCGATTTTTAAAAATTAATCCAAATGGTGCCTTTTATATCTATTTTTAATCTTTAGAGACAAAAAAAAACCGAGAAGAATCAGAAGGTGGCCAGTAATCCCATTCAGTCAGCTCTGACTTCTTTGTCGTCCACCGGTGTAATCTCCAGCGCAGTTATCTTGTCCATTTTCAGTTTTTTTTTTTTTTAAGAAAAAGAAGTTAACACAATGTTGTTTTCGTTCCAAATAAAAACCCAAAGAGAGAAGCATAATGAGAAGATGTAAACAAGAAAAATGAGAATAACAGTAAGATAGTGATGAGAGATAAAATAAAATTAGAGATGAGAATCTTAAAGAGTAAAACACTAAAACTATAATAGAAGATGGAGTAATGAAGAATGTGCCTTCTACTCACTTTGCATTACTAGGTGACGGCACATAACTTTTACTTTTACTCTTTTATTGAATTAGGGTTTTGACATTTTGTATTTTAAGATGGGCCTTCTTTTTTATTTAGACAAAGGCTGGAACTTTTATCTTTTCTTCGGATTACGTAATTCTCTATTACTCCATCTATTATATGAGTTATTGATAAACGTGTACGTATATGATGGGTTGGCCCAAATTTGACATTTTATGCAATAAGCTTTATATATATTTTGATGTAGTGCTTTTATTTTTCACACCAATCTTTTTTTTTACACCATTATGTTTCAAATATAGTTTCATAACTAGTTTAAAAATAAAACCTTAATTGGTTATATCTTCATACTATTTTGGATGTATGTTTTGTCCTTTTTTCATGATTTGATAAAAACGAATAAATATATGTTAGTGTATATTCTTTTATTTCCTATATATGTACTATATTCATGAGTCGCCAAATTTTTTATATAACTTTGTTAAATTTTTGTTAAAACATGTTAATTATTGTGCTGACGTTATTAAATTATATTGAAAACTTTGATAATCTTAGTTAAATCTTGTTAATTTTTGTTAAAGTTTGTAAATTTTATGCTAACATAAATTGGTTAGCTTTGTTTTTAATTCAATAAAAAAAAGCATAAATTGAATTAAGTTAATTCATTGAATTGAGTTTGTACTTTGATAAAGATCATGAGACTTTAATTAACGTAGTACTTTAAATTTGGATAATATTTTAATATTTATATTAAATTATAATTATATTTTAATTTGTTTATTTATATTTTATTATAAAACAATTATTCTAGTTGAACCACAGCTGAACCGATTAGACCAGTAAACTAATAAACTAGTAACTAGAGCGGTTCGATGATCAGTCTAATTTTAAGAACCTTGTTTATCAGTCATCATTGATTCTCTCTCCTCCCAATCTTACGCACCATGCCGGTCAGCCAACGGAGGTCGTCTCTCCTTCCTCCGTGCCTCTGTTCGCCTATCCTTACTCTGTGCTGCCAGTCTATGCTTTGCTTCCTCCATCTTGGCTCCTCTATGTCATCTGCCTCATCGCTGGTCTTTGCCTCCTTCGTGTGCCTCGTTGTCATTTTCGTGTGGTTGTGTTGAAGCTCCAAATTCCGAAGTTGCTTTGTCCTGGACTCAACTTCAACTTCTGCTTTTATAGGATAGTTTTGTTTTATTTTTTCAGTTATTATTTAATCTTTATTAATTTTTTATGCTTAGTATTTTTAGTTTTAATGCAGTTTTAGATAAACTGATAATTAGTTATACTAATTAGATAATAGTTTATGAAGATGAATAACTTTTGTGGTAGTTTTGATGGAGAAATTTGTTCTAAAAAGCTGATCAAGAAAAAATTATTCAGGTTTATTGCTTACTTTGGCAGCTGCTATGTGGCATAGTTTTGAGCTTGAAAGAGGATTGGGTTAAGGGAATCTTTATCATGGTTAAAGTTGCCTATGAATCCTTCAGATGGTGATGATAATGTCAAGATTCGCAATATTTAGATTTATTAGATAATAAAAAGAGAAAAAGTTTGTGATATTTATTTAGATCTCAAATAAATACGTTATGTGTAAATCTATGTGGATAACATAAGAGAAGAAACATTGGATTTTTGAGTTCGAAAGTAACCAATTTAAACTTGCATATCATAATTCTGTTGAAGAGAATCCTATTAAGGAGTGTTTGTTTTGCTATATCAAAGTCTCTTTACTTATTTATATCACCATACTTTTTGATTATTTATTTAATATCATTGTTAATTTTGTTTTGTATTGTTTTATCAAGTACTTAATTACATCATAACTTTTGAGTGGTAATTGACTTTACCAATTATGCTTTAAACTTAGTAAAGGAATGCATAGGTAAGAATGGGAATGTACTTTAGATTTAATATCTATTTTCATATTAGCTATTTTTAAGAAGTCAGACTTGATTGTTGTTAAAATATTAGTGAAGGTATGTATTTTAAATTTTAATTTTTTACTTTTTAAGGATTTTATATTTTTAGTTAAGTGAGACTAAGTATACCGATTCAATCAGTTATCCACTAGTTGAACTAGTAACCTAGTGACCTAGTATTCTGACTAGTTCAATTATTGGTTCTGTTCTGATAACTATGCCCATAGTGTCAAAAAGGATCATATTATAAATGTGAGAGGACTTCTTCCATCACATCATGTTTGGATTGGTAAGAACCAATTCATGAGTTATCCTATTACCACTTCTCTTGACATGGGAACAGAAAATGGTTCGAAAAATACTAGATAATCGAAGGCAATCAGTAATTAAAGTAGCAAAATAGTTTCATGCTCTTTCTAAGATCTAAGACCTTGGATAACTTTTATACTATCACTTTTCAAAATTACTTCAAAAAAATAACAATATTGGGCCAATCTAAGGCCTAAAACATAAGCAAAGGCTTTAGCTTCAGAGGATAAAAGCCAACTCCTAGGTTCCATGTGTTTGCAACTGTAATTAGTCTCAGCAGATTGCGAATCACTACACGTAATCTAATTAAGCCATCATTACTCCTTATAACATCTACATTAATTTTTCAAAGATGGGTAGGTGGGCTCTCCCGTCTATCAGCGCTTAATGCTCCTAGAGGAGGTTAGTCGGGCTCTTGTATCCATGGTTGGACCGGGTGAGCACCTTTTTAAACTCTTCATGATTTCTCGTTGCTAAATCAACTACTTTTTTAGGATGTCTCAGCTTCTCCTCGAGCATGTATGTGTTGTGAGCACTCCACAAAGCAAGCAGACTTACACAGAAGAGGTCTTGTCTCTCGACGTCAAGCTCGGATAAAATTGCAATGATTCAATTAGAAATTGAGTCGTCGGCGATGGAAGATGCTCGAATTGCAAGACCAGAAGACTTTGGCAAACTCACAATTTTTGATAAGGTGAGCTTCTATTTCCTCATGTCTCCAACATCTGGGGCAGAAAGGTAAGCACTGGATTCTCTTCTTTTGCAGGTTACGGTTAGTCAGAATGGAGCCTTTTAAGACTCACCAAACATAATCGAAGACTTTAGAATAAGCTTGGATTTTGCACAAGTTTCTCTAGTGGGATTTGTTATATTTGGTTGTGACTTTTGATATGCTCAAGTGCTATTCATAGGATATAATTCTGTGGTATGCATATTTAATTCTAAAGTCACCATCTTTAGTAAATTTCCAGAAAAAATGATCGTGTTGGCAACTACGGTGAATTTTTTTTGTCCTAATTGATCTCACATCTTCTACCTTCTATAAACCTCCCATTTCTAAGATAGATTTGCTACTCCAAATACTCCTCAAAGTATAGCTAGGTGTGTGACCTACTACTGAATCTAAGAAGCTAGTTTTGGTGTAGTATCTGGCACTAATAACTCTAGCTGCTAAGAAATTTAGACGTCTGTCTTTGCTAAAAGAGCGTGATTAAAAGCCTCAAAGTTTCCAAAATCTAGCTTGCCTTCCACTTTTTCTTTACTCAGTTTTTTCTAACTCACCCAATGAATTTTGAATAGAATTTACAAAATCACATCTAGATGTTGACAAAAGCTTTTAGGAATGAGAAAACATCCCATAATATTGGTTGGGATGGATTGAACAACAGTTATAATGAGAATTTCTTTGCCACTCTAGATAGGTATCCCTCCTTCTAACCTTTTAGCTTCTCCCAAACTCTTTTCTGAAATCAAATACTTCTCTTTCGGATCTTTCTACAAAGGTAGGGAGACCCAAGTATTTAGAATGGTAATTCAACGCCTTTATCCCAAGCTATTGTTGAATGAGGATTTGCCTATTAGTTGGTATGTTTTGGCTGAAATAAACTTCCGATTTGTCTAGGTTTATCCTTTGACAAAAAGCTAACCGGTAAATTCAGGAAACATCTATGATTTTCTTTATGTCCTAGTTTGTAGCTCTAAAGAATACGATGCTATCGTACACAAAGAAGAGGTGATTAATCTGTGGTGCTTGTCTGACAATTTTAATTCTCCAGATAAGTTTACTATTCTAAAAGAACTTAAGCACATAAAATAAAGAGATAATGGGATATTAGATTTCCTTATCGAATTCCTCTATAGGGTTTAAAGGTATTGCTAGGGGTTTAATTTAGAAGGATTGAGAAGGAGATCGTGGAGAAGGATACTCAAGGCCTACCCTGCAACCACCATCAAACCTTGCTCGAAATATATCTGACTTGACTAAACAAACTCGACGAGCATAGAATCTTTTTCCTGTAGAAGAAAAACAGGACAAATCAGTACATAAACAAGAATCAACTATAAATTTTAAAAATAAAAAATAAATAAAAAAGAATTTAGCAGCAACATATCCACCTTCAACCAAGAATGTGACATCAGAGAGTTTTGAATTGTTAACACAGTGTTTGCCTAAGCACTCCTACATAAATATAAATAGATATTAATGCAAAGTTGTGGGCAAAAGGTTTTAAGGAATCACTTTACCTTTATTTTTCATTGATGTATAAACCCAAAAAAACTAAAATTAAATAAAATAAAAAGAATAGCCAAAGTACATGGGGAGTTAGCGATGAAGGTGCAACATCAATAAGAATCATATTCAATAAAACACTCATCATAGGATTCTATAATTTGCAAGAAAACTCACTTTTCTCTAGATCTTCTCCTCAAATCTTGTTAAGATTTTTGTTACACACTTTCTAGTTGACTACAAGTCAAACAAAAACCAATTAAACTTATGAATTATAGAGAGATAGAACTATAGAAACTCTACTTAAGAACATAAACAATTTTATTATCATCAAAGACAAATACCAATAAATTAAACACAAGTCAATATATGATACTAGGGAGTAAAGGAAAGAAGGGCATACTTGAGCTTTGAAACTTTCATCCTAAAGTTTGTGAAAACCACCAGCCTTAACACAAAGAAGAAACCCAACCATGAACTTACAAATTTACATTATATATTCTTTTGGAAAGCTTCTATCGAATAGAGACTATCAGAACAAGATGTAGATATAAAAATCTTAAGATTTCTTTATCACAATATTATCACCAACATCTCAAGATACTGAATATTAAAACATGTAATGTAATCTAAAAAAAACAAATTTACTCGGCATCTTTTTTCTTCTTAGGCATTCTGTATCCACCAACAACACAGGCATGCTCCCGTTTGAATGGTTCAAGGGTGACTTGCTCAAAAGGCTTAAACTGCTCCGCCTTCAGTTTATTGACTTCACTTGCAAATACCGACTCTGCTGGTATTGTAGAATCTATGCAGTTGGCCTATCGCTTATAAAAATATTAGATTATTAATCATTAATCACTACCCCTTTTTTCCAAGTCAACAATCCAATACATTAAGGACTTGTTTGATCCACATAGTCAAACTGCATCCATTAGGTAAAAGAAAGTTTCATATTCATAAATAAGAAAGAAAAAAGAAAGCAACGAGCACAACAAATCAATAATCAGGTCCTTAAAGAAGGATTAAAGCAATCATGCATCAACATAGGTAAAATGAATTCCCATGTAATTAGTGGCAATAGATAAGCAATCATACATCAGCATAAGTAAAAGTAGCAGTAATACAATAATTTTGCAATTACCTACTTAATTCTATATGTTAAAACTTACATAAATTTAACTAAGCATCATGAGTATTAGCATGGTGTAGATAAACAGGCTTTTTATGCGCTATTGGTTAATAATAAAATAAAGCAGCTAACAACACTAATTAAAAGCCCCACGAGCAATCCAGCAAGACCTAGGTAAAGCTTAATCGCAAAAACCAAATCCAAAGGAAGTGTGATAAACCACTATTTTATGGTTTATCCTGTGCTAATTTGAGTGGTTTTTATCAACTCTCTGCTCACTTATTCGTACTAAATGCATGGCTTTACAATTTCCTTCCTGATTTTGTGCTATGATTGGAAACATGTTTCTTTGGTCTTAATTTAGCTAATCTTAATCCTCTCTTATTACCATTCGATTCCTTGATATGTGTGTTAAGTGATTTCAGAGATTATAGGGCAGGAATGGCTTAGAAGATGGAAAGGAAGCATGCAAAAGTGGAAGGAATACAAGAAACTGAAGGAACTGCTAAAGCTCTCCAGCCTGACCTCTTGGTACTAAATCGACCATAACTTGAGCTACAGAAGTCCAAATGAGGTCGTTTCAATTGCGTTGAAAAGCCAACATCTGAGGATTTGCAACGATATATAATTTGCCATAACTTCCCCAAAGATAGGCGACGCGCACGCCTGGATCACGCGGACGCGTGACCTGGAAAAAATGCAATCCGCGCGAACGCGTGGACGACGCGTACGCGTGGTTCTCTGCAGCGACCTGCACATACCAGAAAACGCTGGGGACAATTTCTGGGCTATTTTTTACCTAGATTTTGGCCCAGAAAACACAAATTAGAGGCTATAAAGTGGCGGAATCGATCCATTCATTCATACAACATACACAACTTTCATTATACATAATTTTAGGTTTTAGATGTAGTTTTTCTAGAGAGAGAGGCTCTCTCCTCTCTCTTAGGTTTTAGGATTATGATTTCTCTTAGAGTATGGTTATTTCTTCAATCCAGGTTCAATGTTCCTTTAATTTAATTTCTCTTCTACTTTTATTTATTCTATTACTTTAGTTTGTTTATTTTCCCAATTTGGTTTATGGATTCCTATGTTTAATTTGATTTTCTTAATTAATGCACATTGAGTAATTTTCAGATTTATGATTGCTTTCTTCTATGATATAAATAATTTAGATTTTCCCTTTTTGGCTTTGGTTGAGTAATTGGTGACACTTGAGTTGTCAAACTCAGCTGTTGATTGAAAATTGGAATTCTTGCTGGTTGATTTGGATCCCTCTAAAGCTAGTCTTTCCATAGGAGTTTACTAGGATTTGAGGAATCAAATTAATTAGTCCACTTGACTTTCCTTTATTTAGTAAGGGTAAACTAAGTGGGAGCAATAAATAATTCTCATCACACCTGATAAGGATAACTAGGATGGGATTTCCAGTTCTCATACCTTGCCAAGAGTTTTTCTAGTAATTAATTTACTTTATTGCTAATTTATTCTCCTTGTTCCCTATTTCAAAAACCCCAAAATTATACATTTTTCCATAACCAATAATAAATCATACTTCCCTGCAATTCCTTGAGAGACGACCCGAGGTTTAAATACTTTGGTTATAAATTTTATTGGGTTTTGTTACTTGTGACAACCAAACTTTTGTATGAAAGGATTCTCTGTTGGTTTAGAAACTATACTTACAACACGATTATATTTTCATAAAATTTCTTTACCGGCAGAAATCAGTTCGTCCAAATGGTGCCGTTGCTGGAGAATTACAAACGTGTGCCTTATTATTGGTTATTGTAAATATTTGCTTTTTCGTTTCTTTTTTTTTAGTGTTTCTAGTTTTAGGAGTTTATTTTCATTAATTTTTATTAATTTTTGTCTTTAATTGCTACTTTGAATTCTCACCCCCGTCGCTTTGAGTTTGGTTCTAATGTTGTTGAAAGGAATGGAAGCTATAACAGGAACATACATCAAGATCAAAACAATCAAAGATGGAAGGAGCCACGAGGATCTGATCAACCCTTTCGGCAACAACACTTTCCAAAGTACCAGGGACAACGACCATTCTACGATGCATACCCAAACAATAGTTATGGTGGACCCCTTCGTGACAAACCACCTCCACCAAATTACTATGGTCAAGAGTCATTCCAAGGTGCGTACCAAGATGATAGATATGGTGCACCCCCTTGTAGTTACCAACAAGCCCCACCATATGCCAATGAACCACCTCCTCAACATAGCTCTCAACTACCATACTCACAAGCCACCTACAACCATTCACCTCCATATGACCCTAAACATTATCCACCCCAATTCCAATCCAATTACTCCCAAGAACCACCACTTCCATATGCACCATGTCCATCTCCATCGACCCAGGAATCACAGGCTCGCCTCAAGGAAACAGTTGATCAATTTCATGCAACCTTTCATCAACTGGAGCAAGCAATAAATCAATTAGCTTCCCGACATTCGGACACTCAAGGAACCCCCATGGCTTCATATGGAGAATCTAATGAAGAACATAGCATGAAGGAGACACTAGAAATTCCGGTGGACAGTAAGCAGCATGACTTTGTATTGGAAAAATTGGAGGAAGCCGTAATCGTTAAAGAGGAATAAGTGGTTGAAGACTTAGGAGATGCGGAACGTCCATGGAAAAGCCCAGTCATAGAACCCCCTTCTAAGGAGTTTAAATTTGATGTTGAGGAGGGTGTACAACACTACAACAAATAAGGATTTTCGCAACAGTCAAAAACCGTTGCCGTAGATTGAAAAACCGTTCCTAAAACTTTAGGCAACGCTTCGGCAACGGTTTTTGACCTGTGGTATATGCGGCCGTTGCCAATGCTCAAAGGCAACGGTTTTTTACCTAAGGCAACGGTAAAAAAAAAACCGTTGCCAAAGTTACTGACATAGGCAACGGTTTTGAAAGAAAATTTTAAACAACGGTTTTGAACTGTTACTCAATAAGCAACGGTTTTAAACCGTTCTCTTTCATGATCCAACGGTTTAAAACCATAGCTGAATAGACAACGGTTTTAAACTGTTGTAGTTTTATTATTCACAAAGCCAACGGTTTTAAAGCGTTACTGTTGGTGTCATTTTTTGGCAACGGTTTTAAAGTGTTACCATTGGTGTCATTTATTTGGCAACGGTTTTAATTTCAATTTTTTTTATTATTTAGTTTCAATAAATAATCTAAACTATTTGAATCAAGTCACTAGAGAAAAATAATTGAACATTTCCCATCAAATTTGACTTACAAAAATTGTTGTAAGATCCAAAATCACATTATATTATTTGTTAGTAAGAATAAAATATGTGTACATTTCCTTAAGTTTCTAAAATAAACAGGACTAATATTCTCACTTGAACATATTCCCAAATAGCTTCTTTATCTTTAATCCCCTTCCAGTTTGTATAAATTAATGGACAAAAATCTGAATTCCTTGCTACTGTGCCCAAAAACTTTCTCGAGTTGTTTACAGCTTCATCAATAGGACCAATTGCCTCTTCTTCAATATCTAGAGTAATTTCTTCTTTATCTTCCAACTGTCTTGCATGAATCTTCAAGCATTGTATAGGTGCTCGTGTTTTTTTCATTGTTGTCTCTATACAAAAAGACTAATTAAAATTACCATAATATATTCAAAGAGACTAAAACATTAATATTTTTAGCATTATATACCATCCCTCTCTTATTGATTTATATATATTTAATTGAAAAAAAAACAGCTTCATCCATTTAGCCAAATGAATAAAATTCCATAATTTCACTATTGCTAATGATTTATTCCAGCTACGTAGGAAACTAGAATCTGCTTCAAAAATTAAAGTCAAAGTGTAAAAAGAGTCAGAGAGATCCTTTTCTTATATCATATCATAGTATGTACATGTACCTTTTCTTATATAATTAATGAGTACAGATCCTATTCAGATATTCATCTCATTTTAGTGACAGATTTATCATTTGATAAAATATAAATTGTAATGTGAAAATAGCCCACCATATGCAGCAATATATATACACGTGAACTATAAAGTGTGAACTTGTGCGTGTGTGGGGAACTAGCCCACCATATGCAGCTACGCAAACATAATTTTATGTCAACTGAAGTGTGAAATTGAAATAAAAAAAATTTAAAAATATTATAATAAGTTATGAGCAATATCTATTTTGTTTAAATTGATACCGGCCTCATTTGTGAAAGCTTTCTCTCTTAATTCAATGAATGACAAGCAACTAGAAACTTTCCCAAAGAAGAAAGAAGAAAGAATGAACTAGGACTACATAGAAAAGATGCAGAAGCTAGAAAAACAAATAGCTTGCAGTGAAAGTAAACTGAACTATTATTTAAAAAAATGATAGCAATTACACCTCAATTACATAGAGTTATTTATTAAAATATATCTCTATTATACAAAGAAGTCATCATATATAAATCTTTCACAGCAATAAATTTAAAGAGAAAAGATGTCATAAAATGTTTTTAAAGAGACCAAAAATTTACCTTTCACAGTATTGTCTATGACCTCAGCCTCAGTTGGATTAATATAATCCTTGTCCTGCTCTTCTATATTATCTCCTTCATTCTCATCCAATTGCTCTTTACCTGTAGTGTAGCTCAATGTCTAAGATAGTGGCAGCTACAGAGAGACGCACTATTTGATTTCCTTTTTTTTGGTTTTAAAGAGACAAACTACAACAGCAACAAAGAATAAAAATATAAGCAATTCATAACCATAACTCTAATACTAATGTTACTATCACTTCCATGACTACACACTAGCATTAGCACCTATAAATCAAACAAAACCCACCAAAGACACTAGTTACCATGTAACAAAAGCACCTTCAACCTATCTACCGGCACAACTAGACAAATTCACTATACTTAGTGAACCAAAACACTCTTCTGATTTATGACATCCAAAAATTAACAACAAAATCAAACTTATTTGCATTGAATAGTTCAAAGAGATTCAAAATAATTGTGGTAATATTTTTCTATTTTAAATCAATGACCAAAACAGAGCATTGACCAAAATCAATATTAAAAACAACACAAAATCAGAACAACATGTTCAGATAACCAATTACCAAATCAAAATCAGAATAGCACTATACCAAATCAATATTAAAATCAAATTAAAGTCAAAATAGCATTTCCAGAGAACTAATTCCAAATCAAATAATGGTAACAAAACAAAACTCAATACAACCATTTTCATCATCATGCTCACCAACAAACACTCTTTTTCAACCCACCCTGCCGCCCCAACCAATTAATAGATCCAATAAATTATTTATTAAAATATATCCCTATTATACAAAGAAGTCATCATATATAAATCTTTCACAACAGTAAATTTAAAGAGAAATGATGTCATAAAATGTTTTTAAGGAGACCAAAAATTTACCTTTCACAATATTGTCTATGACCTCAGCCTCAGTTGGATTAATATAATCATTGTCCTGCTCCTCTATATTATCTCCTTTATTCTCATCCAATTGCTCTTTACCTGTAGTGTAGCTCAATGTCTAAGATACTGACAGCTACAGAGAGACGGACTATTTTATTCCCTTTTTTTGATTTTAAAGAGACAAACTACAACAGCAACAAAGAATAAAAATATAAGTAATTCATAATCATAACTCTAATACTAATGTTACTATCACTTTCATGACTACACACTAGCATTAGCACCTATAAATCAAACAAAACCGATCAAAGACACTAGTTACCACGTAACAAAAGCACCTTCAACCTATCTACCGGCACAAATAGACAGATTCACTATACTTAGTGAACCAAAACACTTTTCTGATTTATGACATCCAAAAATTAACAACAAAATCAAACTTATTTGCATTGTACAGTTCAAAGAGACTCAAAATAATTGTGGTAATATTTTTCTATTTTAAATCAATGACCAAAACAGAGCATTGACCAAAATCAATATTAAAAATAACAAAAAATCAGAACAACATGTTCAGATAACCAATTACCAAATCAAAATCAGAATAGCACTATACCAAATCAATATTAAAATCAAATTAAAATCAAAATAGCATTTCCAGAGAACCAATTCCAAATCAAAATCACACAGCATTATACTAAATCAATATAAAATTAATATTAAAATCAAAACAAAACCAGAACAACATTTTCAGAGAGCTAATTACCAAATCAAATAATGGCAACAGAACATAACTCAATGCTACCAGGAAAAAGCAGAATAGAACAGCAATGGCAGAGTAACCTACGGTGATCATGAAGCATGACGGTGATGGACCTCCTTCTCCGTTACAGCCTCCTTCGCGCGTCACTCTTCCTGGTCTCGGACGCGTCTTCTTCTTCAGCAGCAACGAAACCAATCGGTGACCACAACCCCGAGCAGAAACGGCGACGGCAACAACGCACGACTTCCCTCCTCTCGCACGCGTTACAGCGGGGACAGCGGCTTCCTCTGGCGAGCACGAATCAACGATGATGGCGGTCTCCGTGGCGACGGTAGCGAGGCGCGACGGCGACGGCGCGAGACAGCGCCCCTTCCTTCTCTTCCCTCGCGCTAGCTTCGACGGGTCAACAGCGATGGAGGTGCGGTGCGAGCTCTCCCACTCCTCGCGCTTCCTTCTCTCTTCTCTGCGTTTTCTCATAAAGGGATGGGGTTCCAGGGTTTCTAATTGGGTATTTAGTGATTTGGGGAATTAGTATTAGACATTAGGAAAGATAAATATGAATAGATATACATATTTTGATAAAATTAATAATTTTAAAATTAATTGTATGCTATTAAAAATATTTAAGAATATTGTTTATTAATATATTATTAAGTTTAATT
This sequence comes from Arachis hypogaea, assembly GCF_003086295.3. Classification (NCBI taxonomy): domain Eukaryota; kingdom Viridiplantae; phylum Streptophyta; class Magnoliopsida; order Fabales; family Fabaceae; genus Arachis; species Arachis hypogaea. Next base: position 116,745,173 of record NC_092046.1, on the reverse strand, counting down.
AACTATTTTTAATTTAAATTATAAAATAAATATATTAATTATATTTTATAAAATATAATTTAAATTTAAAATATTAATTATTTAAATTAAGTGATATAATCTATTATTATTTTTTTATTACTGGAACTTTAATTTTAATCTAACAAATAGTAATATATCAATCGGTTATGTTAGGAAGTTGATAATCTAAAATTATTTAATTTATTTTAATATCTATAATTTTATATATGTAATATTTATATAATTATATAGTTATTATATCTAATATTACTCAATTATTTCATTAGAAATTAAAAAATATAAAATAATGTAAGTGATAATTAAAAAATAAAAGTTACTTAATTTAAATTATACAATTTTTTTTTCAATTATTGAAATTATGTGAAACATTCAAATATAATAAAAATTATAATAAAATTTTAATTAATTTAAATTTCAATTTTTATGGAACTCTAATTAATTATCTTCAGTAAAATAATTTTTTTTAAATAAAATTCTCAACAATTATAATAAATTGTAAATAACTCATTATTTAATTTTTTGAAAATTTGGGTTGTTACAACTTTGAGTCTGATGACTTGGGTTGGTGTGGGTTAAGGTTACGTTGATGGTGGAGAGAGGAAGAGCGCGCTCTGATTTTCTTTTTTTTTTCTGAAGAGATCAGAGTCCTTGATTATCTTAGAGGGAAAATTTTTCAATAAATATATAACATTTATTCTAAAATTATTTTAATTTTATTTTTTTAAATAATATTTGTTATATATTTATAACAAAAATATATAATATTTATTATAAATTTATTTTAATATCATTTTTTTCAAAAAAAATATTTGTTATGTATTTATAACAATAGTTTTTAAGTATTTTATAAATTCAGTATTTATAGAAAACATAATTTTAATTTATATGATTATTTAAAATTATTTTTATTGGTATTGTTTAATTTGTATAATTATTTAAATAATATTAAAAAATTATTGTTTCATAAACAATTGTTGTAATGGTTATAAAACCGTTCTTTAAAATAGTCAAAGAGAACGGTTTTATTTCATTACTATGGCATAATGAAAAATTTAATTTCTACAGCAACATTGTAAAAACCGTTGTCTAAGACCACCTAATAGAACGGTTTTAAAGTGTAGCATTTCGGCAACGGTTTTTATGCGTTTTCTTTGTACAATTATTTAAACAACGATAAAAAACCGTTGCTTAAATACAAATCATGGTAACGGTTATAAAACCGTTCTTTAAAATAGTCAAAGAGAACGGTTTTAATTTGTTGCTATAAAAAATTGAAAAATTGAATTCAACAGCAACACTATAAAAAACCGTTGTCTAAACCTATCTAAGAGAATGGTTTTAAGGTGTTGCAAAATTTGGCGTTGCTAGAGGCCTTATTTGTTGTAGTGCAACCTCCAAGGCATATCATGGTTGAAGACTTTGAAGGGGATAATTAAGAGATGGATTCAATCATTGATGAATTCTTATCTACATTTGAATCCTCCATTGGACTTGACATGGAGATTAAAGAAGAAGAAGAACCACAACCTCCCATGCCCTTGGTGAACAATGAAGAAAAGATCGAATTGGAAGAAAGCTACCAAGAGGAAGAGGTTGAAATTGAAGAAGCTTGCAAGGAGGTGGAAGTTGTCAAGGAAGAGCTTAAGGGAATGGAGCTGGAAATCACCTTGCCAAAGTTGTTGGAGACCTCTCCCCCAAAGCCATCACCGTCTATTCCTTCATTCAAGTGGGTAAATCTTTCATCTCTAAGCTTAATTAGCCCACTTGAATATGCTTTGCTTGAGACGGATGGGCAACTTAGAGCTCTTTGTGGCTATAAGAGTAAGAGAGAGATGGTAAGTGGCAACAGTTGTCATGCAAGGTTCAATATGGTTGCATGCTCCAAATTGAAGTATAAGGGTTGGTATAATTCTCAATTGAATGGGTCTAGGAAATTATTTGGATGTCTCCGTGAGAATTCCGACTGTTCACCACCCAAGTAGAAAAATGATGATCAACAAGAAGACAGATGCAAAAGCAAGGTTTGGGACCCCAGAATTCATTCTGGCAATCAACACTCTTCGGGCCTTGTCACTTGCTTTAACTTGCTTGAAGGCTATATGCAACTAGTGTGGGATCCCGGAGGCCATTGGAATTACAAATATTGGTGGGGATTCCTGGATGAGTTCAAGCACAAGCCACCATAACAAGGGACTCATTAAATGTCCAACTTAAGGACTTTAACTAAAAGTGCTAGGTGGGAGACAACCCACCATGGTATATTCTTTTCTTTTTGTTCTTAGTTTTATTTTATTTTATTTTCATTGGTGTTCAATCATAATTTCTGCATAGTCATCTGCATTCTGCATTTTGCATTATGCATACTGCATAAAAAAAATAAAAAAAAAATGCATGCGACGCGCAAGCGTCGCTGACGCGTCCGCGTCATACGTGCTTTCAAACCAAGAAGAAAAGGGGCAGAGAGTCACGCAGGAGCATGGCTGGAGGCGTGCCTTAGGCACAACTACGCCCACGCGAACTCGTCCCTGATGCGTTCGCGTCATTTGAAAAATTAGCCTCCCACGCGTGCGCGTCGCCCATGCGCACGCGTGACCCTGCGAAATCGACGTAAAGAGGTGTATGGCAAAGAGTTATGATGGAGTGGGGCTGGAATGGTGCTGGAAGCACAAGCCCTATCACGCGAACGCGTGCCCCCATGCGTCCGCGCCATTTTTCAAAATATGGCCATTCACGCGACCGCGTTACCCACGTGCACGCGTCACCCTAAATTTTGGCAATATGCGTACGAAACAGAAAGTCGTGCGTGCGCGAGGCTGCACTCGCGCCAATAGCACAAATCATGTCACGCGTCCACGTTCCTGACGCGTCCACGTCATCTGAAAAATATCGCCAACCACACGAACGCGTGCCCCACGCGTCCACATTGCATGCGACGCACAGTTTATCTAGATCAGCGCCAGAATTCCTATCTTTTCTTCTCCAATCCTACTTATCTTTCTATTATCATTCTTTCTTCTTTCTTCTATCTTTTCTTATTCTTTCTTCCTCATTTCTTACTTTCTTTTTCTTCATCTCTTTAACTTCTCATCCTTCTTTTCTTTCATTCTATTTTGCTTAATTTATCTGCATACTTTCATTCATTGCATTTTAATTTTGTGCATATTTTTATTTTTTTAATTTATTAGTTTTCCGTTGGTGTTAAATTTTCTTATTCAACTGTTGTATCTTTTCTGGTATTATTTTGGTGCTTAGTGACTTGTTTTACAATGTTGGGTGATATTATTTTTCTGTCAATGTTAATCTTTTATGATCCCTGTACTTCTCTTGCATTGATATGAACTTATACTGTCTTTTATTACCCACACTCCACCCCTTTGTTGCAAATTTTGCACCACTGGTATGCCATGTGCTTCTATTGTTTTCTCACTTGTATGTTGTAGCTACCATGTAATTGAGACCCTTATTATTTGGTATTAACCCACCCATACTTTATTTATTTTCTTATCTTTATTTTTGGGTTACTTTTCTTCTTTTCCTCTTCTTTCATGATGGCCACCAAAGAAGGGAAAGGGAAAGCTTATAAATACTGCAACAGACAAGTCCATCTGCACAAACTTTAGAGAAAAGCATCAGTTGGAACCACCCATCCACCTGCACATCTTAGCATGCACCGAGGACGATGCAATCTTTAAGTGTGGGGAGGTCGATACCGACTTCTGTGGGTTAGTTACCTTCTTCTCAAACACCAATGTTTTATTTTCTTTGTTTGTTCATTGTTGCATTTGCATGTTTTATTGCATATTTGTTTGATTTTGTGCATATTCTACCATTGCTTGGTTGAAGTAACGAATTTCTTTTTCAAGAAACTTTTTATAACATTTCACTAATTTAATTTAAAATTTTTATAAACTTGTTTGAAGGAATATTATACTGGAACATGGTTTAGAGCTTGAACACACAAAACCAGTAAGATTTTGAGCCTACTTGATTGGTTGCATTTTACCAACCAATATTTTATTTTTGGTGTGTGTTGTTCTCCCTAAAATTGTGATCTTTGTCTTGCTTAATTCTATATTTCCATGGTTTGATGTATGCATGCACTTATATAATTGAGGCCTTTGTTTCACTGAGCTTACATACCCATATGGCCTTACCCTTTCATTATCCTTTGCAAACTAATGTTGAGCCTATTATACCCCTTTGTTCTTTACTTTGGCACATCATTAACTCTAAGCGGAAAACAATAATGTCCTTAATTTGAATTCTTGGTTAGCTTAGACTAGTGAGAGTGATCATGAATTAAGTGTGGGGAAAGTGGGTTTGGAAACGTTTGGTTTTGGAAATTAAATATGTTAAACTTCTTTATGAAAATGTGAAAAAAATGTTTAGGACATGTTCATGCATTCAATAATTTAATCATATGCATTGAGAAAAATAAAAGAAAAAAAAATATATATATATATATATATATATATATATATATATATATATAAATAAAAATAAAAGAGAAAAAGAAAAGAAAAAGAGCAAATAATAAAAGGGGACAAAATGCCCCAAAGTAAATGGTGATATCAATGCATATGTACTGTACTCGAATCAGGATGCATGAATATGTGGAAAACATGGTTAATGGATAGTTAGATGTTGTATTATGATTACATGGATTGTCTTAAATTAGGTGGGAAAAGTTTAAGTTAATTAAGGATTCAGATTTTAGTCCACTTAGCCAAATACAATCCTACCTTGACCCTAACCCCATTACAACTCTTAAAAGACCTCTTGATATGTGTATTTATGCATTAAATTTTTGTTGATTGGTAGAAGAAAAATAAGCCTTAGAAAGCAAGGTTAGTAGAGAATTGAGAGAGTCGAACCTTAAACACTTGAGTGATTAGAGTGTATACACTTCCGGTGAGAGTTCCATGCTCGATTCTTTGTTCCCGGCTTTCATAAGCTATTTTCTTCTGCAAGTTTACTTGTACTTTATTTTGTGATTTGAATTAGTGAAATCCAGTTCATGTTTGTTCTTAATAGATTTGTTTACTTTTAACTAAGTAGGTAGAAGTATTTTTGCATTTAGTTGCATTCATATAGATAGGTTGCATTTCATAAGTTTTACCATTCCCCTTCACTCTCTTATAGCTTCTCTTGAGCTTAGCATGAGGACATGCTAATGTTTAAGTGTCGGGAGATTGATAAACCACTATTTTATGGTTTATCTTGTGCTAATTTGAGTGGTTTTTATTAACTCTCTGCTCACTTATTCGTACTAAATGCATGGCTTTACAATTTCCTTCCTGATTTTGTGCTATGATTGGAAACATGTTTCTTTGGTCTTAATATAGCTAATCCCAATCCTCTCTTATTACCATTCGATGCCTTGATATGTTTGTTAAGTGATTTCAGAGATTATAGGGCAGGAATGGCTTAGAGGATGGAAAGGAAGCATGCAAAAGTGGAAGGAATACAAGAAACTGAAGGAACTGCTGAAGCTGTCCAGCCTGACTTCTTGGTACTAAATCGACCATAACTTGAGCTACAGAAGTCTAAATGAGGTGGTTCTAGTTGCGTTGGAAAGCTAACATCTGGGGCTTCGCAACGATATATAATTTGATATATCTGCCCCGAAGATAGGCGACGCACACGCGTGACCTGCTAAAAATGCAATCCGCACGAACGTATGGATGATGCATACGCATGGCTCTGTAGCGACCTGCACGTACCAGAAAATGCTGGGGGCAATTTCTGGGCTGTTTTTGACCTAGTTTTCGGCCCATAAAACACAGATGATAGGCTATAAAGTGAGAAAATTGATCCATTCATTCATACAACATACACAACTTTCATTATACATAATTTTAGGTTTTAGATGTAGTTTTTCTAGAGAGAGAGGCTCTCTCCTCTCTCTTAGGTTTTAGGATTATGATTTCTCTTAGAGTATGGTTATTTCTTCAATCTAGGTTCAATGTTCCTTTAATTTAATTTTTCTTCTAATTTTATTTATTCTATTACTTTAGTTTGTTTATTTTTCCAATTTGGTTTATGGATTCCTATGTTTAATTTGATTTTCTTAATGAATACACATTGAGTAATTTTCATATTTATGATTTCTTTCTTCTATGATATAAATAATTTAGATTTTTCTCCTTTTGGCGTTGGTTGAGTAATTGGTGACACTTGAGTTGTCAAACTCAGCTGTTGATTGAAAATTGGAATTCTTGCTGGTTGATTTGGATCCGTCTAAAGCTAGTCTTTCCATAGGAGTTGACTAGGATTTGAGGAATCAAATTAATTAGTCCACTTGACTTTCCTTTATTTAGTAAGGGTTAACTAAGTGGGAGCAATAAACAATTCTCATCACACCTGATAAGGATAACTAGGATGGGATTTCTAGTTCTCATACCTTGCCAAGAGTTTTTCTAGTAATTAATTTACTTTATTGCTAATTTATTCTCCTTGTTCCCTATTTCAAAAACCCCAAAATTATACATTTTTCCTAAACCAATAATAAATCATACTTCCCTGCAATTCCTTGAGAGACGACCTGAGGTTTAAATACTTCGGTTATAAATTTTATTGGGTTTTGTTACTTGTGACAACCAAACTTTTGTATGAAAGGATTCTCTGTTGGTTTAGAAACTATACTTACAACGCGATTATATTTTCATAAAATTTCTTTACCGGCAGAAATCAGTTCGTCAAAGTTCTATGAAATAGAATCCACAAAGACATTGAGAATGTACCAGGAAGAGCTATGAATGCATCAGCATGTTTAGCCATTATTGACAAATGAGTTCTAATGTAATAATTCCTAAACAATAATTAATACTAGGGGAGGGGGAGTAGAACTTACCTTGACGGCAAGAATTCCAAGTGCAAAAGCACTCCCTTTCTCAACCTCATGCTCAAACGGCAACAGCTTCTGAACAAGGTCTTTTTCCGTCACGAGAGGAGCTTGGAGGTGCTGAACCAAAGCTGGGAATAGCTCCTCCTTCGACAATCACATTCACCACTTCCTCTGCAAGACACAACCACCGAAGGATTTACACCAAGAGACATGCACAACCGAATTTGCCAAAAACCGAAATGAAAGGAGCAACACGCTAGGAGATCGAGAAAGAGGAACGGAGGATTTACCATTTTTGGCAAGATCGGCGAGCGCGTGAGTGGCGCGCTTGGCGGCGGCTTGATCTTACTCCTTCCATGAGAAAGTGGAGTTGAGGATGGAAACCTGACTCCATGGCATCGCGGGCTTCGCCGGTTACTCTCCCTCTGATCTCAGACGCTATGGCGAGCTTGATGGTGATAATAACAAAAAGATGAATACGGTGGCATAGATCTAGGGTTTCATTCTCTCTTTTCTTCCTCTTCTAATTTTTTTGAACAAGTAGATTTGAGACTGACTATTTGTTTGAACAATTGGGCTTAGAAATTTAAACTAGTATTAATTAATGGGGGTTTCATATTTTGCCATAAATAAAATATGTTATGGAGGTTTTTTAAAACTTCCACAACAAATCCCATAAATAAGCAAAAATCTTGTAGTGTTAGCCTCACCTTATCCATTCGTCCATGTGAAGGAACAGCCCACAAATCTTATATCAAAAGGTTCATTTGTCTAAATTGTATCTCTAAATCATTGGCTTTGAGTGTATGTGATTGGATTTTTTTGTACTTTTTTGTTTGTCCCAAAACCATATTAAAGTCATCATAAACTATCCATATGATATATTGGATGATTGGCCAAGAGTATTTAGCAAATCCTAACTTTTTTGTTTATTTTTAGTCTTTGGGTATCTCTAAAAGTCTGTTGCTCTCCAATTTTGTTCAAACTCTTTCATAGCGATTTCCATGTCAATATGATTAACATTGATTAATATTGAGAGAGTTAGTAAATGAAAATTAGTCAAAGCATAATTACTTTATATTTCGCACTCAACTCAATGATTTTATTCATGCTAATCTAATTTTTCTTCAATCTTTATGGATTTTTTTAATGTATTTCTAGCTCTGATATTCCTTAATTAACAAGAGAATCATATAAACTATCAACCCATAATCCACTATACAAAAGATTATGGGATAAAACAAAGAATAAACTACTATTTCTATCCATAAATGTTTAAAATGTTGACAAAAATATCCAAAAAAATAAAATAAAATAAAACTAACGTTATACCATCCGTTTGACAAAAATACCCAAACTTTAAGTTTTTATTGACTTTTTTAAAAAATATCACACTAAATTCTTAAATTACCCTCATCTTCTTCACCATCTCCACCATCACCATCACTATCACATGCTGGCCACTCCTCCCACAATCACTTTCCAACCCACTACCCCATACTTATACACAGACTCACCTGAAATCCCAACTCCCATTTCTTACACTTTTTACCACTGTTGTCATCCTCTCACCGTCAATAACTTGCTGCCATAAGATCTTATTTTGCCCAATTCTTATTTGCTACTTTCATTCTAAACCACCATCATCAAAAAATAATAAATTTAGAAGCTAATAACAAAAGCTTACAACAAAAATAAAAAACAAAAACTTACAGTCCAAAATTTTTAAATATTATAAATAAAATTTAAACAAAGAAATAAAATAACAAGAACAATAACAAAAATAAAAATAGTTAGAATCAACAAAAAGAAATAGAAAAACTTTTAAGTATACCGATATACTAGTATTTCAGTGAATTTTAATCGTTGATCTTAATTATATATAGTATATATATTTTTTATAATTAAGATCAGTGATTAAAAATACTAATATACTGATATACTTACAAATTTTTCAAAGATAATGAATTCTCAATCAACTTTAAGCAGCTCAAAATTCCAAATCTTGTTATTGTCCCTCTCACTACCGCATGAACTCCAATGCATCGAACTCATATTCATCGTTCTCATTGAATTCACCTTAGGAACCAAATTGTTATATACTATAAATGAAGCTCATTAAATGTAATATCTATTTATAAATATATTTAAAAAATTTAAGATATTCTATGATAATGCTTCAACTTGCTAAATATTCAAGATTCAAGAACAAATTTTAGAAGTTAGAGAAACATGAGTTCAAAATTTTGACCAACTTGAAAAATCTAAAAACCTAAAGAGTTAAAAGTAAAATTGACCAGAAATTTGATGGCAAGAAAATAAATTCAAGCTTTGTAAGGTGGGTATATTTGTGAACTTTTTTTAATATTGGGTGTGCAATCAGATGAACTCCATAATAAGTAATCATCCCAGCAAATAAGTGATGTGACAACGTCGGTATGCCCGTTAAGTGTCATTATGCACTGTAATGTATCAAGATCCCAAACCTGTAGATAGCAGGGTAACAAATATCAGATTCACTATTGGTTTAGAAGAAAGAAAATGAAACAAAAAATTACATAGCTAAAGGGGAATAGTGTGCAAATTACATGAAGCATATCTCACATTGAAATAAATAAATAAACAAACTCCTAGTTGACAGAAAACACTACCTTAATGCTATGGTCCATGGATCCAGAATAAAACATCTTGTGACATCCAATAGCAAGACAAACCACTAGTTTACTATGACCACTTAGTGTTGCAACCATTTTGAAAGGAGACTCAGCTTTGGGATCAGAGCTACATCTCCAAGCATAAATAACACCATCCTGCAATTTAAATAGATTATTTAAAAACTAATGGACAACAGAACTAGCTGAAATGTCATAGTTCTAATCAAACAACAACAGTAGCAAATGGCTAACTATAAACAAAGGTTGAATTACAACAATCTTAAATCACTGCAAGGTAATTTACCTTTGCTCCAGCAAGGAGGATATCATTGCCAACATTCAAGGAAAGGACTTGCCCTTTAGGTCCATCAAGAGTAACATCTACACCCGTCTGAATATTCCATGCTTTAACAACAACCACAATCAAATTATAAATTTACAGTTAAAGCTCCTATACATAAGATACCATTATTACAATAAAAAAAGAGGAATGAAGTATGATCTTACCTTCACAGCATTTTTCACACCAGCAAAAATTCATGAGCCCTCAGTTATGAGTGAGGTAACTTCAGAATTAAGATGGATCATGTTAACACAACGACCAGTGTTGCAGTCTCATGCCCGAACTATGCCGTCAGTGCTACTAGAATAAAGTTTGTCTGAACCAGCCGGCAGTGCAATCCCAGTGATTGCCTGTCAACAAAATTTGAATATTAGCATAAACAAATCCAACTCAATGGCACTTATTAGTTTAACTAGAGTAAACATCTTAGAAATAAATTTTCTCGCCCTCAAACTTATTTCAATTGCAATATTCACGTAACTTCCAAATTAAACCAAGACAATTAACTATAGAATTAGTTTACCAAATACACTAAACTGGATGTACTTTCGTGTGTTCATATCAAATAATAAGAGGTGGAATCAGACATGTATATACCTTTTTATGTTCATGAAGCTTTAAAAGTGTAGAAAACCCATCACCATAAAACCATGAATGAAAATTCTGACGCAAGTCACCATGCACACAATTGTCAGTCATCCAATATTTACAAATACTGCATGATTTATCTACAGAAGCCTTAGCAACAGTGGCCACATCTTCCACATCTACAGTCTTTTCAATCAATACAGCCTTTTGTTCACACTTGGTTGGCTTCTCAATAGACATAGCTTCTGGTCTACACTCAACAGCCCGTAGTGCACAACTTTCTGGTTTCTTGAAGGCCTTGGGTGCGCAATTTATTGACTTCTTAACAGAGGAGCTGGCCATCTTCTCAACGGACGAATGAGGCTTCTTTGAATGCTTATATGTCGTATTGGCATTATAGTATACATTGGATAGCAAGGTTGGTAAGCTATGCGAAAATCGACAAGGATTTATGTTGCATCTCCCAACTATCCAATACTTACATGTTGGTGGTGTTGTACGATGGAACTGTTCAGTCCTCCTTGTTGTTGTTATAACGGCCATGATACTACGAAATAAAACACATTCCATATAACATCAGGCACACAGTATTCCCATCAATAAGACCCTTCATTGCTCATTAATCTCTTCCAAAACTTAAACAACAACCCATTTAGAAGAAGCTGCAGAATCCATTGCCTCCTCAAAATCCAAACTCTGTTACTCCAATTCTCTATTAACCCAACTTAACACCACTTAAGTAAAATACAATATGAACACTAAGCAAAAAAAGAGAGAGATTCCAAAGAAGGTAATGTGCTAAGAAGCAAACCTGAGTTAAGAGTAAAATTGAGATCGAAAAGTGCAATAAAACTAATAAGAATTAGAATCACTGAATCAGAGTCAGAGAGATTCAGCAAAGAAGAGAGTGTTTGTAAAATAGTGTAATTTGAGATTTGAGATTCTGTTGACCCTTCGTCGCAAGATGTGGCCGGATACCTTTTCAGACGTTACTCCTTGAAGATGTAAAATTCCTCTTGGTAGATGTGTGCACAATGGGACTGTCCAGGGTTAGCTACCGCACATGTCAGGTTAGTTGTATAATCGACAAATGAGCTCATTAGCCATAGGGTAGGCATGCATCATTTGCATTTCTTTGATTTTGTTTGGGTTTGATTACTTGTCATGGTTTGCTTAATTGTACATATTAAATGTCTATATGCTAATTGTCTTACCTAGATTTACTTGTGTATTCCTTGTATTACTTTATATGTGTTTGTATATTTTGAGAGGTCCCTCTTGTTGGTATTGGTTGACGCTGAGGACTGTCTTTGATGAGATGATTTTTAGCTCCCTGGGTAGATACAGTGGCTCATCTCACTTGCTCTGGGTGGAGATATGATGAGTTGATTTAGAACCTGAGAATTTGAACTATCTGAGGGTTGTTCCATTGGACTGTTGGAATGTTGTGGTGAATTGTGAAAATTAATGAGATCAGAGTATTAGATTAGAATCACTTAAGTTAGTTGCCTGAATTACGGATTAGAAAGAGCCTAGGAATGGAAATGAATTGGGTGGAAGTTTAAGATTGCTTAGTGAATTTCCTGCTACCTTATATTGTATTTATTTAGTATTTTTACCGTATTGGAAACCCATGGATCGGGAGTTCCCATTTCGTATATATCTACTATTTTTCAGATGTAAATTCTGGTGCTCCATGATGAGTTGGAGTCAGACTGGAAGCTGGCAAAGTGATCTTGAGCTCCGTTTTATATTTTGCTTAGATTTCTCTCCTCCTTTATTTTGGAAAACTTTATTATGTATACGTACTTCTTTTTGGAACTTGCCTATAGAGATTTTGATGTATTTAGGAGAGATAGAAAATACTATTATCAACTACTTTTGTTATTGTAACCCTAACTGACCTAAACTTTGTAGGTCGTGACTAGCGGCTATTATACTTATGTTCATATATATTCTGTCTAAACTCTATTCTTCCTTTATGTTTTATTCTATCCCGTTTATCCGAATGCTTCTCATCGATACGTGTGTATGTTATGCTAGCAATTTTCTTTTAAGTTTCTTTCAGGATTCTCGGTTAATACTTTCCTCTATTAATTATGTATATACATATCAACTCCACCTTGAGTCGTACCACCTTATTATCATTGACTTATGACTCGAGTATAAGGATTTGCATATTAGGGTGTTACAAATTGCTTGGAATGCCTCAAAACAATCTCTCTCACAAATGAATTCTCTAAACCCACAATTCCAAGCCAAACAAAGGCCATAAAAAATACCAAACAACTCATATCACATAATGGAACCTGTTCATACCCTGGGTTGAGCTATCCGACATGGGATGATTAACGACAAAGCGACCGACCTCTTCAGGTCAAGCAGACCGACTTCTTCTTAAAGAACTCGGCCAAATCGACAGGAAAGCCCATAAAGGGCCCAAGTAGAGGAACACGACCCAAATCCAAAGGCCGTCCAAGCCTATAGAGATAAGGGGGGTTCCCTCGAAGATAAGCTGACCTCAACTCAAAGATAAAGATAAGATAAGATAACTAACTTATCTTATCTAGAAAGGTCACTCTACAACTGCTATAAATACACTGGAGCACCCAGGTATAACTCATACTCTGATTCTACATAAAACCTGCTTTATACCCATGCTAACTTAAGCATCGGAGTCTCTTGCAGGTACCCCCCACCCTCCGGTGACGAAGGATCAGCAGTGCAGTCAATCCAACAAGTCGGACGCACCCGCTCCGGCCGTCATCCACCGACCGGACACGTCGGCTCCGACCAGTGCAGAAGATCTCGTCCGAGATCGACCTCCAGTTTCAGGTAACCCTCGGAACATTGACGCCGTTGCCGGGGACCTGGAAGTCATCCCAACACCATGGCGGACGACCATGACAACGATCACGATTCAGATCTAGAAAACAGAACGCCACACAAAAACGCGGACACCCCACTAAAAGACACCCCGGAATCCAACGGAGACAAAAATCCAGCAAACCCGGGAGCAATAGAAGCACTTCAAGATCGCTTGAAGCAACTTGAAAAAGAAACCCAACAACAACGAGAAATCGGGAAGGATCTACAAAGAGAGATACGGCGACGTCGAGAATTGGAAGAAAAATTACAGCAATTAGAAGCCGATCTCAAATCAAAGGCCCCTCGGATCACTCCTGAGGAAAGCTCACGTAAAGAAGAGGATCCATTCACCAGGGAGATCATGAAAACCAAAATTCCAAAGGACTTCAAACTCCCAGATATGATTTTATATGACGGTACCACAGATCCCAACCACCATCTCAGCAATTTCAGAAGCAGAATGTACCTTACCGACGCCTCAGATGTCGTTCGCTGCAAAGCTTTCCCAACAACTCTCACGAAGACAGCAATTCGATGGTTCGACAACTTACCTCCAAAGTCCATCTCAAACTTCGACGACCTGGCCAAAAAGTTTCTGGCCAGATTCTCCATCCAGAAAGATAAAGCCAAGCACGCCCCCAGTCTACTGGGGATCAAGCAAGGAGATCGGGAGAGCCTCCTTAACTACATGGAAAGATTCAACAAAACATGCATGGACATACAAAGCTTACCAACAGAGGCCGCCATCATGGGACTCATCAATGGCCTACGAGAGGGACCATTTAGCCAATCTATATCAAAGAAGTACCCTACCTCATTAGACGAAGTACAGGAGCGAGCAGAAAAATACATCAACATGGAAGAAAACGCTCGGTTGGGAAAAAACTCAAAATCTGGGAACCCCTACCGAGATAAAGACAAGGAATCCAAAAAAAAAAGAAGATCGACAGGGGGAGAAAATCAAAAAGTACCATAATTACACTCCTCTCAGGGCATCCCTGGTCGACGTGTACAAAGAAGTCTGCCATACAGAGAAAATTCCCCCGGCGCGACCACTCAAAGGCAAAAGGGGGAGCGGAAACCGGAAGAAATATTGTGAATACCATCGAGTTCGAGGGCACTCCACCAACGAGTGCTTTGACTTAAAGAATATCATAGAAAAATTGGTGAGAGAAGGAAGATTAGATCGATTTCTGGCTACCCGAGATGATGACCAAAGAAAAAGACGAAGGGACGAGGATGACGGACGAACTGAACGATCACCTCGGACACCAGAAAGACACGTCCACAAGATACACGGCGGATTTGCAGGAGGAGGGATCTCCAAATCATCTCGAAAAAGATATCTCAAAGAAGTATATCAGGTCGAGGGAAAGGAGGAAGCACCCGACATCCCTGCGATAACATTCACTAAAGAGGACGCATTTGGCATCATCTCGGGACACGATGATCCCATGGTCATTACTGTCATACTGGCAAACGCCAATCTGCATCGCACATTAGTGGACCAAGGGAGTTCTGCCGATATCTTATTCAAAGCAGCCTTCGACAAACTCGGCTTAGACGAAAAGGAGCTTAGAGCATACCCGAACAGTCTGTTCGGATTAGGAGATACCCCAGTACAACCACTGGGATACATATCGCTACACACAACCTTCGGAAAAGGGAGCCAATCTCGGACCCTCAAGATAGACTACATCGTGGTCGACGTAAGTTCAGCCTACAATGCTCTAATAGGTCGGACAACACTTAATCAACTCGGCGCAATAGTCTCAACTCCACATCTATGCATGAAATTCCCAACCACAGAGGGGATAGCCACGATAAAAGCAGATCAAAAGATGGCATGCCACTGTTATAACGAAAGTCTAAACCTTAGAGGCAGGGGAGAAGAGTTTCATACAATCGAACTGGGCAGAGTCCAGCAACGAGAAGAACTCCGTCCGCAACCAGAAGGCGAGATAGAGAAGATTCAAATCGGAGACACCTCGGACAAAACGACCAATATTGGCACGATCCTCAAAGGAGACTCAAAAGAATTACTGATACAATTCTTACGAGATAATGTCGATCTCTTCGCATGGAAAGTCGCGGACATGCCAGGCATAGACCCTAAGCTACTGTGCCATAAATTGGCGGTCTACCCAGGATCTCGGCCGGTGCAGCAGAGACGAAGGAAACTCGGGCCAGAACGATCCAAAGTTGTGGAAGAACAAGTACAAGCACTACTGGAGGCAGGATTTATAAGAGAAGTCAAGTACCCACTATGGCTAGCCAACGTCGTCTTGGTGAAAAAATCAAACGGGAAGTGGCGAATGTGCACCGATTACACCGATCTCAACAAAGCCTGCCCAAAAGATCCATACCCACTCCCAAACATCGACGCTCTGGTAGATGCTTCCTCCGGATATAGATACCTCTCGTTTATGGACGCATACTCGGGATACAACCAAATCCCCATGTATTCGCCAGATCAGGAAAAGACATCGTTCTTAACACCAAAGGCAAACTACTGCTACATCGTGATGCCTTTCGGTCTCAAGAACGCAGGAGCTACTTATCAAAGGCTAATGAATAAATTTTTCTCAGATCACATAGGAAAAATCATGGAAGTTTATGTGGACGACATGTTGATAAAGACACAAAGCGAAGACACATTATTATCCGACCTGGCTCGAGTATTCAACACCATAAGGAAGCACGACATGCGACTCAATCCCGCAAAATGCACCTTCGCAGTAGAAGCAGGCAAATTCTTAGGTTTCATGCTCACACAAAGGGGAATTGAAGCAAATCCAGACAAATGTCAAGCCATACTCAACATGAAGAGCCTAACCTGTGTCAAAGAAGTACAACAACTCAACGGGAGATTGGCCGCCCTATCCCGATTCTTAGCAGGAGCTGCGATAAAATTCCTCCCCTTCTATGCTACGTTAAGAAAGGGAAAACAGTTCGAATGGACGACAGAATGTGAGCAAGCCTTCCAAGACTTCAAGGAGTTCTTAGGACAGCCACCTATCCTATCCCGACCACGAGAAGGAGAACCGCTCATCTTGTATCTCACAGTAGGGAACCAGGCAATAGCCTCGGCACTAGTCAGAGAAGATGAAAATGGGCAACAATCTGTCTACTTCATTAGCAAGGCACTACAGGGATCCAAGCTGAACTACCAGAAAATAGAAAAATTTGCCTATACTCTTATCCTAATATCTCGACGACTCCGCCCGTACTTCCAGGCTCACACCATTAAGGTTCGAACTAACCAGCCCATAAAAGGAATATTGCAGAAAACAGATCTAGCAGGCAGAATTCTACAATGGGCAGTCGAGTTGTCAGAGTTCGATCTCCAATATGAAAATCGGACGGCAATCAAATCACAATATCTGACTGACTTTATCGCAGAATTCACAGATGCCCTAGAAACTCCTACAGAATAGAACCTTTACGTGGATGGTTCTTCAAATAAAACTGGAAGCGGTGTAGGCGTGATAATAGAAAGCAACCAAGGAACCCAAGTTGAGCTCTCCCTCAAGTTCGGGTTCCCAGCCTCAAACAACCAGGCGGAATATGAAGCATTATTAGCTGGTTTGAAGCTGGCTAAAGAGGTCGGAGCTCAAAAACTCAACATTTACAGCGATTCACAAGTGGTTACATCACAAATAACAGGGAGCTACCAAGCCAAAGATCCCACCATGAAAAAATATTTGGATAAAACCAAAGAACAGCTCGGACAAATCGGGGAGTATAAGATCTGCCACATACCCCGCGAACAAAATGTCCAAGCTGATGCACTCTCAAAACTAGCCAGCACCAAACCAGGGGGTAACAATAGAAGTCTCATCCAGGAAATGTTGCAGAACCCGTCAATCTCGGAAGAGGAAAAAGTCCTGACTATAACAAGTCAGGACCAAGGATGGATGACCCCTATAACCAACTACCTCAAAACAGGAACGCTCCCCACAGAAGAAAAGGAGGCAAAGAGGATAAAAAGGGAGGCACAGTACTACACCATCCTAAACAACATCCTGTACAAAAGAGGAATCTCAACACCTTTACTAAAATGCGTGCCGACCTCCAACACAAGGGAAGTGCTAGAAGAAATACACGGCGGTATTTGTGGCAATCATCTCGGAGCACGAGCTCTCGCCAAAAAAGTACTCCGGGCAAGATTTTATTGGCCAACTCTACAGAAAGAAGCCACAGAATTTGTAAAGACATGCCCACTATGTCAGAAACATGCCAACTTTCACATCGCCCCACCAGAAGAGCTCATCAGCGTGACCTTGCCTTGGCCGTTTGCAAAATGAGGACTCGATCTTCTCGGCCCCTTCCCACAGGGATCAGGACAAGTTAAACTCCTCATAGTAGGGGTAGATTACTTTACAAAGTGGATCGAGGTAGAGCCCCTAGCCAATGCCACCGCTCAAAGAAGCCGGAAATTCTTATATAGAAACATTGTCACGAGGTTCGGGGTTCCATATTCAATAACCACAGACAATGGCACTCAATTCACAGATGCAGGCTTCAGAAGACTAGTAGCTGACTTGAATATAAAACACCAATACACCTCCGTTGAACATCCACAAGCCAACGGACAGGCCGAAGCTGCTAACAAAGTCATACTAGCCGAATTAAAACGGAGATTACAAGATGCAAAGGGAGCCTGGGCAGAAGAGCTTCCACAGGTCCTATGGGCATATCGAACAACGCCACATTCCACCACAAAGGAATCCCCATTTCGATTAGCATACGGAATAGAGACGATGATTCCAGTAGAGATTGAGGAAGGGTCGCCCAGAGTAGTTCACTACAATGAGGGAGCAAACTCCCAACTTCAGAGAGAAGAGCTCGACCTGTTACCCGAACTCCAGGAAAGAGCTCGGATCAGGGAAGAAGCTCTAAAGTGCCGAATGGCTTCCAGATATAATCAAAAGGTAGTGCCGAGAAGTTTTGCAGAGAATGATCTCATCCTAATCCGAAATGATATCGAAACAACTCGACCAGGAGAAGGAAAGCTGGCAGCAAACTGGAAAGGACCCTACCGAGTTGTTGAAGTACTTGGAAAGGGCTACTACAGACTGTCTGAACTCGATGGATGAGAGCTTCCCAGGTCGTGGCACGCTTGCAACCTAAGAAGGTATGTACTACAGTTAAGAAGAGATAAAAGATCTCATCATTGGATGCACTCTTTTTCCTGAAAAGGTTTTTTAATGAGGCATCCAGTTGAGACTTAAACAATCCCATATGTATCTATTTGCACTTTTCCTTTAAATAAAATATATTATAGATATTCTACAAAGATTTCAAGACGCATTAATCTGAAGCATTCATCGTCCGATTATAAAGCAACAGATCGGCAGAAAGTGAAAATGCGATTCACCCAAAGGACGATCTAGAGATGACAACCACTTTCTATAAATCGGCAAAGATGAACACAGAATAATGTAAGAAGTTATCGAAAGTGATCTAAAAAAGAACCTGACGAGGTCTTACGGATCGCTAAAATAATAACTTAGAGACTGGTCGAACATTAAGAAGTCGAACCAAGTCAAACCAAGTTATAAGTAAACCCTGGAAAGAGGTCTGGCCAACCCTATTAAAGAGGATTACTTTAACTTAGAAGGGCCCGACATAACAAAGTCAGCCCAAAACGAAAAGTTATTAAAGTAGTCCCTGAAAGAGATCTGACAAAGATCCAAGAAAGAGGACAACAAAAAATAACTTAAGGGAGACCGACATAACCAAGTCGGACTCCTACTACCAAAAAGTTATCAAAGTAGTCCCTGAAAGAGATCTGACAAAGATCCAAAAAAGAGGACTACAAAAAATAACTTAAGGGAGACCGACATAACCAAGTCGGACTCCTACTACCAAAAAGTTATCAAAGTAGTCCCTGAAAGAGATCTGACAAAGATCCAAGAAAGAGGACTACAAAAAATAACTTAAAGGAGACCGATACAACCAAGTCGGACTCCTACTACTAAAAATTTATCAAAATAGCCCCTGAAAGAGATCTGACAAAGATCCAAGAAAGAGGACTACAAAAAATAACTTAAGGGAGACCGACATAACCAAGTCGGACTCCTACTACTAAAAAGTTATCAAAATAGCCCCTGAAAGAGATCTGAAAAAGATCCAAAAAAGAGGACTACGAAAATAACTTAGAAGGGGACCAACGCAAAGGAATCGGTCACAAATACAGAAAACTGAGTAACAAGTTGGATCTATACAATCACAGCCTCAAAGGATCCAAGATACAAGCAAATAAAGCAAAGTAATCCAAGGAGGTCGAGCAGCATGATTCCGAACATCAATAGAAAAACAAAAAAGATGTCAAGTCAAACAACTGCTTCTACTCTATAAAGTTATAAGGCCTCGAAGGCCACCAAAACCTACCACAAAGAGATCACAAGTTACCTTTTGTTTTTCAAAATAAAAAGTTGCTAGACAGGCAACTAGGAAGCGTCAATAAATAAATAAAAAAGTTCTAAAAGAGCCCACAAGCCGGGCCAACTACACAAATTTTCAAGAAGAGATCAACAAGCATCGGGAGCCTTCTCGGCAGCATCAAGACAAGGAGAAGGAGGGTGAGTCTGAATCGGCACAGCATCCACAGTTCCATCCTCCCGATTCAGGATCTGACAATCCGAGTCGGGCACAGCAGGAGGAACCGAAGAGGTCGGCACTTTGGTAGAAGACACAGGGGGAGGAACAACATCATCATCATCACCCTCATCATCAGGGACAATCTTGCCATCCCTGACTATAATATCCAGGCTAAAAAGGGTGAGGTCGGCTTCGGGAGCAATGACCTGAACTTGCTCCCTCAAGTTCTCATAAGCAGCAGTCACGCTGCCAACGAGATGACTTTGGAGCTCAGCATAATCTTCCCGAACACTGTCAAGCTCCCCCCTCAGGCGCATCACCTCCCGATAAGATGAAAGGTAACTCTCCTTGTGCATCAGGACTGCGTCCGGAGCCAACCTCAAAGAAGCCGCCAATGACTGAGAACTCACCTCCTCATTCTTCAAGTCCTTCTCCAACTTGGCTACCTTCGTCTCAAGCTCCTCCTTTAACTCCTTCATCCGATCAAACTCTTGTTTTGCCTCCTCCATAAACGCTTTAGTAGCGTGGAGAGGGAGATTCTGAGCAGTCCGATATATGGCAGCCGACATATACGCCATCTTCACATGATTTCGGGCCATAAATTCCAAGTGATGGAGGATGGACACATCGTCCATGGAGAGAGTGCCGTAGGGACCGATTTGTTGATCCATGAATTCAATAGCATTAAAATCAGGAGCATCGAGGTCAAAGAGTTCAGTAGTCTTTTGTTTTTTATTGAGAGGAGCAGCAGAGGTAACGTGAGGATCTACCAAACGAACTCGGGGTGTAGGGATCACTTTCTTTACCCCGGCGGAACTCTGCACTGATGGCTTCTCGCGCACTTGGGAGGATCCCTCCCCAGCCGCCTTGGCAGCGACATTCCTGGCAGCAGTCGCCCTCTGCGCCCTCTTAAAAGCTTTCATGTATTCACTATTCTTCATTGCCTCTGCAAATAAAATAGAAAATCAGTTACAACTCAGACAAGTCGGAAAGACAGCTACAAGCAACATACACGGATAATAAAGAATACGCAAAGATACCCAGTTCAGTTTGAAGAA
This sequence comes from Arachis hypogaea, assembly GCF_003086295.3. Taxonomy (NCBI): domain Eukaryota; kingdom Viridiplantae; phylum Streptophyta; class Magnoliopsida; order Fabales; family Fabaceae; genus Arachis; species Arachis hypogaea. Next base: position 116,724,188 of record NC_092046.1, on the reverse strand, counting down.
GAGAATGATTGGTTAGAAATTTCTTTGTGTTGAGATGGGGAGCTTGACCCCAGCGTTCTTCCAGGATAGTCACAAAGGCTCGCTCAGCATCATCCAACATCTCCCACGAATACCTGGAGACCCTCACGTCTTTTTGCCATTCCAAGGGAAAAGCAGGTTCGTCATTTTCATCCAGAAAAAAGGGCCGAGCTCCTTCAACAGCTCAGACCTTGAAAAAGTAGTTTTTAAAATCACGGAATGACTCGTCAAACATGGAGAAAACTTTCTTTCCCTGGGTAGAACGAAAGGAGGCCCAAGCTGACTTCTTTTTTACCACACCGAGCTTAGTCAAGACAAACAGATAGAAAAAGAGAGACTGGGAAGCAGGAATACCAAAGCCATTGCACAGCAATTGGAAAATTTTAATGAAACCCCAGGAATTGGGGTGAAGTTGAGAAGGGGCAACATTACAAGACCATAACAGGTCGGTTTCAAATTTGGTAAAAGCAAGGGTGATACCCAGCTGACCAAAGAAAAAATCATAAGCATAAAAGAAAGGGCGACCATCAACAACCCGAGTTGAAAAGCAGACTCTCTCGTCAGAAGAGGGAGGGACAAGTTCATAGTTCTTCTCATCACCAGAATTACTACAGACACTGTGAAACTGCCTAAGCTGAGCACAAAATTCAGAATCAACCAGCGAGACACACATGAGAACCATGGAGTCCACCCAATCGGCCATACCCACGGGAACCTGGGAAGGCATCTCTACAACGTTATTTCGGGAAGACATGAGATCAACTAAATCCTACAAAAGAAAAGAAGAATGGATTACTCAAAAACATCTCGGACAGAGGGCAAAACATCTCGACGGACGAATAAACAAAAAGGGAAAACCCCAAGACTTAAGACAAAGGTCTTGGGGCATCCCTTGGAGGCAATAAACAAAGAAAGGTCTTTAAGTTATTTTCTACAAACCGACATCCCGGCACTCATCAAAATAAAATCCAGAAAACAAAGGAAGCAAAAAATGCAAAAGGTCCACCCTCCTACAGTCTATCGGCGGAAAAACAGCAAAGGCGCAAACTTTTTCGAAATCGAGCAAAAAATCATCAACAATGAGCAAGCACTAACACCAAACACGCCAAATAGAAATCATCAAAAGGTGCAAAACTTTGTCAGAATCAAAAAGAAATCTCCAAACAAAGCGAGGAACAGATGCAGATTCTCTATCGATATCAGACAGGAAAAACAACCAGAAGCAACAACAAAACCCTAGAAAACCTCGACGGAAATTCCAAGAGAATGTGTAAAAGAAAAGTCAGGAAAAACACATTACAGTGACAAGCGAATACAAGACCACGAAAAAGATTCAAACTTTCCAACATGCAAAATCAAAGCTTCACTAAAAAACTAAAGACGAAGCTATGAAAGAAGCAAGAAAGCTAGTACCAACCTGGAAAAAGTAGCAAGCTTCAGGAAAATTAAGGATGGAAGACGAAATCGGGAATTGCCCTCTCACGAGCAAAGAAGCACGAACAAAAGCAGTACCACAGAAAGAAACGCGAAACTACAAAAACGCTGGGCAAAAACAGAAGCTTCAGAAAAATCACCAAGCGACGTCGCAAGAAAAGTTGAAATGTGGGTGAAAGGCAGAAAATGAATAAGTGCGAAGAAGTTACGAAAAGGGCGAAGGAGAGAAACCGTTTCTTGAATGCAAAATTCAAAAATAGAGAAGTTAGGGGAAACGGGGTAATTAAATGCCATTAAATGCGGATATTAAAACCGCTTGCATTCCCAAAAAAGCGCTAATACAAAAGCGCGCGCTTATATAGGAAAAACGTTCTACATTCAAAAGCTGCTACAAAAAGGATTCGACAAAATGCTTGAGTTCGGCTTCGCTACAAGAAGGACCGAAGTTAAGGACTCGATCTTGACAAAGAAGACCGAGCTCAAGCAGGGGCACTGTTCATACCCTGGGTCGAGCTATCCGACCTGGGATGATTAACGACAAAGCGACCGACCTCTTCAGGTCAAGCGGACCGACTTCTTCTTAAAGAACTCGACCAAATCGACAGGAAAGCCCATAAAGGGCCCAAGTAGAGGAACATGACCCAAATCCAAAGGCCACCAAGCCTATAGAGATAACGGGGGTTCCCTCGAAGATAAGATGACCTCAACTCAAAGATAAAGATAAGATAAGATAACTAACTTATCTTATCTAGAAAGGTCACTCTACAACTACTAGAAAGGTCACTCTACAACTAACTTAAGCATCGGAGTCTCTTGCAGGTACCCCCCACCCTCCGGTGACGAAGGATCAGCAGTGCAGTCAATCCAACAAGTTGGACGCACCCGCTCCGGCCGTCATCCACCGACCGGACACGTCGGCTCCGACCAGTGCAGAAGATCCCGTCCGAGATCGACCTCCAGTTTTAGGTAACCCTCGGAACAGAAGCCATAGGGATAGCACCTAAAGAACCTTTAATCCAGTTGTCCAAATTGTCTCGAAGAATACAACCAAACCTAGCTATATTTTAAGAGACCAAGATACTAGCATCACAATTGAATTTGACCACAAAAGGAGGAGGAGGAATCCAAGAGAAAGAAACAGAGTTATAATTTATATGTATGTCAGAATCAAAAGCTTCTCCAAAATCTTGGTTGATTGCTTAATTAAAAACACAACCTTTAAAGTGTCCCAAGTTGTATTTCAGTTGAACGTATCATTAATACAGTCTCCCCGAATCTACTAAAGCGCAGCCGAGAAGAGGTATTCATAAGCACTAGTATTACGCGGGTTCCAGTTATCGAAGTTCATGGTGAGATCATCTCGAGTTCGGCCAATGCCCAGGTGATTTCACACATCTTAAGCTTTAACACAGTCCCTAAGACAATGAAAAATATCCTCTTCTAACAGATTGCACCGAAGACAAATTGCAGAACCAGCCAAACCTCTGCAAAGCCGAAGCCAGCTAGTTAGCAGGGCATTGTGAATACCAAGCCACATAAGAAGTTTAATTTTTTCTGGAACTCGCAATCGTCAAAGCCAAATATAGTTATCATTAGGATTTCACGCAATTTTCTATTACAAAAGCCAAGAGTAACCACTCTTAGTCGAATAGTCTTTATTACTAGAACTATACCAAATCCATCCAAGGTCAATTGCACCGTGCCGCACAGGGAAGATATTAGACAACTTTAGTTTAAAATTTTCATCAATGGGAGTATATAGAACATTCCAATTTCACTGGTCAAGAGATCAAACATCGCCCACCTTTAAGGTTGTGACTGTTAAATGAACAAAAGGAATAAATCTGGTGAGACAACTGGTTGGGTGCCAAGAATCAAACCAAAAGGATTGATCAAGAGAACCAGTACTTTAAGCCAGCCCACCCTGCATCACTCTCTTAGTATTCATGATATCTCGCCAAATTCCAAAAGCATTAATTGGGACCGTTGCCTCCAGAATAAAATCATGCAATACATATTGATGAACCTAAACTCTGACCCAAAGCTTATAAGAGCTATAAAGGAGTTGCCACAAAAGCATACCCATTACCAGGTTCACACATCTCGTATCTCTAACACCCAAACCACCGAACTTGCAGAGGGTAATAATTGTATCCCACTTAACAATATTTAAGCACGTTTCATCTATTTTTTCTTTTCAAAGAAAAGTTTGCATTACAGCATCAATTTTCTTGCAAAAAGAGGTAGGGAAAAGAGAGACTTACATTTCATAAATAGGTAATGCAAAAGCCACAGATTTAATCAGACAAAATTTATCTGCTTTATTGAGAAGCTGGCCCTTCCAATTTATCAATCTAGGCTTGATTCTATTCAAAGAATCCATAAATCTGGCTCTAGAAGTTCTGGGGTGCTCAATGTTTATCCCTAAGTATTTCCCAGATCATTAGTCAATTGAATCTAAGAAACTCTAGTCAAGACCTATCTTCAACTATTAAAGACACTCTTGGAACATAAAGCTTTTGATTTCTCAAGATTTATCTTCATACTTGAAGCCTTACAAAAAAGATCCATAGATCCTATGATGTTCTAAATTTGAGACCCGCTGGCCATGCAAAATAAGAGAAAATCATCTGCGAACCTGAGGTGGGACAACCGAGGACCTCCCCGAGAGACGGCCATAGCTTTCCAATCACCAAAACTAACTTGTAATTCAATAAAAGTAGACAACCTCTCCGTACAGATGACAAGGATGTAAGGTGACATGGGATCTCCCTGTCTAAGACCGCTCCAAAGATGAAACCCCTCCAATTTAGCATAATTCCATAAGATGGACAGATTTGATGCCTTTACACAATTCAAAATCAAGTTGATGATAGCCTGAGAGAACCCAAAACTAGCAAGAAAATCCTCAAGAAAATCCCAATCAACTCTATCATACGCCTTCTCCAAGTCAATCTTAAAGGCAATGGCACCTTTCTTCCTCTTAAGAAAATGAATCATCTCTTGAGCCACAATAATATTATTCAAAGCACCCCTACCATGAATAAAGCCCCCTTGAGTTGGGCTAATGATCTCCTCTAAAAATAGTCGCAACTTGGTGATAATCTTTTATATGACATTATAGAAACTAATAGGGTGAAAATAATTGAAGGCACAACGTGCCTCACACTTGGGGATAAGAACAATAAGCGTTTCCACCAAGGAGTCACTCAAGGGACCACCAAGAAAAGCAATCTGAACAGACTTCCAAACTTTTTGCCCTACAACATCCTAGTGATAGATATTTTGGAAAACGAATTCCAACACCCAAAACTCACCGGCAAGTGTACCGGGTCGCATCAAGTAATAATAACTCACATGAGTGAGGTCGATCCCACAGGGATTGAAGGATTGAGCAATTTTAGTTTAGTGGTTGATTTAGTCAAGCGAATCAAGTATTGGTTTGAGTGGTTTGTAATTGACAGAAGCTAAATTGCATGAATTGTAAAGGGAGAGAGAAGAATTGCAATAAATTAAAGAGAATTAGAAAGTAAAAGTGCTGAATCTTAAAGAACAACTAAGTTAAATTGTAGAAGCTTAGATTGCAAGAAATGTAAATAACTGAATCTTAAAGTGCAAGAAATGTAAATTGCTTGAATTATAAAAAGAATTGGGAGCTGGGGTTGCAGAATTTAAACAAGCAGAAGTAAAAGACAATTAACAAAGAAGTAGAAGAAGAATTAAGATGCAGCAGATTCAAACAAGAAAAGGAAAATTTCTTTGAAAACTATACAGAAAGTAGAATGCAGTTCAATTGCAAAAAATTAAAGGGAAATTGAAGATCTCAGGGGTGGAGGAGACTAGAAAACAAGTCTAGATCACAAGTCCTTCCTTGATCCAATAAGAACAATTGCAAAAGAAATGGAAAAGTAAATTTCAGAAGAGTTAGAAGATGAAAGCAGTGAAGAGAATTTAGATTCAAATTTCAATTTCTAAAATTATGCAGAAAAATGACAAAGAGATCTCAATGTGAGATTGAAACAGAATTTCTTCAATTCTTCACCCAAGATCCAAGACAAGAAGTAGATAATGCAAAGGTAAGAACAAGGAAGAAGAGAGATCAATTCTCCTTCCCAATTCTCCAAAAAGGAAATCAGAGATCCAAAATCAAAGTAAAGCTCTCAAAATTACAAGTTAAAATTCTAAAAGAAAGTAAAAGTTCTATCTAAATCAAACTAGCTTCTATTTATACACTTCCTATTTTTGGATTTTTGAATTTGGAGTGGGCCTTTTAATTTGGTGAAGAATTGAATTGAATTGGATTTTAATTTGAAATTTCAGCCCATATGTTGCTTGCTCCCAGTGGTGTGCTCAGCTCCTGGTGAGAGCGTAGCATTGTGGCTCATGTCCTTGGCCCTTTGTTGCGTGCCAAGCTTGGGTAGCACCAGGGTAGCGCTCTGCTCTCCTTGAGAGCGCAGCATCATGCTGCCTTGGAGCTTGTCTTATGTGCACCAATCCTCCCTGGGCCGTGTCCATGTTGCGCGCATCATGCCTCCTTGGTCGTGTCACACTTGCGCAAGGAATAAGGAGAGTAGCGCTCTGCTCTTGGCAAGAGCGTAGCATTTGTACTCCAAGGGAAGGTTCCTGGTTCGAATCTTGCTAGAGGCATGCGCTGGCCAATTTCTTTTGTGCACAAAGTGGCGCCTTGCTTCTTGCTTCCTTGAGGTGCTTTGTTTGATCCTTGGGGGTAGCATTTTAGCTATTTTTGGCTTATTTTTCTTGGTGAGTAGCGCTTCCTTCCTTCCTTAGGTGCTTGGTTCGAATCTTGTGGCAAGCATTGGCAACCATTACCCTTGAATTTATTTTTTGGTGAAGCCCGATAATGCTCTTGACAAGAGCGGAGCATTATGCTTCTCCCATTTCTTTCTTGGTTCATTATTGTACTCCACTCTCAAGGAGAGTGACAAACCCCAATTTGACGGTTTGTTTTGCATTGAATTTAGAGTATTTTGATAACCTTTTGTCACATTTAGCCTAAGAATTAGCATGGTTTTGTTATCTCTTCCATAATTGTGCTTAAGTGTGAAAACATGCTTTTTAAGCCTTATTTTGATGAATTCTAGTTTCTGTTTGATTCCATAAGATGCCTTGATGTGTTTGCTAGTAATCTCAGGTTGAAATAGGCTAGGCATGAATCAAAGGAAGCAAGGAAGAAAGCATGCAAGTGGAGAGAAGCACAAAAAGTCAAAGAAGCAAAGTCAGCCGTGCACGCGTACGCGCACAAGGCGCTCGCGCGCACATTGCGAAACAGGCCAAGGACGCGCACGCGTACCATGCGCGCACGCGCCGATGATAGCACATGACCTCATTAATGCAACACGTGCCTGGCGATTTGAGAGGTTTTCTGAACCCATTTTTGGCGCCAAATTGCTAAGGGAAAGGAATAAAAGGATGAAGGATTAAGGGGAAGGCATGAGGAGAATAATCATCATCACTCCCAACCACTAATCATTTTTTAGTTTTGAGAGTTAGTTTCTAGAGAGAGAAGCTCTCACTTCTCTCTAGAATTAGGATTAGGTTTAGTTTAATAATCTTAGATCTAGATTTTAATTCATGCTTTCATCTCCTTCTACCTCTCAATTCTTTGTTGCTACATTCATCTTCTTCTATTCTTTAGTTGTAATTTCCTTTATGTTGTTCTTATGTTTTGTTGTAGATCTACTTTTGCTCCTTCTATTTTCTTTCAATTCAATTAGAGGTAATTCATAATAATTGTGTTCCTTTTGATTGTTGTTGTTAATTCCTTGCCATAATTGTTGTTAGATTCTATTTTTGTTATCAAATTACTTTGCTTTTCTTTTATGCCTTCTAAGTGTTTGATGAAATGCTTGGTTGGATTTTAGTATAGATTTTGTTCCTCTTGGCTATGGTAGAGTAATTAGTGACGCTTGAGTTATCTAATTCCTTTGTTGATTGATAATTGGAGAGATTGCTAATTAGTTTGGAGTGCACTAAAGCTAGTCTTTCCTTGGGAGTTGGCTAGGACTTGTGGCTCAAGTCAATTCATCCACTTGACCTTCCTTTAATTAGTAAGGGTTAACTAAGTGGTAGCAATGAACAATTCTCATCACAATTGAAAAGGATAACTAGGATAGGACTTCTAGTTCTTACACCTTTCCAAGAGCCTTTTATAGTTTTTAGTTTATTTTCATTGTCATTTACATTTCATGTCTCTTATCCCAAAAGCCCAAAATACAATCCATAACCAATAACAAGACACTTCATTGTAATTCCTAGGGAGAACGACCCGAGGTCCAATACTTCGGTTTATAAATTTTAGGGGTTTGTACTAGTGACAAACAACTTTTTGTATGAAAGGATTATTGCTTGGTTTGGAAACTATACTTTACAACGAGATTTTATTAGTGAATTTCTAAACCGTCAAAAATCCATTCATCAAAATGGCGCCGTTGCCGGGGAATTGCAATGGTGTTGTGTTATTGGTTATTGTACATATGTGAATATTGTGAATAGGTTTATCTTTTGTTGTTTCTTAATTTTTGTTAGTTTTATTTTGTTCTCTCATTATGAATTCTCACCACTTTGGCTTTGAGTTTGGTTCTAAGTGTGTTGTAGGAAATGTGGACTTTAATGGCAACATGTACCATGGATGGAACCAACAAAGATGGGAAGAGCCTCAAGGAATTGATCACTCCTATTGGCAACAACCTCCGGATACTTATAGGTATAATTTCCATCCTAATGCATGCCAACTTAGCGGCTATGATGATTCTTTTTGTGACACTCAACAACCACCATCATATGCCTATGAATCTCATCCTCAACATGAACCTCAACCATTCTCACAAGCCTTTCATCACCAAGCACCACCCTATGATCCATATCCATCATATAACCAATCATCCATACCATATTTTTATGGCCATTATGAGCAAGAACCTCTAAAATCACCACAACCATATCAAGATCACTACCAAGAACCACCTCAATACACACAATCTCCACAACCTTACCAAAAAGAACCACCTTTCTATTATGAACTCTTTCTCCAAAACAACGAACCTTCCTACCCACCACAAGCCCCAATAGACGATTCTCTCACTTTGTTACTTCAAGGACAAGAGGCCGTGAAACGGGATACACTTGAATTCGTGACCAATTTGACCAAGGTGGTGCACACTTTAGCCCACCAATGCTTGAATACTCAAGGTACTTCCGCGACCACATGGGAAAAGTCAAAAGAAGAGCAAAGCATGAAGGAGAGATTGGAAAATTCGGTGAAAAAGGAGAAGTCAAATTTTGTGTTGGAACAATTGGAGGAGCCTATGATCATTGAAGAAAAGGAAGAGGTGGTTGAAGATTTAGGAGATGTTGAAAGTCCAAGGGAATGTAGTCTCATGGAGCACTCTTCCAAGGAGCTTGATATTGAAGTTGAAGAAGGTGCACAATCTCCAAGACATATCATCGTTGGAGACTTGGAAGGGGTTTATCAAGAAATGGATTCAATCATAGATGAATTGATCTCTACAATGGAATCCTCTCCCATTGGACATGGAGTTGAAAGTATAAAAGAGTGTGCACAACCTCCCATACCCTTGGTGAGCAATGAGAAAGAGAGCTACCAAGAGGATACCATTAGCATGGTGTATATCGAAATTGAAGAATATGAAGAGGTTGACCAAGAAATGGATTTATTCATCAATGAGTTCCTATCCAAAATTGAATCACCTCCCATTAGGCAAGAAATCAAAGTTCTTGAAGACAACACCAAGCTATGTGATAAAAGGGAAAAGGTTGGAATCAAGGAAGCTCGCAAAGAGGTGGAAATACACAAAGAAGAGCACAAGGAAGTAGACCTTGCATGGTCTAAGTGTGGGGAAGCCTCTCTCCCCAAATTACCATCCAATACAACTTTCAAGTGGGTAAAATTCTTATCCATAAGCTTTACTTTCTCGCTTGAATATGGTTTGCTTGAAAATGATGGTCAACTTAGAACTCTTTGTGGAATTAAACGTAAAAACGAGTTGTGTAGTGGTTGGAAAATAGGTGTTAAGCTTATCAAGGCCAAGGCCTCAAGGTATAGGGATGATATTGGGACAAGGATTGCTTTATATGGATCTAGGAGGAAGCATTGGTGGAGTAAGGAGAATTCTCTGTGTCAATCACCTTTATGTCAACCGCTCATCCGACAAAACCATGAAACTCAACTAACGGATGGGTGTGAAGACAAGATATGGGATCCCGGTTCGCTACATGAAGACCAACTATGGGGACTCATATCCTGGGTAGAACTTTGCCCAAGCTTGATGAAAAGGGTTGGAAATTCTGTCAACCAATTGAGGAGCAAAGATCCTTGGAGATTCAAGGATGAGTACAAACATAAGCCACCATGACAATAAGCATCTCAAAATGTCCAACTTAAGGACTTAAACTAAAAGTTCTAGGTGGGAGACACCCCACCATGGTAAACTCTTTCCATTCTCTTTTGAATTTGCCTAATAAGTGATTTGAGTTACCATTGTAGGTAGATATTTCACATAATTTGTTTGTACAACTTAATTGTTAGCTTAGTCACATGCATGTTGTGTTTAGTAGTAGATGAATAATATCAAAAATTACATTTTTGTGAATTGTATGATGGTAGAGTGAATAAGAGTTGTGAACATGATGAGCGGATAATTTATACGCTTTTTGACATTGTTTTTAGTATGTTTTTAGTAGGATCTAGCTACTTTTAGGGATGTTTTCATTAGTTTTTGTGTTAAATTCACATTTCTGGACTTTACTATGAGTTTGTGTGTTTTTCTGTGATTTCAGGTATTTTCTGGCTGAAATTGAGGGACTTGAGCAGAAATCAGATTCAGAGGTTGAAAAAGGACTGCTGATGCTGTTGGATTCTGACCTCCCTGCACTCAAAGTGAATTTTCTGGAGCTACAGAACTCGAAATGGCGCGCTTTCAATTGCGTTGGAAAGTAGACATCCAGGGCTTTCCATCAATATATAATAGTCCATACTTTGGCCAAGAATTGACGACGTAAACTGGCGTTCAACGCCAGCCTTCTGCCCAAATCTGGCGTCCAGCGCCAGAAAAGGATCCAAAACCAGAGTTGAACGCCCAAACTGGCACAAAAACTGGCGTTCAACTCCACAAATGGCCTCTGCACGTGCTACACTTAAGCTCAGCCCAAACACACACCAAGTGGGCCCCGAAAGTGGATTTATGCATTAATTACTTACTCATGTAAACCCTAGTAGCTAGTTTATTATAAATAGGACCTCTTACTATTGTATTTGACATCTTTGGACGCATTGTTCTTAGATCAAGGGGGCTGGCCATCTCGGCCATGCCTGGACCTTCACTTATGTATTTTCAACGGTAGAGTTTCTACACTCCATAGATTAAGGTGTGGAGCTCTGCTGTTCCTCAAAGATTAATGCAAGTACTACTGTTTTCTATTCAATTCATCTTATTTCGCTTCTAAGATATCCATTCGCACCCAAGAACGTGATGAAGGTGATGATTATGTGTGACGCTCATCACCATCTCCCCTATGAACACGTGCCTAACAAACACTTCCGTTCTACATGAAATAAGCTAGAATGAATATCTCTTAGATCTCCTAACAGGAATCTTCGTGGCGTAAGCTAGAATGATGGCGGCATTCAAGAGAATCCGGAAGGTCTAAACCTTGTCTGTGGTATTCTGAGTAGGATTCAATGATTGAATGACTGTGACGAGCTTCAAACTAGCGAGTGCTGGGCGTTAGTGACAGACGCAAAAGGAGGGTGAATCCTATTCCAGCATGATCGAGAACCGACAGATGAATAGCCGTGCCGTGACAGGGTGCGTGAGCATATTATTCACTGAGAGGAGGGGATGTAGCCACTGAGAACGGTGATGCCTTTGCATACAGCCAGCCATGGAAAGGAGTAAGACCGATTGGATGAAGATAGCAGAAAAGCAGAGGTTCAGAGGAACGAAAGGCATCTCCATTCGCTTATCTGAAATTCCTACCAATGAATTACATAAGTATTTCTATCCCTATTTTATTATATTAAATTCGAAAATACCATTATCACTTTATATCTGCCTGACTGAGATTTACAAGGTGACCATAGCTTGCTTCATACCAACAATCTCCGTGGGATTCGACCCTTACTCACGTAAGGTATTACTTGGACGACCCAGTGCACTTGCTGGTTAGTTGTATCGAAGTTGTGACAATTATGAATTAAGATCAAAGCACCAAGCTTTGGAGCCATTACCAGGGATTGTTCGAGCCTGGACATCACAATTTCGTGCACCAAGTTTTTGGCGCCGTTGCCGGGGATTGTTTGAGTTTGGACAACTGATGGTTCATCTTGTTGCTCAGATTAGGTAATTTTCTTTTTGTTTTATTTTCAAAAATTTTTTAAAAAAAAATTTTTAAAATTTTCTCATCTGTTTTCGAAAAAAATAAAAATGTTTTCAAAAATAAATTATTCTATGGCTTCAAAATTTTTAAGAATGAATTCTAGTGTTTCATGAAATATGTTGAATCATATCTGGCTGTAAAGCCATACCCAAACTACTTTGGGATTGGTATTCAACTAATCACTCCAGCCCATGTAATTATATGTTGCAGCCTGGCTGGCTGTAAAGCCATGTCTAAATTTATTTGGACTGAGGCAGCAATTTGTTATCAAGAGCAAGCTAGTTGGAGTTAATCCACCTGCTACTGTTTCTAATCTACATGCTAAAGCTTGGCTGGCCATTTGGCCATGTCTAGTGTTTTGGACTGAAGCTTTCATTGAAAGCTTGGCTGGCTAGTGAACCATGTCTAATTCCTGGACTGAAGCTTTAGACTAACATGGCAAGATTCCTGGAATTCATATTAAAAATTTTGGAATTCTTATTTTTTCTTTCAATTTTCGAAAATATAAAATAAAAATCCAAAAAAATTAGAAAATCATAAAAATAAAAAATATTTTCTGTTTCTTGTTTGAGTCTTGAGTCATATCATAAGTTTGGTGTCACTTGCATATGCATCTTGCATTTTTTTTTCGAAAATATCATGCATTCATAGTGTTCTTCATGATCTTCAAGTTGTTCTTGGTAAGTCTTCTTGTTTGATCTTGATGAATTTTTGTTTTGTGTCTTTTCATGTTTATCATATGCATTCTTGAATTCTTAGTGCGTAAGCATTAAAGAATTCTAAGTTTGGTGTCTTGCATGTTTTCTTTGCATTAAAAATTTTTCAAAAATATGTTCTTGATGTTCATCATGACATTCATAGTGTTCTTGGTGTTCATCTTGACATTCATAGCATTCTTGCATGCATTCATTGTTTTGATCTAAAAATTTCATGCATTGCATATTTTTCTTGTTATTCCCTCTCATCATAAAAATTCAAAAAAAAAAATCAAAAAAATATCTTTCCCTTTTTCTCTCATCAAATTCAAAAAATTGAGTTGACTTTTTCAAAAATTTTTAAAAATCAAAGTTGTTTCTTATGAGTCAAATCAAATTTTCAATTTGAAAATCTTATCTTTTTCAAAATCTTTTTCAAAAATCAAATCGTTTTCAAATTTCTTAGTTATTTTCGAAAATTCCAAAAATCTTTTTCAAAAATCTTTTTCTTATTTTTATATAAAAATTTTCGAAAATAACTAATCAATTAATGTTTTGATTCAAAAATTTCAAGTTTGTTACTTACTTGTTAAGAAAGATTCAAACTTTAAGTTCTAGAATCATATCTTGTGATTTCTTATGAATCAAGTCATTAATTGTGATTTTAAAAATCAAATCTTTTTCAAAACTAATTTCAAATCATATCTTTTCAAAAATATCTTCTTATCTTATCTTTTTCAAAAATATCTTTTCAAAATATCTTTTCTAACCTCCTAACTTCTTATCTTTTTCAAAATTTGTTTCAACTAACTAACTAACTTTTTGTTTGTTTCTTAACTTTTTCAAAACTACCTAACTAACTCTCTCTCTCTATTTTCGAAAATATCTTTCCCCTTTTTCAAAATTTCTTTTTAATTTATTAATTATTTTAATTTTTAAAACTTAATTTTCGAAAATTACTAACACATTTTCAAAAACCAATTTTCAAAAATCACTAACTCCTTTTCAAAAATAATTTTCGAAAATTCCCTCTCTCTCCCTCATCCTATTCTATTTATTCATTCATATCCTAACATCTCATCTCACATCTCTTCCATTCGTACAGTTGCATTTCTTCCTTTACATCACATTCTTTGTCTCCCCCTTCTCTTCCACTCACAAAGGGATCCCTATACTGTGGTATAAAGGATCTCTATTATTATTATCATTTTTCTGGCCATTCTTCCTTGTCATATGAGCAGGAGCAAGGATAAGAACATTCTTATGGAAGCAGATCCAGAACCTGAAAGGACTCTGAAGAGAAAATTAAGAGAAGCTAAAATACAACAATCCAGAGATAACCTTTCAGAAATTTTCGAACAGGCAGAGGAGATGGCAGCCGAAAATAATAATAATGCAAGGAGGATGCTTGGTGACTTCACTGCACCTAATTCCAATTTACATGGAAGAAGCATCTCCATTCCTGCCATTGGAGCAAACAACTTTGAGCTGAAACCTCAATTAGTTTCTCTGATGCAGCAGAACTGCAAGTTTCATGGACTTCCATCTGAAGATCCTTTTCAGTTCTTAACTGAATTCTTGCAGATATGTGATACTGTTAAGACTAATGGAGTAGATCCTGAAGTCTACAGGCTCATGCTTTTCCCTTTTGCTGTAAGAGACAGAGCTAGATTATGGTTGGATTCTCAACCCAAAGACAGCCTGAACTCTTGGGATAAGCTGGTCATGGCTTTCTTAGCCAAGTACTTTCCTCCTCAAAAGCTGAGCAAGCTTAGAGATGATGTTCAAACCTTCAGACAGAAAGAAGGTGAATCCCTCTATGAAGCTTGGGAAAGATACAAACAGTTGACCAAAAAGTGTCCTTCTGACATGCTTTCAGAATGGACCATCCTGGATATATTCTATGATGGTTTATCTGAGCTATCAAAGATGTCACAGGACACTTCTGCAGGTGGATCCATTCACCTAAAGAAAACGCCTGCAGAAGCTCAAGAACTCATTGACATGGTTGCTAATAACCAGTTCATGTACACTTCTGAAAGGAATCCTGTAAGCAATGGGACGCCTATGAAGAAGGGAGTTCTTGAAGTTGATACTCTGAATGCCATACTGGCTCAGAACAAAATATTGACTCAGCAAGTCAATATGATTTCTCAGAGTCTGCATGGAATGCAAGCTGCATCCAACAGTACTCAAGAGGCATCTTCTGAAGAAGAAGCCTATGATCCTGAGAACCCTGCAATAGCAGAGGTGAACTACTTAGGTGAACCTTATGGAAACACCTATAACTCAACATGGAGAAATCATCCAAATTTCTCATGGAAGGATCAAAAGCCCCAACAAGGCTTTAATAATGGTGGAAGAAACAGGTTTAGCAATAGCAAGCCTTTTCCATCATTAACTCAGCAACAGACAGAGAACTCTGAACAAAATGCTTCTAATTTAGCAAATCTAGTCTCTGATCTATCCAAGGCCACTGTAAGTTTCATGAATGAAACAAGGTCTTCCATTAGAAATCTGGAAGCACAAGTGGGCCAGCTGAGTAAAAGGATCACTGAAATCCCTCCTAGTACTCTCCCAAGCAATACAGAAGAGAATCCAAAAGGAGAGTGCAAGGCCATTGACATAAGCGCCATGGCCGAACCTGTAAGGAGAGGAGAGGACGTGAATCCCAAGGAGGAAGACCTCCTGGGACGTCCAGTGGTCAATAAGGAGCTTCCCTCTGAGGAACCAAAGGACTCTGGAGCCCATCTAGAGACCATAGAGATCCCATTGAACCTCCTTATGCCCTTCATGAGCTCTGATGAGTATTCCTCTTCTGAAGAGAATGAGGATGTTATTGAAGAGCAAACTGCCAAGTTTCTTGGTGTAATCATGAAGCTAAATGCCAAATTATTTGGCATTGATACTTGGGAAGTTGAACCTCCCTTGTTCATCAATGAACTAAGTGATCTGGATCAACTGACATTGCCTCAGAAGAGACAGGATCCTGGAAAGTTCATAATACCCTGTACCATAGGCACCATGATCTTTAAGGCTCTGTGTGACCTTGGTTCAGGAATAAACCTCATGCCCCTCTCTGTAATAGAGAAACTGGGAATCTATGGGGTGCAAGCTGCTAAAATCTCACTAGAGATGGCAGACAGCTCAAGAAGACAGGCTTATGGACAAGTAGAAGATGTATTAGTAAAGGTTGAGAGCCTTTACATCCCTGCTGATTTCATAGTCCTGGATACTGGAAAGGAAGAGGATGAATCCATCATCCTAGGAAGACCTTTCCTGGCCACAGCAAGAGCTGTGATTGATGTTGACAGAGGTGAAATAGTCCTTCAATGGAATGAGAACTCCCTTGTATTCAAAACTCAAGGATCTCCCTCTGCAACCATGGAGAGGAAGCAGCAAAAGCTTCTCTCCAAGCAGAGTCAACCAGAGCCCCCACAGTCAAACTCTAAGTTTGGTGTTGGGAGGCCACAACCAAACTCTAAGTTTGGTGTTGAACTCCCATATCCAAACTCTAAGTTTGGTGTTGGAGAGTCTCAACAAAGCTCTGCACATCTGTGAGGCTCCATGAGAGCCCACTGTCAAGCTATTGACATTAAAGAAGCGCTTGTTGGGAGGCAACCCAATGTTTATCTAATTCCTATTTTTATTGTTTTTCATGTTTTCTTAGGTTCATGATCATGTGGAGTCACAAAATAAATATAAAAATTGAAAACGGAATCAAAAACAGCAGAAGAAAAATCACACCCTGGAGGAGCATCTGTCTGGCGTTCAGCGCCAGAACAGAGCATGGTTCTGGCGCTGAACGCCCAAAATGGGCAGCTTCTGGGCGCTGAACGCCAGAACAGGCATAGTTCTGGCGTTCAACGCCAGAAATGGCAGCAAATGGGCGTTGAACGCCCAAAATGGGCACCAACCTGGCGCTGAACGCCCAGAGTTGTGTGCAAGGGCATTTTACATGCCTAAATTGGTGCAGGGATGTAAATGCCTTGACACCTCAAGATCTGTGGACCTCACAGGATCACCTCAGGATCTGTGGACCCCACAGGATCCCCACCTACCTTCACTCACTCTCTTCTCTCTTCTCAATCATCCTCTATTCCCAATAAACACTCATCCCTTCTGTCTTCCATTTACCACTCACACCCATACACCCACTTACCTTCAAAAATTCAACATCTCTTCCCCACCCAATCCCACCCATATGGCCGAATACACACAGCCATCCATCTCCTCCATGTCCTCTTCTTCTTCTATTCTTTCTTCTTTTGCTCGAGGGTGAGCAACATTCTAAGTTTGGTGTGGTAAAAGCATAGCTTTTTTGTTTTTTCCATAACCATTGATGGCACCTAAGGCCAGAGAAACCTCTAGAAAGAGGAAAGGGAAGACAAAAGCTTCCATCAAGGGTATATAGCTCAGTGGTAGAACATTTGACTGCAAATCAAGAGATCCCTGAGATACCTCAGGGGATACATTTTCTTCCACACAATTATTGGAAGCAACTAAGGGTGGAACATCAAGAGCACTCCATCATGCTCCATGAAATAAGAGAAGATCAAAAAGCACTGAAGGAGGAGCAACAAAGACAAGGAAGAGACATAGAGAGCTCAAGGACATCACTAAGGTGGATTCATTCCTTGTTCTTACTTTCTCTGTTTTTCGTTTTCTATGTTATGTGCTTATCTATGTTTGTGTCTTCATTACATGATCATTAGTAGTTAGTAACTTTGTCTTAAAGTTATAAATGTCCTATGAATCCATCACCTCTCTTAAATGAAAAATGTTTTAATTCAAAAGAACAAGAAGTACATAAGTTTCGAATTTATCCTTGAACTTAGTTTAATTATATTGATGTGGTGACAATGCTTCTTGTTTTTCTGAATGTATGCTTGAACAGTGCATATGCCTTTTGAAGTTGTTGTTTAAGAATGTTAAATATGTTGGCTCTTGAAAGAATGATGACTAGGAGACATGTTATTCGATAATCTGAAAAATCATAAAAATGATTCTTGAAGCAAGAAAAAGCAGCAAAGAACAAAGCTTGCAGAAAAAAAAAATTGGCGAAAAAAATTTGTAAAAAAAAAAATAGAAAGAAAAAGCAAGCAGAAAAAACCAATAACCCTTAAAACCAAAAGGCAAGGGCAAATAAAAAGGATCCCAAGGCTTTGAGCATCAGTGGATAGGAGGGCCTAAAGGAATAAAATCCTGGTCTAAGCGGCTAAACCAAGCTGTCCCTAACCATGTGCTTGTGGCGTGAAGGTGTCAAGTGAAAACTTGAGACTGAGCGGTTAAAGTCAAGGTCCAAAGCAAAAGAAGAGTGTGCTTAAGAACCCTGGACACCTCTAATTGGGGACTTTAGCAAAGCTGAGTCACAATCTGAAAAGGTTCACCCAATTATGTGTCTGTGGCATTTATGTATCCGGTAGTAATACTGGAAAACAAAGTGCTTAGGGCCACGGCCAAGACTCATAAAGAAGCTGTGTTCAAGAATCATCATACTGAACTAGGTGAGTCAATAACACTATTCGAAATCTGAAGTTCCTATAGATGCCAATCATTCTAAACTTCAATGGATAAAGTGAGATGCCAAAACTATTCAAGAGGCAAAAAGCTATAAGTCCCGCTCATATGATTGAAGCTCTGTTTCATTGATAGTTTGGAATTTATAGTATATTCTCTTCTTTTTATCCTATTTAACTTTCAGTTGCTTGGGGACAAGCAACAATTTAAGTTTGGTGTTGTGATGAGCGGATAATTTATACGCTTTTTGACATTGTTTTTAGTATGTTTTTAGTAGGATCTAGCTACTTTTAGGGATGTTTTCATTAGTTTTTGTGTTAAATTCACATTTCTGGACTTTACTATGAGTTTGTGTGTTTTTCTGTGATTTCAGGTATTTTCTGGCTGAAATTGAGGGACTTGAGCAGAAATCAGATTCAGAGGTTGAAAAAGGACTGCTGATGCTGTTGGATTCTGACCTCCCTGCACTCAAAGTGGATTTTCTGGAGCTGCAGAACTCTAAATGGCGCGCTTCCAATTGCGTTGGAAAGTAGACATCCAGGGCTTTCCAGCAATATATAATAGTCCATACTTTGGCCAAGAATTGATGACGTAAACTGGCGTTCAACGCCAGCCTTCTGCCCAAATCTGGCGTCCAGCGCCAGAAAAGGATCCAAAACCAGAGTTGAACGCCCAAACTGGCACAAAAACTGGCGTTCAACTCCACAAATGGCCTCTGCACGTGCTACACTTAAGCTCAGCCCAAACACACACCAAGTGGGCCCCGGAAGTGGATTTATGCATCAATTACTTACTCATGTAAACCCTAGTAGCTAGTTTATTATAAATAGGACCTCTTACTATTGTATTTGACATCTTTGGACGCATTGTTCTTAGATCAAGGGGGCTGGCCATCTCGGCCATGCCTGGACCTTCACTTATGTATTTTCAACGGTAGAGTTTCTACACTCCATAGATTAAGGTGTGGAGCTCTGCTGTTCCTCAAAGATTAATGCAAGTACTACTGTTTTCTATTCAATTCATCTTATTTCGCTTCTAAGATATCCATTCGCACCCAAGAACGTGATGAAGGTGATGATTATGTGTGACGCTCATCACCATCTCCCCTATGAACACGTGCCTGACAAACACTTCCGTTCTACATGAAATAAGCTAGAATGAATATCTCTTAGATCTCCTAACAGGAATCTTCGTGGCGTAAGCTAGAATGATGGCGGCATTCAAGAGAATCCGGAAGGTCTAAACCTTGTCTGTGGTATTCTGAGTAGGATTCAATGATTGAATGACTGTGACGAGCTTCAAACTAGCGAGTGCTGGGCGTTAGTGACAGACGCAAAAGGAGGGTGAATCCTATTCCAGCATGATCGAGAACCGACAGATGAATAGCCGTGCCGTGACAGGGTGCGTGAGCATATTATTCACTGAGAGGAGGGGATGTAGCCACTGAGAACGGTGATGCCTTTGCATACAGCCAGCCATGGAAAGGAGTAAGACCGATTGGATGAAGATAGCAGAAAAGCAGAGGTTCAGAGGAACGAAAGGCATCTCCATTCGCTTATCTGAAATTCCTACCAATGAATTACATAAGTATTTCTATCCCTATTTTATTATATTAAATTCGAAAATACCATTATCACTTTATATCTGCCTGACTGAGATTTACAAGGTGACCATAGCTTGCTTCATACCAACAATCTCCGTGGGATTCGACCCTTACTCACGTAAGGTATTACTTGGACGACCCAGTGCACTTGCTGGTTAGTTGTATCGAAGTTGTGACAATTATGAATTAAGATCAAAGCACCAAGCTTTGGAGCCATTACCAGGGATTGTTCGAGCCTGGACATCACAATTTCGTGCACCAAGTTTTTGGCGCCGTTGCCGGGGATTGTTTGAGTTTGGACAACTGATGGTTCATCTTGTTGCTCAGATTAGGTAATTTTCTTTTTGTTTTATTTTCAAAAATTTTTTAAAAAAAAATTTTTAAAATTTTCTCATCTGTTTTCGAAAAAAATAAAAATGTTTTCAAAAATAAATTATTCTATGGCTTCAAAATTTTTAAGAATGAATTCTAGTGTTTCATGAAATATGTTGAATCATATCTGGCTGTAAAGCCATACCCAAACTACTTTGGGATTGGTATTCAACTAATCACTCCAGCCCATGTAATTATATGTTGCAGCCTGGCTGGCTGTAAAGCCATGTCTAAATTTATTTGGACTGAGGCAGCAATTTGTTATCAAGAGCAAGCTAGTTGGAGTTAATCCACCTGCTACTGTTTCTAATCTACATGCTAAAGCTTGGCTGGCCATTTGGCCATGTCTAGTGTTTTGGACTGAAGCTTTCATTGAAAGCTTGGCTGGCTAGTGAACCATGTCTAATTCCTGGACTGAAGCTTTAGACTAACATGGCAAGATTCCTGGAATTCATATTAAAAATTTTGGAATTCTTATTTTTTCTTTCAATTTTCGAAAATATAAAATAAAAATCCAAAAAAATTAGAAAATCATAAAAATAAAAAATATTTTCTGTTTCTTGTTTGAGTCTTGAGTCATATCATAAGTTTGGTGTCACTTGCATATGCATCTTGCATTTTTTTTTCGAAAATATCATGCATTCATAGTGTTCTTCATGATCTTCAAGTTGTTCTTGGTAAGTCTTCTTGTTTGATCTTGATGAATTTTTGTTTTGTGTCTTTTCATGTTTATCATATGCATTCTTGAATTCTTAGTGCGTAAGCATTAAAGAATTCTAAGTTTGGTGTCTTGCATGTTTTCTTTGCATTAAAAATTTTTCAAAAATATGTTCTTGATGTTCATCATGACATTCATAGTGTTCTTGGTGTTCATCTTGACATTCATAGCATTCTTGCATGCATTCATTGTTTTGATCTAAAAATTTCATGCATTGCATATTTTTCTTGTTATTCCCTCTCATCATAAAAATTCAAAAAAAAAATCAAAAAAATATCTTTCCCTTTTTCTCTCATCAAATTCAAAAAATTGAGTTGACTTTTTCAAAAATTTTTAAAAATCAAAGTTGTTTCTTATGAGTCAAATCAAATTTTCAATTTGAAAATCTTATCTTTTTCAAAATCTTTTTCAAAAATCAAATCGTTTTCAAATTTCTTAGTTATTTTCGAAAATTCCAAAAATCTTTTTCAAAAATCTTTTTCTTATTTTTATATAAAAATTTTCGAAAATAACTAATCAATTAATGTTTTGATTCAAAAATTTCAAGTTTGTTACTTACTTGTTAAGAAAGATTCAAACTTTAAGTTCTAGAATCATATCTTGTGATTTCTTATGAATCAAGTCATTAATTGTGATTTTAAAAATCAAATCTTTTTCAAAACTAATTTCAAATCATATCTTTTCAAAAATATCTTCTTATCTTATCTTTTTCAAAAATATCTTTTCAAAATATCTTTTCTAACCTCCTAACTTCTTATCTTTTTCAAAATTTGTTTCAACTAACTAACTAACTTTTTGTTTGTTTCTTAACTTTTTCAAAACTACCTAACTAACTCTCTCTCTCTATTTTCGAAAATATCTTTCCCCTTTTTCAAAATTTCTTTTTAATTTATTAATTATTTTAATTTTTAAAACTTAATTTTCGAAAATTACTAACACATTTTCAAAAACCAATTTTCAAAAATCACTAACTCCTTTTCAAAAATAATTTTCGAAAATTCCCTCTCTCTCCCTCATCCTATTCTATTTATTCATTCATATCCTAACATCTCATCTCACATCTCTTCCATTCGTACAGTTGCATTTCTTCCTTTACATCACATTCTTTGTCTCCCCCTTCTCTTCCACTCACAAAGGGATCCCTATACTGTGGTATAAAGGATCTCTATTATTATTATCATTTTTCTGGCCATTCTTCCTTGTCATATGAGCAGGAGCAAGGATAAGAACATTCTTATGGAAGCAGATCCAGAACCTGAAAGGACTCTGAAGAGAAAATTAAGAGAAGCTAAAATACAACAATCCAGAGATAACCTTTCAGAAATTTTCGAACAGGCAGAGGAGATGGCAGCCGAAAATAATAATAATGCAAGGAGGATGCTTGGTGACTTCACTGCACCTAATTCCAATTTACATGGAAGAAGCATCTCCATTCCTGCCATTGGAGCAAACAACTTTGAGCTGAAACCTCAATTAGTTTCTCTGATGCAGCAGAACTGCAAGTTTCATGGACTTCCATCTGAAGATCCTTTTCAGTTCTTAACTGAATTCTTGCAGATATGTGATACTGTTAAGACTAATGGAGTAGATCCTGAAGTCTACAGGCTCATGCTTTTCCCTTTTGCTGTAAGAGACAGAGCTAGATTATGGTTGGATTCTCAACCCAAAGACAGCCTGAACTCTTGGGATAAGCTGGTCATGGCTTTCTTAGCCAAGTACTTTCCTCCTCAAAAGCTGAGCAAGCTTAGAGATGATGTTCAAACCTTCAGACAGAAAGAAGGTGAATCCCTCTATGAAGCTTGGGAAAGATACAAACAGTTGACCAAAAAGTGTCCTTCTGACATGCTTTCAGAATGGACCATCCTGGATATATTCTATGATGGTTTATCTGAGCTATCAAAGATGTCACAGGACACTTCTGCAGGTGGATCCATTCACCTAAAGAAAACGCCTGCAGAAGCTCAAGAACTCATTGACATGGTTGCTAATAACCAGTTCATGTACACTTCTGAAAGGAATCCTGTAAGCAATGGGACGCCTATGAAGAAGGGAGTTCTTGAAGTTGATACTCTGAATGCCATACTGGCTCAGAACAAAATATTGACTCAGCAAGTCAATATGATTTCTCAGAGTCTGCATGGAATGCAAGCTGCATCCAACAGTACTCAAGAGGCATCTTCTGAAGAAGAAGCCTATGATCCTGAGAACCCTGCAATAGCAGAGGTGAACTACTTAGGTGAACCTTATGGAAACACCTATAACTCAACATGGAGAAATCATCCAAATTTCTCATGGAAGGATCAAAAGCCCCAACAAGGCTTTAATAATGGTGGAAGAAACAGGTTTAGCAATAGCAAGCCTTTTCCATCATTAACTCAGCAACAGACAGAGAACTCTGAACAAAATGCTTCTAATTTAGCAAATCTAGTCTCTGATCTATCCAAGGCCACTGTAAGTTTCATGAATGAAACAAGGTCTTCCATTAGAAATCTGGAAGCACAAGTGGGCCAGCTGAGTAAAAGGATCACTGAAATCCCTCCTAGTACTCTCCCAAGCAATACAGAAGAGAATCCAAAAGGAGAGTGCAAGGCCATTGACATAAGCGCCATGGCCGAACCTGTAAGGAGAGGAGAGGACGTGAATCCCAAGGAGGAAGACCTCCTGGGACGTCCAGTGGTCAATAAGGAGCTTCCCTCTGAGGAACCAAAGGACTCTGGAGCCCATCTAGAGACCATAGAGATCCCATTGAACCTCCTTATGCCCTTCATGAGCTCTGATGAGTATTCCTCTTCTGAAGAGAATGAGGATGTTATTGAAGAGCAAACTGCCAAGTTTCTTGGTGTAATCATGAAGCTAAATGCCAAATTATTTGGCATTGATACTTGGGAAGTTGAACCTCCCTTGTTCATCAATGAACTAAGTGATCTGGATCAACTGACATTGCCTCAGAAGAGACAGGATCCTGGAAAGTTCATAATACCCTGTACCATAGGCACCATGATCTTTAAGGCTCTGTGTGACCTTGGTTCAGGAATAAACCTCATGCCCCTCTCTGTAATAGAGAAACTGGGAATCTATGGGGTGCAAGCTGCTAAAATCTCACTAGAGATGGCAGACAGCTCAAGAAGACAGGCTTATGGACAAGTAGAAGATGTATTAGTAAAGGTTGAGAGCCTTTACATCCCTGCTGATTTCATAGTCCTGGATACTGGAAAGGAAGAGGATGAATCCATCATCCTAGGAAGACCTTTCCTGGCCACAGCAAGAGCTGTGATTGATGTTGACAGAGGTGAAATAGTCCTTCAATGGAATGAGAACTCCCTTGTATTCAAAACTCAAGGATCTCCCTCTGCAACCATGGAGAGGAAGCAGCAAAAGCTTCTCTCCAAGCAGAGTCAACCAGAGCCCCCACAGTCAAACTCTAAGTTTGGTGTTGGGAGGCCACAACCAAACTCTAAGTTTGGTGTTGAACTCCCATATCCAAACTCTAAGTTTGGTGTTGGAGAGTCTCAACAAAGCTCTGCACATCTGTGAGGCTCCATGAGAGCCCACTGTCAAGCTATTGACATTAAAGAAGCGCTTGTTGGGAGGCAACCCAATGTTTATCTAATTCCTATTTTTATTGTTTTTCATGTTTTCTTAGGTTCATGATCATGTGGAGTCACAAAATAAATATAAAAATTGAAAACGGAATCAAAAACAGCAGAAGAAAAATCACACCCTGGAGGAGCATCTGTCTGGCGTTCAGCGCCAGAACAGAGCATGGTTCTGGCGCTGAACGCCCAAAATGGGCAGCTTCTGGGCGCTGAACGCCAGAACAGGCATAGTTCTGGCGTTCAACGCCAGAAATGGCAGCAAATGGGCGTTGAACGCCCAAAATGGGCACCAACCTGGCGCTGAACGCCCAGAGTTGTGTGCAAGGGCATTTTACATGCCTAAATTGGTGCAGGGATGTAAATGCCTTGACACCTCAAGATCTGTGGACCTCACAGGATCACCTCAGGATCTGTGGACCCCACAGGATCCCCACCTACCTTCACTCACTCTCTTCTCTCTTCTCAATCATCCTCTATTCCCAATAAACACTCATCCCTTCTGTCTTCCATTTACCACTCACACCCATACACCCACTTACCTTCAAAAATTCAACATCTCTTCCCCACCCAATCCCACCCATATGGCCGAATACACACAGCCATCCATCTCCTCCATGTCCTCTTCTTCTTCTATTCTTTCTTCTTTTGCTCGAGGGTGAGCAACATTCTAAGTTTGGTGTGGTAAAAGCATAGCTTTTTTGTTTTTTCCATAACCATTGATGGCACCTAAGGCCAGAGAAACCTCTAGAAAGAGGAAAGGGAAGACAAAAGCTTCCATCAAGGGTATATAGCTCAGTGGTAGAACATTTGACTGCAAATCAAGAGATCCCTGAGATACCTCAGGGGATACATTTTCTTCCACACAATTATTGGAAGCAACTAAGGGTGGAACATCAAGAGCACTCCATCATGCTCCATGAAATAAGAGAAGATCAAAAAGCACTGAAGGAGGAGCAACAAAGACAAGGAAGAGACATAGAGAGCTCAAGGACATCACTAAGGTGGATTCATTCCTTGTTCTTACTTTCTCTGTTTTTCGTTTTCTATGTTATGTGCTTATCTATGTTTGTGTCTTCATTACATGATCATTAGTAGTTAGTAACTTTGTCTTAAAGTTATAAATGTCCTATGAATCCATCACCTCTCTTAAATGAAAAATGTTTTAATTCAAAAGAACAAGAAGTACATAAGTTTCGAATTTATCCTTGAACTTAGTTTAATTATATTGATGTGGTGACAATGCTTCTTGTTTTTCTGAATGTATGCTTGAACAGTGCATATGCCTTTTGAAGTTGTTGTTTAAGAATGTTAAATATGTTGGCTCTTGAAAGAATGATGACTAGGAGACATGTTATTCGATAATCTGAAAAATCATAAAAATGATTCTTGAAGCAAGAAAAAGCAGCAAAGAACAAAGCTTGCAGAAAAAAAAAATTGGCGAAAAAAATTTGTAAAAAAAAAAATAGAAAGAAAAAGCAAGCAGAAAAAACCAATAACCCTTAAAACCAAAAGGCAAGGGCAAATAAAAAGGATCCCAAGGCTTTGAGCATCAGTGGATAGGAGGGCCTAAAGGAATAAAATCCTGGTCTAAGCGGCTAAACCAAGCTGTCCCTAACCATGTGCTTGTGGCGTGAAGGTGTCAAGTGAAAACTTGAGACTGAGCGGTTAAAGTCAAGGTCCAAAGCAAAAGAAGAGTGTGCTTAAGAACCCTGGACACCTCTAATTGGGGACTTTAGCAAAGCTGAGTCACAATCTGAAAAGGTTCACCCAATTATGTGTCTGTGGCATTTATGTATCCGGTAGTAATACTGGAAAACAAAGTGCTTAGGGCCACGGCCAAGACTCATAAAGAAGCTGTGTTCAAGAATCATCATACTGAACTAGGTGAGTCAATAACACTATTCGAAATCTGAAGTTCCTATAGATGCCAATCATTCTAAACTTCAATGGATAAAGTGAGATGCCAAAACTATTCAAGAGGCAAAAAGCTATAAGTCCCGCTCATATGATTGAAGCTCTGTTTCATTGATAGTTTGGAATTTATAGTATATTCTCTTCTTTTTATCCTATTTAACTTTCAGTTGCTTGGGGACAAGCAACAATTTAAGTTTGGTGTTGTGATGAGCGGATAATTTATACGCTTTTTGACATTGTTTTTAGTATGTTTTTAGTAGGATCTAGCTACTTTTAGGGATGTTTTCATTAGTTTTTGTGTTAAATTCACATTTCTGGACTTTACTATGAGTTTGTGTGTTTTTCTGTGATTTCAGGTATTTTCTGGCTGAAATTGAGGGACTTGAGCAGAAATCAGATTCAGAGGTTGAAAAAGGACTGCTGATGCTGTTGGATTCTGACCTCCCTGCACTCAAAGTGGATTTTCTGGAGCTGCAGAACTCTAAATGGCGCGCTTCCAATTGCGTTGGAAAGTAGACATCCAGGGCTTTCCAGCAATATATAATAGTCCATACTTTGGCCAAGAATTGATGACGTAAACTGGCGTTCAACGCCAGCCTTCTGCCCAAATCTGGCGTCCAGCGCCAGAAAAGGATCCAAAACCAGAGTTGAACGCCCAAACTGGCACAAAAACTGGCGTTCAACTCCACAAATGGCCTCTGCACGTGCTACACTTAAGCTCAGCCCAAACACACACCAAGTGGGCCCCGGAAGTGGATTTATGCATCAATTACTTACTCATGTAAACCCTAGTAGCTAGTTTATTATAAATAGGACCTCTTACTATTGTATTTGACATCTTTGGACGCATTGTTCTTAGATCAAGGGGGCTGGCCATCTCGGCCATGCCTGGACCTTCACTTATGTATTTTCAACGGTAGAGTTTCTACACTCCATAGATTAAGGTGTGGAGCTCTGCTGTTCCTCAAAGATTAATGCAAGTACTACTGTTTTCTATTCAATTCATCTTATTTCGCTTCTAAGATATCCATTCGCACCCAAGAACGTGATGAAGGTGATGATTATGTGTGACGCTCATCACCATCTCCCCTATGAACACGTGCCTGACAAACACTTCCGTTCTACATGAAATAAGCTAGAATGAATATCTCTTAGATCTCCTAACAGGAATCTTCGTGGCGTAAGCTAGAATGATGGCGGCATTCAAGAGAATCCGGAAGGTCTAAACCTTGTCTGTGGTATTCTGAGTAGGATTCAATGATTGAATGACTGTGACGAGCTTCAAACTCGCGAGTGCTGGGCGTTAGTGACAGACGCAAAAGGAGGGTGAATCCTATTCCAGCATGATCGAGAACCGACAGATGAATAGCCGTGCCGTGACAGGGTGCGTGAGCATATTATTCACTGAGAGGAGGGGATGTAGCCACTGAGAACGGTGATGCCTTTGCATACAGCCAGCCATGGAAAGGAGTAAGACCGATTGGATGAAGATAGCAGAAAAGCAGAGGTTCAGAGGAACGAAAGGCATCTCCATTCGCTTATCTGAAATTCCTACCAATGAATTACATAAGTATTTCTATCCCTATTTTATTATATTAAATTCGAAAATACCATTATCACTTTATATCTGCCTGACTGAGATTTACAAGGTGACCATAGCTTGCTTCATACCAACAATCTCCATGGGATTCGACCCTTACTCACGTAAGGTATTACTTGGACGACCCAGTGCACTTGCTGGTTAGTTGTATCGAAGTTGTGACAATTATGAATTAAGATCAAAGCACCAAGCTTTGGAGCCATTACCAGGGATTGTTCGAGCCTGGACATCACAATTTCGTGCACCAGAACACTAAGGGGAGCACCCAGAAAAAAAAAACAAAAAAAAACAAAAAAAATGGGGCGTGGACGCGCGCGCACAACGTACGCGTACGCGTCCCGACGCGCATGCACCACGAGCCACACTCCAGAGAGTTGGGCCTCCCTTGGGCGAACATTGTGCCTTGAGCCCAACATTGACCCACGCGGACGCGCACCTGCCGCGTCCGTGCCGATTTTTTTACTGCAATTAATTGAACTAAACCCCAGAGAGTTAAGCCATTTTTGGGCTAGCTCTAGGCCCCAGGCCCAACCCGATCTGCGCGAGCACATACATCGCGCCAGCGCGCCATTTCACAATTCGTCAATGTACGCGGACGCGCACTTGCCGCGCGCGCGTCCTTGCGTGGTGCCACCAAACTAGGCCATGGACCAGAGAGTTGGGCGTGCCTCAAGCCCATTCTAAGCCTCAGGCCCAATCTCATGTACGCGTGCGCGCAAGGTATGCGCACGCGCCCCTGACTAATATGCCACCCCACGTTAGCGCACACTGAACGCTCACGCGTGGTTCTCCATTCCCCTCAATGCACGCGGACGCGTACTTGCCGCGTGCGCGCAAATCTAGTGGCGCGACTCCCAGGCCATTCTCCAGAGAGTTAGGCCTGAGTTGGGCCAACTCTAAGCCCCTAGCCCAACTCCATGCACGCGTGCGCGCACGATACGCGCACGCGTCCTTCCCTATTTTGCTCATCCCCGCTTAAGCGCGTTGTACGCGCACGCGTAGGACCCACGTTTTTTTTCAATGGACGCGGACGCGCAAGGTGCGCGCGCGCGCCGATTCAAAAATAGGGATAACCCTAGCACGCGATGCACACTGCGCAGTCGCGCACCCCATTTCCCCAACCTCCATCTTCTTCTTCTTCTCTCCCCCAACTGCCGTCACAGCAGCAGTAACGGCCGCCGACCACCACCGTTCACCATAAATCCTCTCTCTCTCATCCATTCACCTCCTTTTCCCTTCTCACCACCACCCACCCGTCCTCTCTCTCCCTCTGACCTCCTCTCCCTCTCACCGTCCCTTTTCCCCTCAGTTCTCACCGTCACCGTGCCACCATCTCCGCCGCCGCGCCATCATCACCGCCAGCAACTCGGCCTCAACCTCTCTCTCTCTCTCACCCACCCATTCCATCTCCGCCGCCGCAGCAACTCTCGCCGCCGCTCCTCTGCCATAACCGCCACCGTTGATGGCGGCGCAATTTCTGATTCTGTGGCCCCCTGCTCCCGAATTCCCTTTCCATTCTTAGTTCCCTTCTGCCCCCAGGTTCCTACGCAACTTACACCTTTCTGTTTTCCTTTTCATCATCTGTTTCTGTTCGTTAGTCTATTGCATGTTAGTTAGTTAGGTAGCTAGGGCTGGATAGATGATTCTAGGCCTGATAATTGCTCCGTATGTGCATATCTGCTGCTTGCTTCCTTGGGTACGGTATGTTGGTTTTGGGTTGATATTCCATGCAATATGTGTTGCCAAATAGTATCTGTTTGCTGCTGTGCGTGATTGATGTCATTTTTGTGCTCATTGTGCTATTTTGCTATCCGGGAACGTCCAATTTTAAGCCGGAATGCTGTCCGATTTTCAAGGAAATTAGTTTCATCTTGATCTTTATTTCAGTTTTGGGCACATTTCCGTTTCCTTTTTGACCTCCCGGATTTGCACAATCATTGTGAACATGAACCGCAACTTCTTGTTCAAATTGAGCCTATATATCATCATATCACTAATCCACTTTTCTAACTTACTCATCCCTTAACCGTTTCACTTCCACTCACCTTTAACCCTCTTTAACAATTCTTTCAAAAATATGATGATATTATTGCCTTTTGAATATGAGATGTTGCCTTTAATGCAGATTACAGTCTTGGTTCATTCACTTATGCTTACTTGTTCACTTTTACATATTCAGCGCAACATCATGATTGCTCTTTGATAATTGTATCCTGAACATGCCTTTTTTGCTACATGCTAAATGTTTTATATATTCTATCACATTTTTCAGGATGTCGGATAAAGGCAAAGCCATAGCCACCGCCTCTAAGAAGAGAAAACACTCTACCCCCTCCATTCCCTCCATCTACAAGAACTATGCTAAGAATCCATTGCATGACGAGGATAAAGAGAATCAGCAGTTGCCTTCTACCAATCCAGACAAATTCCCCAATCTCTACTGTGAGCTTCGGTTCTCTAGATATCGACCAACGAAGCTAAATATTGAGAAGAAGTTGCTCCTACCTAATGATGTGAGACGGCGCATTACCGGTCGGATCCTTGAGTTAGGTATTGACTTTGTTGACCGGGATTTGGGTGACATAAATATATCTTGGGTAAAGGAATTCTACTGCAACTTCTTCCGTCCGACCTTGGATTCAGTTCAGGTGCGGGGTAGAGAGATTATGGTCACCGAGACCGCCATTGGGGAGGCATTACATTGCCGACAGATTCCGCATGACCAGTGTGCCCATCATCAGGCTGAGATAGCCATCCATACCATGACTTTTGATTATGAGGCGCTTCGGCGCGTGATTGGGATACCGGATGCTTCATGGGTTATGGATGCGGGCAACACCAAGCCAAAAGGGATGTTATTCACTCATTTGACTAGGGAGGCCAGGACTTGGCAGATGATCTTCGCCCACTACGTCCTGCCTACCACCCATTTTTCTGAGGTCCCCATGGAGATGCTTCTGCTGATCGGGTGTGTTATGGAGGGGAAGGATGTCTCCTTCCCTAGACTTATCCGACAGTGCATGTGGCGGGCGCATATTCGTGGCCTACTTCCATTTCCTACATTGGTCACGAGTATGGCAGCCTTAGCTGATGTCCCGTGGTCAGATGATGATGTGCGACCACCACCAGCTGATGCAGATGACAGGGAGGTTACTATTCCCTGGGGTGTTTGGGTGCACGAGAAGCCACCTGCTAGACGCCGCTCTCGGGCTAGAGCTGTCGTAGGGACACCTTCACCACCAGCCCCTACAGCTGGCCCATCATCCTCTACGACCGCAGCTCCCTCATCATCTACAGGCCCTCCAGCAGCACCTGAGCCTACCTATCTCCTGGTCCAGTGTCTCTTCCGGTTCTTAGAGCAAGAGCGACGCCATGTCAGACGCCGTTTGGATCGGATGGACCAGGCACTTATCTCTCTGGGCGCCGAGCTACCTCCGCTTCCCGATTCTCCGGCCTCCGATGAGCTGGACCATCAGGAGGAGGACGCGGAGGCGCCAGTTCAGCAGGATGCCCCTGACACTACAGAGCCACCTCAGACACAGGAGACTCAGCCGGTCCCACAGCCACAGTCAGAGCCAGAGCCTATCGTTGTACCTCCCACTGATCCTCCGGTTTAGCATCGAGGACGATGCTTGCTTTTAAGTGTGGGGAGGGCACCGGTAGCATTATCTGGGAACCGGTGAACTTTTCAGCCTAGTTATCCTATTTTGCACATCTTTGTATATATTTTGATGCCATTTCTAGTTTGCTTTGGATACTTTTATTGCTTATTTTGGATCTTAGATATTTTGATGCTTTTGGATATTTTTAGATCTTTTGGATGATAGATTCCGTACTTTTAGTTGGATTCTTCTTTATACATTTTGTTTATCTTTGTTTTTAGTTTGCGGTTGTGATTAGAAATCATGTTTTAAGTGAAACTTAGGCACCCTTTTTGCATAATATATTGGTTCTAAGTGAAAAAGGAAAGGGTGAACTAAGAAAATTTTTGAACTTTTCAATCACAACAATGCTTAGTCAAACATTGAGGTTTTTCAAGGAGTTTAAATATAGGGCATTAACCCAATTGATTGAAAAAGAATTTTTGAAACTTGCTTGAATTTCATACCTTGTGAAGCATGTATTGAATTGAGAACACAAGCTTGTGAGACTTGAGCCTATTGATGTGGTTACATTTTATAACCACTTATTTTCCATTCTTGTGTGAAATTGTTCTCTTTCCATGATTGTGATCCTTGATTTGCTTGATTCTATATATCCGTTTATTTCTGGTGTTTGTGCATTTATGTGATTGAGGCCATTATTTCATTTGCCACTTACCCAAATAGCCAAACTTTTACTCTCCATTGTTAGCCAATTTTGAGCCTATGCTTAACCAACTCATTCTTATTTTAGCTCATTACAAGCCCAAGGCGGAAAACCAATGAAAAGTCCTTGTTTGGATCTTTGATTAGCCTAGGCTAGTGAGAGTGTGTATTATTCAAGTTGGTGAGGCTTGGGAACATTGGATGGGATAAAAAGGGGCAATACACTTTTATGTTTAGGAATTGGGCACATATTCATGTATTGATCAAATGTAGAGACCTTATGCATTGATGTTCTTGTATTTAGTTTGAAAGAAGAAAAAGAAAAAAATATATATATATATAAAGGAAAGAAAAAAAAATGATGAAAAGAAAAATAAAATGAAAGAAAAAAAAAGAGAAGAAAAAAAAAATAATAATAAAAGGGGACAAAATGCCCCAAAGTGAAGTCAATAAAAAGGAATCAATGCATGGGTGTTGTGAATCAAAAAAAAAAATGCATGAGTATGTAAGAAAAAGTGAAGAATGGGTAGTTAGAATAGCTCGCATTTGTATAGGTCATTAAATAGGTTAGGTGGGAAAGTCTATGCTAATCAAAGATTCAAATCCTAGTCCACTTGACCATAAATGATCCCACCTTGACCCTAACCCCATTACAACCTAAATGAAAGACCTCATGATGAATGTATGCATGCATTGGATAAATGTTGATTGTTAGAAGAAAACCAAATTTTGGAAAACACGATTAGAAGAGAATTGAGTGAATTAACCCTTAAACACTTGAGTGAATAGAGCGGATACACATCCGGTGAGGGTTCAAAAGTTCAATCACATGTGTTCACCTATATTATCTATATTCTTGCAAGTTTGAACTCTTTTTAACAATTCAATACAATTGTGGTTTGGACTTAGTCCTTACTACCTAGCTCTTGCGCTTACACATGCTCTCTTGGGAATTGATTTGTTTGAACTAAGCATTTCCAATTGCTTTAGATAGTTGCATTTAGATAGGACTCATATAGTTTAGTTGCATTCAATAAATGTCGTAACCCTTAGTTCCTTCTTATTTTAGCATGAGGACATGCTAAGGCTTAAGTGTGGGGAGGTTGACAAACCCCAATTTGACGGTTTTTTTTGCATTGAATTTAGAGTATTTTGATAACCTTTTGTCACATTTAGCCTAAGAATTAGCATGGTTTTGTTATCTCTTCCATAATTGTGCTTAAGTGTGAAAACATGCTTTTTAAGCCTTATTTTGATGAATTCTAGTTTCTGTTTGATTCCATAAGATGCCTTGATGTGTTTGCTAGTAATCTCAGGTTGAAATAGGCTAGGCATGAATCAAAGGAAGCAAGGAAGAAAGCATGCAAGTGGAGAGAAGCACAAAAAGTCAAAGAAGCAAAGTCAGCCGTGCACGCGTACGCGCACAAGGCGCTCGCGCGCACATTGCGAAACAGGCCAAGGACGCGCACGCATACCATGCGCGCACGCGCCGATGATAGCACATGACCTCATTAATGCAACACGTGCCTGGCGATTTGAGAGGTTTTCTGAACCCATTTTTGGCGCCAAATTGCTAAGGGAAAGGAATAAAAGGATGAAGGATTAAGGGGAAGGCATGAGGAGAATAATCATCATCACTCCCAACCACTAATCATTTTTTAGTTTTGAGAGTTAGTTTCTAGAGAGAGAAGCTCTCACTTCTCTCTAGAATTAGGATTAGGTTTAGTTTAATAATCTTATATCTAGATTTTAATTCATGCTTTCATCTCCTTCTACCTCTCAATTCTTTGTTGCTACATTCATCTTCTTCTATTCTTTAGTTGT
The DNA here is from genome assembly GCF_003086295.3 of Arachis hypogaea. Classification (NCBI taxonomy): domain Eukaryota; kingdom Viridiplantae; phylum Streptophyta; class Magnoliopsida; order Fabales; family Fabaceae; genus Arachis; species Arachis hypogaea. Next base: position 116,690,171 of record NC_092046.1, on the reverse strand, counting down.
AATTTCCTTTATGTTGTTCTTATGTTTTGTTGTAGATCTACTTTTGCTCCTTCTATTTTCTTTCAATTCAATTAGAGGTAATTCATAATAATTGTGTTCCTTTTGATTGTTGTTGTTAATTCCTTGCCATAATTGTTGTTAGATTCTATTTTTGTTATCAAATTACTTTGCTTTTCTTTTATGCCTTCTAAGTGTTTGATGAAATGCTTGGTTGGATTTTAGTATAGATTTTGTTCCTCTTGGCTATGGTAGAGTAATTAGTGACGCTTGAGTTATCTAATTCTTTTGTTGATTGATAATTGGAGAGATTGCTAATTAGTTTGGAGTGCACTAAAGCTAGTCTTTCCTTGGGAGTTGGCTAGGACTTGTGGCTCAAGTCAATTCATCCACTTGACCTTCCTTTAATTAGTAAGGGTTAACTAAGTGGTAGCAATGAACAATTCTCATCACAATTGAAAAGGATAACTAGGATAGGACTTCTAGTTCTCACACCTTTTCAAGAGCCTTTTATAGTTTTTAGTTTATTTTCATTGTCATTTACATTTCATGTCTCTTATCCCAAAACCCCAAAATACAATCCATAACCAATAACAAGACACTTCATTGTAATTCCTAGGGAGAACGACCCGAGGTCCAATACTTCGGTTTATAAATTTTAGGGGTTTGTACTAGTGACAAACAACTTTTTGTATGAAAGGATTATTGCTTGGTTTGGAAACTATACTTTACAACGAGATTTTATTAGTGAATTTCTAAACCGTCAAAAATCCATTCATCAGAGAGCGTAGCATCCAAGCCTTTCTTCCTTGGTTCATTATTGTGCTCCCTTGGAGAGCACTGAGCTCTTGGAGAGAGCATTGTGGCTTTCCTCCTTCATTGTGCCACGCTTCCTTGTTTCTTTTCACATACTTTTCTCTTCCTTGGGCCACACTTCTTAGGCTACGCTTTCTTGTTTTCTTCTTTTCTTCACCTACAAGTAATCAAAACAACCAATCAAAGTATCACCAAATTCACAAGGTTTATAAATCATCTAAAAATCAATTAAATTCAGCTTAAACCTCAAGATTTAGTATCAATTAAAGGGTGTTTGATTGATTCAAAGAAACCATGCAAATTCACTCAAAATTACTAACTTATGATGCAAGAAAGTGCATAAAATTTAATGAAACAAGTGAAAAATTGCTAAGAAAATTAGCATAAGATGACTTGTCATCACCTAGTAATGCCTGTAAACCATCCAGGCCAGGAGCTTTCAAAGGGCTCAAACTATCCACAGTTTTCTTGACTTCCAAAAAAGATACTGGCTGAGTAAGACAATCATAAGCAATCTGACTAAGCCTAGGCAAAGGAATCTCTTCCATGCATTGAAGATCAATTTACTCGGCAGAGCAAAAGAGTTTTTTTTTTTATAAAATTTTAGGACTTGACGCTGTAAAACATCATGATCTGTGGCCCAAGAACCATCACTAATCATAAGACCATGAATCTTATCTGCCTTCCTTTGGAGAATGGTTTGCATATATAAAAATTTTGTATTACGGTCTCCATATCTCACCCACTGCTCTCTGGACTTCTGAAACTAAAAGAGTTCCTCTCGTGCTAAAATGGTGTTAAGCGCCACCCTAATCCCTTCTTCCTTTCGCCTAAGCTCAACATTATCATAAACCTCCATGCTTTTCTAAACTTTCTCCAATTGAGATTCCAACTTACGCTTATTGACAAAAATATTGCCAAAATTAGTAGAATTAAACTCCAAAGAAGCTTTCTGAATTAGAGACAATTTCTGTTGAATGCATCCACCTGAAGAATTATTTTTCCACATTTTTCTTATAGATATTTATATTTCGGATAAGATGCTCAAGCAGCTTGGAATCTAAAAAGCCTGGCACCCCTCCTGAAGGAGCTTTAAGACACCTAACCACTACAGGACAATGATCTGAATGTAAATGATGGATACTAGTGGCTAAGAGTAGGGGGTTAAGGGCCCGTTTGGAAAACTCTAGAAGTAACTTTTTTAACTTTTGACTTATGAAAAGTAGTAGTATTAATGTTTGGTGCAATTTTCAAAACCAAATTGTAACTTTCTAAGAAGCTATTTAGGAGCTTATAGAGAAGTTAAAAAAAATTACTTCTCTCATAATACTTCTACTTTTCATCACATTTCTATAAAATAAGCACTTTTAGAGTTAAAAATTCAAACATAAAATAACTTATTTATAAGTTACTTTTAACAGAGTCATTTATTGTTTAAGTTATTTTATCAAAAGGAGCTTAATTAAGTTGGTTACCCAAACTGGGCCTTAATCTTGGCTTCTTTTGATTTTGCTTTCTAACTGGGATTCTGTTGTGACACTTTGAGTAGTAAATCAGGAGACACTTTGGTTTTGTCTCTTGTCGTGGTAGGAGCCAAAACAAAATTACGAGCAAGGTGAGTCACTATGAAGTATAGCATGATACAATAATCAGGAGATGATTTTGTTTTATCTCCTAAGTTGTAGAACCAAATACAAAGAAGAGAAAGAGAAATGATACACAGATATATCTTAGTTCAGCTACTCAGTGCAATGTAGCCTATATCCAGTCTACATCAAAACTATGACAAAATTTCACTATCTTTCAACCAGATACAATAACCAACTCTTCCTAAGATTCTACCCAATCCTATCTGGGACAAGTCTAGTTTCTAACTCAAACCAGACTTGACTAGGAACTCAACCTAGCTTTCAACAGCAAAGTGCTAACCCAACTTGTAAGAAAATTCCCTCAGGATCATGACAACAAAATAGAAAAACTTACAAACAATTTTTGAAATAAACATAGGATTTTCTCCAAGTCTAACTCTCTTGCCTTTTTTCACTCACTAGCTTTTTCATACAATCCTCACTGTATTGCTTTTTTCCATTGAAAACAAAAAAAAGACTAGACTGAGAAAATAAGATATTCAATGAGAATCAAGAAAGAGAAGAATGGATAGCTCAGTGAGCTATAGAAACCCAAACTTTGTGCTTTTTTTCCTTACTCCAATCTTAGATTGTTAACCCCTTTAATAGAGGAGTGAAGCTTCCAGGACTTGAAACTTGCTTCAGCACTTGTTTGACTTCTTCTCCCAAATATCAAAAGCAACAGCGGTGTGATAGAGGAGAGATAAAGTAGAAGCAGTGACTTAACCATACATGCATCTATACCTTCTATCTTTTCTTTCAACCTTTTTTATCTTGCTTGTTGAATCTGAGTGCTTCATTCTTGCTTTGACTCCAAGTCAGATTCTTGAATGTTGATTCACAGCAGAGTTTCACAATCTTCAACATCTTCAACTTTTCACTTCTGTTTGTGCAAGGAGAAGATTTCTTCACCAAGCTTGAATGAATCACAAATGTGAAAACTCTTTTTTGTGATTTGCCCTTCGAATGTGATCTTTTCTTTTGTCCTAGCCTCTTTGACTTTCTCTTTTTTTTTGGATTTAGAAACTTGCTTTTTGTTCTTTTATTTTGCCCTAACTCAGAGCTTTCTCCTTTTCTTGCTTTGCTTCAGAGAAATCATGTGAGTGTTGGAAGAGAAAGAAGAGAAAAAAGAAAGAGTTTTGGTTTAGTGGTAATTGATGATTCAGATGCAAATGAACTTGAATTACTTAGTTAGCAACTAAGTGAATGGTTAGACTTGGATGTGAACCACCAATTTGGGCTTGGCTATGGATATGGGCTCACTTTCTTTCTTTTCTTATTTCTTGTAGTTCAGCCACTCAATTTTTGGATTAGGAGTGATGATATGAATGCTTTGTTTAACCTGAACTAATGTTGGGCTTGTGTTGATGCTTTTTAGGTTGAAAAAGCAAAGAAAACATCATTCTTATGAGCTAATAAAAGAACACATCCAAACCTAGTATAGTCATCAACCACCATTAAACCATAATATTTACCACCTAGACTTTGAGTCTTAGTAGGACCAAAAAGATTAATATGTAGCATTTCCAATTGCCTTTTAGTTGAGATGTCCTCCTTGGGCTTAAAAGAGTTTTTGGTTTATTTTTCCAATTGACAAACATCACAAGTGATGTCTTTATCAAATTTAATTTTTGGAAGACCTCTAATCAAATTCTTTTTCAAAAGTTTAAAAATTTAAAACATGCTAGCATGTCCTAATTTCTTATGCCATAACCATTTTTCAGATTCAATTGAAGTAAAACAAGCTACATTTCGTTCTTTCAGTTCCTCCAAGGTGAGTCCATACACATTATTACATCTTTTAGTTACAAACAAAGTTTCACCAGAATTTTCACACACAACTATGCATTTCAATTTTTTGAAAATAACCAAATAACCTAAATCACATAATTGGCTAATACTTAGAAGATTATGTTTCAATCCATCAACTAAGAATACATCATTGATAAAGGTGGAGAAACTCTTACCAACCTTACCTACGGCCACAATCTTTCTCTTTCCATTATTACCAATAGTCACAAAGCCTCCATCAAATTTGTCAAGCTTGATGAAGAAAGTGGACTTTTCGGTCATGTGTCTAGAGCATCTACTAGCCAAGTATCACATGCCATTCTTCTTCTTGGATGCTAAGTAAAACTGCAAAAAGCTTTTAAGTGACCTTAGGTATCCAAATTATTTTGGATCCTTTAATGTTAATCCTTCTTGGTTGCCCAAGAGTATTGTATTTGCCAATCACTTTGTAAATTTTATCACCAATTTGTTTTCTCAAAGATGAAACATTGAATAGGCAAATGACTAAACCAATTGCATGTATGACAAAAATTATTACTTGTTGATTTTTTAAAGTGATTTAGGTTTTGAAAGCTTCTATTTTTGGATGTTGAGGCTTCATTTTCAAAGCATGATTTTTCAAAAATAGATTCAGATTTTTCATGATACCTCAATCCAGATTTTTCAAAAAGAGGCTTTTTACTAGCTAAGAAATTGTCTAAATTTTTAGAACTTTGAGCAAATTTAGTTATGTATTGATTTAGACCCTTAATCACCTTAAGCAACCTTTCATTCTCTTCAATGCAATTCAAATAGGCAACAACAAAATGCTTTCCTTCAAGATTTTTAATTTCAGATTTAAGCCTTTGTTTTCTTCAACAAGATTAACATTACATTCGGCTTCTTTCAATTTTTCTTTGAGGTAAGTATTTTCAACCTTCAAAGTGTCATTTTTAGATTCAAATTCATATCATTGATTCAAAAAATTCCTAATTTTCTCAGTAAGATCATCAATCATAAGATGGAGTTCTTTATTAGTGGGTTCAAGATAGATTACCTCATAATTATGACTGTGGTTGGCCATTAAACATGCTTGAGACTTGTTATCCGATTCTTTATCCTCCTCAGTGTCATTTTCCAGATCTTTCCAAGAAGTCATAGTCCTTTCTTCTTGTCCCTTCGAGACTTGTCTACTTTCTTGAGTTTGAGACAGTCATATTTGTAATGTCGTACTCCTCTGCAGTTGTGGCAAATGACCTTGCTAATGTCACTCTTTGGTTCTTTTGAGTTGCCTCCTCTGCTTCTTCCTTTTTGTCTCATCAGCCTTCTAAGTTTCCTAGCAAAAAATACAATCTCATTATCTGATAAATAGTCACTGGATTCATCATCTAATGATTCAGTATAAGATTTAAGAGCCACTTCTTTCTTTTTTTTATATCATTTTTTATGTGAGTGATTTCATAAGCTAGTAACTTTTCTCTCATCTCATCATAGGTCATTTGACTTAGGTTACTGCTTTTAGAGATAACAGTAGCCTTAGTTTTCCACTCTTTTGTTAGGCTTCACAAGACTTTCCTCACCAGCACTTATTCGGAATGAGTAATCCCTATAGCATCCAAGCTATTAATGATGATAGAGACCTTCTCAAACATGTTATCAATTGATTCTTTTTCCTTCATAGAAAATATTTCATACTCTTCGCTCAGCATATCAATCCTTGTTTCTTTTACTTGTATGGTGCCTTCATGTGTAACTTGAAGCTTATCCCAGATTTTCTTTGCTGTTTTGCATCTTGAAATCTTCCGATATTTCTCGAAGCTAATTGCGCAATTTAGCATGTTAACTGCCTTGGCATTGAGTTTCACCTTTTTCTTATCATCTTCATTCCACTCTGCTTCGGCTTTGGGAGTAGCAACACCATCAGCGCTTGTTTTGGTAGGGATGTGAGGACCATTCATGATTATCTTCCAGATGTTGTAACCTATGGATTAAACAAAGATCTTCATTCTTTCTTTCTAGTAGTTGTAATTTTTTCCAGTAAAGAATGGAGGTCTGTTGTTGAATTGTCTTTCTGTTAGTGTGTATGCCACAGTGTTGGATCCCATATTGTTTGTTATCTGAATATTTTCTCCAAGCTCTGATACCAATTGATGGATATCAGTGGCTAAGAGAAGGGAGATTGAATCTTGGCCTCTTTTGATTTTGCTTTCTAATTGGGATTCTGTTGTGGCACTTTGAGTAGAAAATCAGGAGATAATTTGGTTTTATTTCTTGTCACAGTAGGAGCCAAAACAAAATTATGAGCAAGGTGAGTCACTGTGAAGTATAGCATGATAGAATAATCAGGAGATAATTTTGTTTTGTCTCCTAAGTTGCAGAACTAGATACAGAGAAGAGAAAGAGAAATGACACACAAATATATCCTGGTTCAGCTACTTAGTATAATGTAGCCTACGTCCAGTCTCTATCCTACTATGACAGAATTTCACTATCTTCCAACCAGATTACAATCACCCATTCTTCCTAGAATTCTACCCAATCCTATCTGGGACAAGTCTAGTTTCTAACCCAAACCAGACTTGACTAGAAACTCACCCTAGCTTTCAACAGCAAAGTACTAACCCAACTTGTAAGAGAATTCCCTCAAGATCATGACAACAAAACAGAAAAACTTACAAAGAATTTCTGAAACAAACATAGGCTTTTTTCCAAGTCTAACTCTCTTGCCTTTTTTCACTCACTGGCTTTTTCATAAAATCCTCACTGTATGACTTTTTTCTATTGAAAACAAAGAAAGACTAGACTGAGAAAATAAGATATTCAATGAAAACCAAGAAGGAGAAGAATGGATAACTCAGTGAGGTATAGAAACCCAAACTTTGTGTTTTTTCTCTTTGCTCCAATCCTAGGCCGTTCACCCCTTTAATAGAGGAGTGAAGTTTTCAGGGCTTGAAACTTGTTTCAGCACTTGTTTGACTTCTTCTCCCAAATATCAGAAGCAGCAGCGGTGTGATAGAGGAGAGATAAAGTAGAAGCAATGACTTAACCATATATGCATCCATACCTTCTATCTTTTCTTTCAACCATTTTCATCTTGCTTGTTAAATCTAAATGCTTCATTCTTGCTTTGACTCCAAGTCAGATTCTTGAACGTTGATTCACAGCAGAGTTTCACAATTTTCAACATCTTCAACTTTTTACTTCTATTTGTGCAAGGAGAAGATTTCTTCACCAAGCTTCAATGAATCACAAATGTGAAAACTCCTTTTTGTGATTTGCCCTTTGAATGTGAACTTTTTTTTTGTCCTAGCCTCTTTGACTTTCTCTTTTTTTTGTTTGGATTTGCAAACTTGCTTTTTGTTCTTCGATTTTGCCCTAACTCAGAGCTTTCTCCTTTTCTTGTTTTGCTTCAGAGAAATCATGTGAGTGTTGGAAGAGAAAGAAGAGAGAAAAGAGAGAGTTTTAGTTCGGTGGTAATTGATGATTCAGATGCAAATGAACTTGAATTACTTAGTTAGCAACTAAGTGAATGGTTGGACTTAGATGTGGACCACCAATTTGGACTTGACTATGGATATGGGCTCACTTTCTTTCTTTTCTTATTTCTTATGGTTCAGCCACTCAATTTTTTTATTAGGAGTGATGATATGAATGCTTTGTTTAACCTGAACTAATGTTGGACTTGTGTTGATGTTTTATAGGCCTGTTTTGATTAACTTAATTGCCTGCATACTTAACAAAACAATCAAGCACATAATTGGTTTTTAATCCAATAATAATGTTTAGCCATCATCTATAGAATGTTGTTAGTTCTTCAAACTCAATTGTAAACAACAGAGTACTTTAGCATACGCTTTTGGAAAAAGCAATCTCCACTCCCATTACTACATACTCTATCTAATTTCTTTACAATATCCTTAGAACTCTGAGTTTTATTGAATCAAGTGAACTGTCTATCTGAAGTAGCCAAATCAAAAAAATTACTAAAATCAAGAGTGTTTGACAAATTAGAACTACAAAAAGGATAAAAATTAATCAAAAAAATTACTAAAATCAAGAGTGTTTGACAAATTAGAACTACAAAAAGGATAAAAATTATTCCCAATCTTTGTAGAGCACATAATCTCATTGAAGTCTCCCACAATAACCCAAGGATTCATCAAATTCAGAAAAATAGCACGTATATGATTCCACAACAAATCACGTGTAGAGTACTGAAAACTCCTATAAACTGCACTACAAATCCAAAAATTTTCTTCTCTGTCCACTTTAATAGTCACATATTGCTCAGTGTTTCAAAGAACCGAATAAGTGAAAGAAGGCTCAAAAGACAAAAACCAAATACTCCCTTTGTGTCCATTAACTTTAGATATACCCATAGGAAAAAATCCCAAATTATGCCAAGAACTCCTCATATGATTAAAACTAACATGCGTTTCTAATAGAATGAAAAAGAAAGGCTTAAATTTTTTTATAGTGTATCCGAGATATCTTGTTGGATGCCTTTTGATATTCCAACTTATTATACATAATTGATTCATAAAAAACCACAGATAAAGAAATTAGAACATGAATAGAAGAATTACACGATGAGTCCTCTATCCCCAAATTTTTGGGTGTTATTCATAAATGACTATGAATCTTATTCATGAATAAAAAAACTACCTAATTTATCCGATAAAAAAAAAATCAATGTTGATCAATCATGATGTTTCAACTTCAATAATGTTACCATGATGTTAACAAAATTAAAGAAACAAAAATGCCATGCCAATAATAATAATAATAACTCAGACGTAGAATACAAAGTGGCTAATTATTTAACTCTTTAAAGAAAATTTGCGATTAGGAAATTCCATTAGTCACTGGTGTCAACACTGATTACCATAGTTTCAATTAAAAAGAAAAAAGGAGTGGTTTGAACAGAAGATGTATTAATTATACCCATGTCTAAGATTGTACTAGTGTCTTCGAAACTACGTTATCATCACTCCATTATTGAGGCACATTGAAGGTACTGTAGCTATGCACATAGACTACTGGACCACCAATATTAGCGATGATGATATATGACTTGCTTTGTTTCAATTATACCAGCTGCTACTACAAGTGAATGTAACCACCAAACAAAAAGTATTTCGATAATAATAGCATGCCAAGTGAACAATATTCTAAACCAGGAAAAAGCTAGACATGCAACACGATACAAAGAAATAGAAAGATTCTTGATCCATGATTATTTGCTCCTCCACTAATCCATAAATACAAACTTTAATTTGGACCTGGTAGTAGTGTATAGGACCCTTCAAGTTAGCCTCTAGCCTGACATACCTAAATTCAGCACAAATACAAACAAATAGAAATAGTGTTCTTCACATGTACTAACCAATAAGTCCTTTCCGGAAAATTAGGGATGTGTTAATTGCTAGCATAATTAATACTACTGTAGCACTATTTTGTTATTTAGCTTATCTGTATCCATTGGAGTAGATTATAATGAGTGAACCAACTGTCCTTTTTATATCTACTATTAATATAAATATTCATTTTATATATATACAAATTTATATAGCTTCGATCAAGATATTTATCTATACTCTTGATGTAATCTGAAAGGCAATAACAAAAAAAATAGAACTTGAGGTGATTAGCTAATTTGAGGAAGTACTGAAAATAAAAAAATACTACACAGTCATTAAAATTTATTATTTTTGTCAATTATTTTAGTTATTAACAAAAGTTTTTAAGTTTAATAATCTAATAATATACTTTAACTCATACTTTTAAATATTAATAACTAACTATTGGTTAAAAATAATAAATAATAGCTCTCTAATACTTTTTTGTGAAAATAAAATTTGAGATATTTTGTTAAGAGTTCAAAAATATTATAAAACAAAATATGGTAAAATCTTCGTAATATTTAGAATTTTTAGGATTTTATAGAAGTGTAGAAGAATTTCACTTCTAGGATTTGCCCATGAGACTAACAAAAGCTCTCTTTTATAAATTTATGTCTAATGGAACATATTATATATTATATATTATATCAAATCACACTTAGCGAGTATTAATTAGAATATTTAGATCAAGAATATAATACAAAGTTTTTGCCTCTTGATGTTAAATTCCAAATATTCTTTCGGAAGAAACCTTTTTAATCCAAAAATGGTTGATTTTGGACTTCCGAATTTTTTAGAAATGCGACCATATATTCTTATTGGACACGTGAATCACTTCACCTTATATTTTTGGGTGAACTACCAAAATTGCCTCCGATCTATGAAAAAGTTAACAAAGTTGCCTCCATTCTTGTTAATGACAAAAGTATCATCAAAATATTTTAAAATACGATAAAAATATCTAATATTAAATATATATTTTTAAAAAATATTTTAGATATTAGACTTTGGTGTATTTTTTATAAATATAATTAAAAAAATAAAATACTTTTATTCTTAAAATTTGGTGATTTAATGTTAAATAGATTTTTTGCAATATTTTTTTGTAATGGCCAAGAACACTATTAAAACCTGAAAAAAAAATCTAGAGATTTAATTTTAGTCCCACTTTTTATATGTATTTTTTAAATAATTATTCGAATATTTTTATACAATTTTGGATCAAATGCATAAATAATTTGTCAAATACAAAACTTATTTGTCACTTATTTGAATATTATTTCGCTTCTAGGATAATATGAGATCATTTAACAAGAGCTTTCACTTATACATTCATGTCTAATAGGTTTTTGATAGATTCGAATATAAAAAAGGACCTTCCCATCTTATTCCTAATTTATATTGAAGCACACTATATCAAATAGAAATATCAAGAGTTAAAATATTTACATTGAGAACATAGTATATTATTTTTGCATCTTGATATTAAATTCCAAAATATTTTTTTGAATGAAAGTTTTTATTAAATAATTATTGATTTTGACTAACTAAAATATATAAAAAGAAAGAAAATATTATATTTACATTAGGTATAAAAGGAACACCAAGTTATACCCCACAAATATGATAATCCCGAAGAAGGTAATACTCATACAAAGTATGCTAAATGCAAAAGAAAAAAGAATAGTATAACTGAATATTACATTAGTAACCTATGGTGTATTCAGATAAATCTATCAAATAGACCACCGTAAATAAAATAGTAGGGAAAAAAACACAAACATCAATCAGTGCCATATCTTCTAAGGTCCTTGGTGTCTTCTCCTAGAAGACCTCCCTAACAATTTTCGGAAGAACTTGAATTCAAATCTTTATAGGATTCATGTTTCTTATTAACTCCACTGTTTACCATCTTTGGCCCCGGTACAAATAATTTATGTTTTCGGTTTTAAAGCAATTAAAATAAGTACCAATAATAGTTCCAGGCCTAAATATTACCATTTTGCATTTGGTCACAACTCTTGCCACAGGACATAACACTCACGGATCATAAACATTTCTATCACGGAAACAAGACAAGCAATTTGGAGACCTATATCTATGACTATGAATCGTGAGGGGCATGCATGCGAGACAAACTAGCATTAGCCGCCTAATTTGCCAGCAACACCCAATCTCCACAAGAATCAAGAATGCCAACTTGGTATTTTGGGCAAACCCAAAAACCATGGCTCATAAAACATGAGACAATTATGAATTATTAGACAGCTACAACGGCAACCTCAGAGGCCAATCATAGGTTAGAGAAAATTAGGTGGTATTCACCAGAAATGGAAAACGTGCCCTTCTGCTAACACCTAACACCCAACTTGAATATTTTTTACCCAAAAGAGCCACAAACCACTTATATGTGACTGTCTAGTCCACATCCAACGTTACCAGCAATAAACAGAGAGAGTAGTAGAGTAGAGTACTTCGTTATTTTCAGTTACATCAAACTACAAAGCACAAACGGCCAGACAAACAGGAATCTAATAAGGTCATAAACATTAACATAAGCAAACAAAGAAGGAACCGGACCCGGGGTCTGTACTCTGTACAAGGAACAGAAGGATTAAATTTAGTTCATTAACCTAAGCCTTTGCATTTTGCCTTCTCTAATCCATCGCCCTTTTCCTTCAACATCTTTCTCTTAACTTATCCCAATAATAAAACATCTTCTATCTGTGAATCCAAGATGCTCTAGACATGGACTTTATAATAACCATGAGAGACATCATGTCTATCAAGCAACACTTATGACGCTATCTCCGTTATTTAAACTCGGAATCGAATGGAAAGCCGAATGTCTTGATGGAGTCTGTCTTTGATCAGATGTGAAGGATAGTCCCAGGGACAGTGTTGGCAAGTCGAGGGGCGAATTAGAGCCGGAGGCAACATCAGACACGGTGCAGGTTTTAGGATTTGAGGCAACAGGAATCGGATGGAGTAGCTTGGTTTGCGCATTAAGCTCCATGTTTGCCTGTCCTAGAGTTAGTTCATCCATTGGATTCCCAGCTTCGACTGATGAAATCACACCTGGACCAACCCCCAATGGATACACCGGCACCATCGGAAATCCATTGGTGTTGCTATTCTCAGGGGCTGCAGGGCACAGAGGCTGTGAATGAGGCACACTGTCTCCGTTCTGGATCTGTTCTTCCTCCATTGGGATCGAAGAGACCTAAAACAAAAATTAACAAGATCATGAATAATATGTTTCTCCACACCCCATTAGTAAGTCAACTCTTTCAATCTCAGCCTGGGGAACCCACAAGAACCTAAACCACCCCTATTTCCCCGTTAGATTAGACATCTCCCTAGTTCCCTTCAACTAACAAAAGAATTCCATAATGAAATAAACAAGACCCCACCAAGAACAAAAAATAATAATGGTTTTAGCTAATATGTGCTCTTACTGAACAAAAACCATATGTTATTAATATAAACAAAAGAAATACCTCAGAATTAAATGTCACGCAATACTGTATTGATGACCAACCAAAACATGAATCCAGAACAAAATAAAAGAGAGGAGATTATTTTACCGAATCGGTGGTGATGTCAAAGAGGCTGGATCTACGGCGACGGCGGTTGAGATTGCTCCGGCGGAGGAAGTACTTCTGAGCATGGCTGGCGACCTGCGTGGGCGTCCGAGTCTTGACGTAGTTCCTAGAGATCCCTCTCCAATCACCTTTCCCTACCTTCTGCAATCCAACCAGGAACAGCTTGTGCTCTTCCTCCGTCCACGGAACACCTGAAGTTTCCGATCGCAATTTCAGTTTCACTCTCATCACCAGAATAATCAATAACCATAGGTATCAATTTTACAATTCATTCAACAACACTAATTGATTATCAATTTATCATGTGAATCAACTTTTTTAAACAGAGATCAGTGATCGATCGGAGAAATTTATATATGCGTGGTATTGAAATTTCGAACCTCGCTTGCGCTCGCGCTCGCGGTTCTTGCCGGAGTTGTGAGGAGCGGCGTCGTCGGCGGACGCGTAACCGGTGGCGGAGAAGGCAGCGTCTTTGTTGTTGTTGGATTCATCTTGAGGATGCACGTACTGCGACAGATTGTTCATACTGACGCTTTTCCTCATGGAGTCCACCACCACCCTAACGCCGAACAGCATAATCTCGCCGGCGGCGGGGGAGTCACCGTCGCCGGAGATGGAGGAGTCTGCGGCGGCGGCGAAGGTGCTACACATCTTCTTCGATCGAGCTAATTGAGTTGGACTCGAGGCGGAATCGGAGCTTCCGTACTTGACGAGTCAGTGACTCGGTGGAGAGAGAGAGAGAGAGAGAAGAGAATCTGGGAGATAGTGGTGCGTGCTGTGTTTAATATAAGAGAGGTTGAGAATGGAGATGAGGTGGCAACCATGTGGACTCAGAAATTTAGAAAATATTTTATAATAATTATCAGATAAAATAAAATTTTAGGATTATTCTCTATGAAAATCTATTATATTATTAATTTTACAATCAAAATCTATCATATCTCATTTTTTTATCTATCTATCTATTTTATATTATAAAAATGACGTGGCATATTTTAGAATATATTTTTTAAATTATTTTTTTAATTCATTAAATACAATTCATTATAATAGATTAATTATATCAACTAATTGATTTGATTAGATATTTAAGTATCACATAATTTAATATTATATATATTAATTAATTGAATATAATTATTAGAGTATAATTAGGATCAATTAGATCAATTAGTATTATTCAACATATCTGAATATTTATCATAAAATATTAGGGCTTTATTATTTCAATTCTCTTATCACCTATAAATACCATTTTATATTGTATCATTTTATACAATTTGAATACTCACAAACCTTTTTTTTATTGTTCTCTCTCCCCTTTCTAATATGGTATCAAAACCATGGTATCCTCCTTAAGTTGGATAAGTTGATTTTCTTCTGGTAAAATCACCATAATCTATTCTATCTATTCTATATTATAAAAATCGAATTTTTTCACTTAATGATAAAACTGGCGTGGCATGTTTCGGAGTATGTTTCCTGAATTATTTCTTTTAAGTTTTAACTCATTAAATATAATTCATTACAATGGATTAATTATATTAACTAATTGATTTGATTAGATATTTAAGTATCACACAATTTAATATTATGTATATTAATTACTTGAATATAATTATTAGAGTATCATTAGGATCAATTAGATCAATTAGCATTATTCAACATATCTGAATATTTATTATACAATATTACGTCTTTATTATTTCGATTCTCTTATCACCTATAAATACCCTTCTATATTGTATCATTTTACACAATTTGAATACTCACAAATCTTTTTCTTATTGCTCTCTCTCTCCTTTCTAACATGGTATTAGAACCATGGTATCTGTAATACCCGGTCTAACCGAAATTAACTAAATAATAAGTTAAATAAGAGCGAATATGGTTGGAAGATTTGGCAATTGAAATTTGATAATTCAAATATGATATTTGGATTCAGTGAATTTTTCCGAGTCGGAAAACATAGTTTTCTGCGTAAAAGCGCGCAGTGGAATTTTGACCGGCAGTACCGGCTGAGATCTGTCTGGTACTACAGCTGAGGAAATTGATTATGGGTAAATAAGATTAATAAATGAGGAACTATAATTAGGGAAGGTAGAAATATTTAAAGTGCAATTTAGAGCGCTAATCTTAAAGGTTTTGGCCCAAAATAGGGCCAATGGGCAAAAATAAGTGAACCGGGCCTAAGTGGGCCCAAGACCCAACATATATAAACATTAGTTATGAGCATTTCAGCTCATTTTGCCCTAAAGAAGGGGTGTTGGGCGCTGAAATTGGGAAGAGAGAAAACCTAACTCTCTTTGATCTTCAAACCACCATAACTTGAGCTACGGAGCTCCGATTGACGAGCCGTTTGCGGCCACGCGTCGCTCTTCTCATCATCTACAATTCTATCTAAGTTTTGTGGTAAGTATTCTATTCATCTCTGCCCAGTTTTCGAAATTCCCCAGTGTTACACGTTTTTGGGTAATTAGTGTTGAAATCTTGTGATTTTGGGTGTTTAGGGATACTCCAACATGGATTCTAAGTGGGTTCTATCCCTACTTCATATGGGCTGAGGTAAGAAGTGCTCAAACCCTTGTGATTTGTCATTTTTATGAGCCCTAGGTTGATGTATGTATGTGATATTGGTTATGTTAGTGTATTTGGTGATGTTGGTGCACAATTGGGAGATTGGTATTGCTTGAGGAGCTTTGGTGAGGCTTGGAGCTAAGGTTGGTGAAGACTTCCATAGAAGAGGCTCAATTGGTTTGGCTACAAGAGGTACGGTTTAAGTTTCATTTAAGTACCGTGTGTTGTGATGAGAATTCCTAGGCTAGATGCCCCTAGGATTAAGTTTGGATTGTGTAAATGGTTGGTGCTAATATGCATAGTTGGTATGTAATGTGAATTAATGATTTGGGTTGAGAATTGTGTGGCCTTGTATGCTTGATGTATTGAGAATTTGATATACTGGGTAACGAGTATTGATTTGTGGTTTGTGCATTTAAATTATGATATTGGGCCGGAGGCCGTGGATTTTGGGCCGGAGGCCGAAAAAAGGTGAGAAAGGTAAGTTGATGTGTGCATTGTATGACACAAGTGATTGGATGAATTTCAGATAATGAATATATGAATGATTGGGTTGGTTATTGAATAATAAGGTTTGAGGAGTTGAGGTGTGGGATTTGGTAAATTTGGGTGCAATTATATAGATGAGGTATGTTTGGATTTGGTTGAGATATATTATATGGTCATATATGTGATTATGATTATTGATGCCTTGATGGTATGATGATGCATTAGAGATATGTTTGTCGTGATATATGCTTGAGGAATGATTAAGGTTGATTTGTGGGTAAAGCCACGTGATAGTGAGTACGATATTGATTATGTATAATGATGGTTGATTGGAAATAGTGTTGTTGAAATTTGGCATGAGAAAGAGTATATGATATGTAAATGTGTTTGAGTTTGAGAAAGTGTCAACGTGCGAGTTGAGGAGGCTTGATGTTGATCTTGGTATATTTTGATTGATTTCAAAGAAAAGGCTGAAATTGGCATGTTTTGATTGATTTTGAAAAGCGTTGAAAATGGCTTGTTTTGAAAATGGCACTTTGTGGTTTTGTATGGAAACATGGTTTTGGGGCATACTTTGACGGGACATAACCTGGACTACGGATCTCTGTTTTCTGCCAAATCTGTTTAGAAATGAAATTGGATCCGGGATGTCCATGCCATTCGAAGGACGGGTGAAAAACGATTTAAAATGAGAGAGTTATGTCCGTCGGAAGATTGGGGGTTGAATCTGTAAATTCTGCAGCTTTTAACTTAGAAAATTTTTAGCAGAACGACCCTACGCGCGTAGGCGCACCTGGCGCGTGCGCGCTGTTCTTCCAGAAAGCACCATCAACGCATGCGCGTGGTGTGCGCGGGCGCGTCGATGCGCTGTACCAAATGCCCATCTATTTTCCAGAGAGTTGTGCCAGGGTCGTGCCAGTTTTGTGCCCGGGCGCAAGAGCACCCACGCGTACGCGTGGCTGACGCTTGCGCGCCATTTGGATATTTTTCAACCCGCGTGTTCGCGCGTATGACGCTTGCGCGTCGATGAGTTTTTGGCCATCCACGCGTGCGCGTGGAGTGCGCGTACGCGTGGCCCTGTTTTCATGCCAAAGTTGATTTTTGAGTTTTTAAAGCCAAACCTCATACTTTTAAGCCTCCGATCTCACCCCTTATGTATTAAATCATTATGGTATGCCTAGCAATGAGGAAGGAGCTAGGGGATGTGGTAACTTGCGAGTGAAGCAAGGGAAAAAGGTTATGATCAATGATGATCAGATATGATTATATGGGATATGGAGGATGACGGTGGAAGTACCGTGTAAGCCATGAGCCAAAAGGCTATAATTATTGATAAATGGCCGGTTCTTGATTGAACCCTGGGCCGGATGGCTGAGTTATTGTCGGGTTACGGCAAAGCCATTAATGTTTATGGCTGAGTATAAATGCATATACGATTAATGAATGAATGTGTTAAATGGATAATAATGGAAAATGTTGAAATGTGATGTGTGACCCCGGGTAGTAGGCAGTGGCGTTGTCCACTTGCTCCGGTTATGAGACGGAAAAGGATGTTTATGATAAATGAGTTTAATTATGGAGTTTTGAATGAATGTATTTGTGATACCTGGGTAGTAGTAAGGGTTGTGGTTCGTCCCACTTGCTCCAGGTTAATGTTTGAGATTTGATAACAATGAGGATTTATAATATGAATTGAGATTGAATGAATAATGATGAAAAATGTCAAATGTAAGCATGCTTGTGTTTTCTCTCTGGTTGTAAGGGTGACAGGGCACCGATACCCTCTAATGGCGACAGGGCGCAGATACCCTCTAATGGCGACAGGGCGCAGATACCCTCTAATGGTGACAGGGCACATATTCCCTCTAATGATATTAATACGCAACAGAGAGACTATGCCCGGGTTAGCTACCGGTCATGTTGGGTTGGCTTGATAACCGACAGATGATATCATCAGCCATAGGGCAGGCATTCATCATTTGCATATGTTTGAATTGTTTGGGTTTGCCTATTTGTTTTGGATTTCTACATTATATATGCTAAGTTACCTGATTATGTGCTACTTGTTCTACTTGTACCCTAATTGTGTATTACTTGCCTGTATTGCTTGTGTTTGTACAACTGAGAGGCCCCTCATGTTGGTGTCGGTGGAGGTTGAGGGCTGTTCTTGATGAGATGAATTGATGATGCGATTGCATGATGATGGTGATCATTAGTTGAGATGATTTGAGCTCCCTGGGTAGACGCAGTGATGTAGTTTCACTAGCTCCAGGCGAGGGTATGATGTATTGATATAGAATTGCTGAGGCAGAACAACTGGTGATGGTTTTGCTTATAATTCTGAGTCTGATTCGTGGAAGAGTCAGCGAGTTGGGAAATATGTGAAACATGAATTAGATTTAGCACTCCCTTATGACAGTTGCCTATTCATGGATTAGCGAGAACCTAGGATGAATATTTGGTGAAGAAGTTTAGGATGCTTAGTGAGTTTTTATTGCAGTGCATTGTATCTATTTGGCACTTTTACCGTACTGGGAACCCATGGGCCCGGGGTTCTCATTCCGTATATATCTCTTGTTTTTCAGATACAGGTCCAGGTGCTCAAAAGTGAGTTGTGGGTCGTCTGAGAGACGGCAAAGATCTTTATTTCCTCTACTTTGTGTTTTGATTAGAATCTCTCCACCTTTGTTTTGAAAAGATTATATTATGTATTGAACTCTTTCGGAACTTGCCTATAGAGGCTCTTATGTTTCCTTTGGGAGAGATTAGGATATACTGTTGTCATCTACTTTCATACTGTACCCTAGCCGGCCTAAACTTCGCGGGTCGCGACTAGTGGCTATTTACTTATGTTATATATATCTATCTGTTATCTATCTCTTAATCTCCTCTACGCCTTGTCCGTATATCGTTTTCGGCTTCACGATTTATCTTTTGTTGTCGAAACGTGAGTGATACGTCTTCGCGATTTTATTTCTACTCTTTTCAGGCTTCTCGATTAATACTCTTTTCGAAATTACCTATATTTATATATTAAAAATCCACCTGAGAGTCGTACCATCGTAATATCATTGACTTATGACTCGAGCATAAGGATTTGAATATTAGGGTGTTACATTATGGTATCAGAGCAGTTCGTCCTCGTGAGCCTGAGGGATGGAACTGCTTATGCTTCAATGCATACTCTGAGTCTGTGCCTGTGCTAGTTAGGGTATCTAACCGATACATCTAGCATGAAGTCCATGAGTGTACTTTTGGTACTTTGAAGCACTATACTTCCGATATTGAGACTGATCAACTTGATATCGATTGTTTGGTGTGTATAGGAACCAGATGGCGCCTCGTGGACCTGGTCGGGGATGTAAGAGAGATCGTACTAGTACTCAGGAACCGGAAATCAACCCGAATAACCCGGTAAACTTTATGGCGGTGTTGGAGAATATGGCTGCTACTATGCAGGCCACTGCGGAGGCTCTTGGGCAACAGATAAACAATAATGGCAATGGCGGAAGTGGAGCTCAGGGACCGATGACACTGGCAACTTTCTTAAAGGTTAATCCACCTAAGTTCAAGGGAACCACTAATCCGACTGAAGCTGACACCTGGTTTCAGGCCATGGAGCGAGCACTGCAAGCGCAGTTGGTGCCTGAAGAACAATGTGTTGAATTTGCTACCTATCTGCTCACGGGGGAAGCATCGCATTGGTGGCAAGGGGTCCGACGTCTCCTGCAGCAGGGGAATGATCCTATCACCTGGGATACCTTCCAAGTGGAATTTTATAAGAAGTACTTCCCGAATTCTGCTAGAACGGTCAAGGAACTTGAATTACTGCAACTGAAGCAGGGTACAATGTCCGTATCTGAGTATACGGATAAATTTGAGGAGTTATTCAGGTTTTCTCGTATGTGTCAAGGAACCCCAGGGGACTTCGAGGAATGGAAGTGTATTAAGTATGAGGGAGGACTTCGAAATGAAATCCTGAGCTCCGTTGGACCGATGGAGATTAGGGTCTTCTCCGAACTTGTGAACAAGAGCCATATTGCTGAAGAATGTGTGAGGAAGGCTGTTGAGACGAAGAATGACCGTCAGGAGTCCCACCACAGAGAGCACAATAAGGAATACCCAACAAGGGGTCAAGAGTTTAAGAGAAGAGGATACCCACAACGTCTTCCCCAAAGGCGAAATGACCTTGCGACAAATAAGAATTCCCAAGGAAAAGGTAGGGAAAAGCAAATAGTGGTTGTTTCAGATGTTTTGAGCTGTCAGAGATGTGGAGGTCATCACCCAAATAGACCGTGTCGTTATGGTTCGGGTTTGTGTTACAATTGCGGAAAGCTAGGACATTTGGTCAGAGATTGCCCACATCAGAAGGACCGGGAGACTGCCAGGTCTGATTTTCGTACCTGAGGTAATAAGAAAACTGATAACTTAATTCTTTACCACTTTAGATAATGCTGAAGGCTGGTATTCACTCATAATACATGGTCGAATGAAAAATTATGATCTGTTCTAGATAACCCTAAGTTATCTTAATAGAAGGTTTGGTGAGCATAAGTGATTAGGTAGGCCTTTAACGGAAAGCAACCTCAGAGTGGAATGACTGGTGGGCGATGTCAAAGCCATCATCCGGGAACTCCGTGTCGAGGTGGATTGGGACTTTGCTATGGTTGTAGAGGAGCTGGACACGTGTCCTGGAAATGTCCTAAGAAGGTCAATCGGAATACTACCAAGGGCCAACAACAAGGTCGTGTGTTCACTACAACAACGGGTGATACCGTTAGATCCGATGGTTTGGGAATTGGTAAGCGAAAGATCGGTAACAACGTGTTAAAAGTACGATTAAGTTGGTATGTGATTTTGGCTATCATAGATAGAAATCTAGTGAATGCCAGTCATGCTAAGTTGTGGTTGTGAGGAAGTAAGTGATAGAACTCGTACTAGACGAGAGATCAGAATAAAGCAGCGGAAACTTGTGGAAGCAGTAACACAGGATAGCTACGAATAAGAGCTATAAAAGTTTACTATAGTATCTTATGTTTGAATACTAGAAGGGTTAAGCGGGTTACTGCAAGTAATGATCCCCAATAGTTGGAATTGATTGCGGCTGCGAGCTTTGATGGTTCTAAAGCGGATGAGGAAATTATCATTGATGCATAATTGGATTTAGATGATGAGAGAGTGCAAGTTGTCGTGTTTGAGAGATGAGTACCATGATGTTTGGTCATAGTGACCTTGGAATTAGATTGAGATTTATAATGATTGGTTTTGAAAGACGAATGTGAAAACCACTAAATTGGAATGCTGATGCGGTACTGAGATTGGTTTAAGGAAACCCGTGACGGGTGGTAAACTCCAATTTTTGGGGAGGTACTGTTGAAAATTTTTCCCAAGATATTGAAAGAGCGTTGGTTATGGTTTTGAGGATGATTTTTGATATGAGTAACGTTAACAAAAGAGATGTGTCTCGAATGCTTTTATAGATTATTAAAGGAAAGCGGATTCTTATAATTTTGTTAAATTGTTATTTCAAACTCATTTGCTTTCCAGAAATAAAAGGGTTTTTGATTGATGAGTCGGAGGCTTTATAACAGCAAGTCATGTGGAAATTCGAGGGTTTGAGAATAAGAAAGTAAGTTTGGAGTTTATGCTTGGAGTTGAGCTGTGATTAGTGGTAATTGGCTTGGCAGAGAGAGAGGATAGTGATGGAGTATCATTAAGGTGTGGTGATGATCTTTGATTGATTATAGTGATGGGGGACGATGGCTATGATTAACGACGATGGTAATATTATTGATGACATGATTTGAGATTTAATAGGGTGAGTTGATGAGACGATAAAAGTAAGGAACGAGACTATTGGTCGGCGTTGGACAAATGACCGAGAACCTCGAATATAGAGAAATCAGAGCGCGGCAACGGAAACGCGCAGAATAAAAGGACCTTGGGACTGTTATGCGTTGGATATAGAGGCAGACTACGCTCGCGTACTCGCAGTGATGGATGGAATTTTCGAGGGCGAAAATTTTTGTTAGGGGGGTAGAATGTAATACCCGGTCTAACCGAAATTAATTAAATAATAAGTTAAATAAGAGCGAATATGGTTGGAAGATTTGGCAATTGGAATTTGATAATTCAAATATGATATTTGGATTCAGTGAATTTTTCCGAGTCGGAAAACATAGTTTTCTGCGTAAAAGCGCGCAGTGGAATTTTGACCGGCAGTACCGGCTGAGATCTGTCTGGTACTACAGCTAAGGAAATTGATTATGGGTAAATAAGATTAATAAATGAGGAACTATAATTAGGGAAGGTAGAAATATTTAAAGTACAATTTAGAGCGCTAATCTTAAAGGTTTTGGCCCAAAATTGGGCCAATGGGCAAAAATAAGTGAACCGGGCCTAAGTGGGCCCAAGACCCAACATATATAAACATTAGTTATGAGCATTTCAGCTCATTTTGCCCTAAAGAAGGGGTGTTGGGCGCTGAAATTGGGAAGAGAGAAAACCTAACTCTCTTTGATCTTCAAACCACCATAACTTGAGCTACGGAGCTCCGATTGACGAGCCGTTTGCGGCCACGCGTCACTCTTCTCATCCTCTACAATTCTATCTAAGTTTTGTGGTGAGTATTCTATTCATCTCTGCCCAGTTTTCGAAATTCCCCACTGTTACACGTTTTTGGGTAATTAGTGTTGAAATCTTGTGATTTTGGGTGTTTAGGGATACTCCAACATGGATTCTAAGTGGGTTCTATCCCTACTTCATATGGGCTGAGGTAAGAAGTGCTCAAACCCTTGTGATTTGTCATTTTTATGAGCCCTAGGTTGATGTATGTATGTGATATTGGTTATGTTAGTGTATTTGGTGATGTTGGTGCACAATTGGGAGATTGGTATTGCTTGAGGAGCTTTGGTGAGGCTTGGAGCTAAGGTTGGTGAAGACTTCCATAGAAGAGGCTCAATTGGTTTGGCTACAAGAGGTACGGTTTAAGTTTCATTTAAGTACCGTGTGTTGTGATGAGAATTCCTAGGCTAGATGTCCCTAGGATTAAGTTTGGATTGTGTAAATGGTTGGTGCTAATATGCATAGTTGGTATGTAATGTGAATTAATGATTTGGGTTGAGAATTGTGTGGCCTTGTATGCTTGATGTATTGAGAATTTGATGTACTGGGTAATGAGTATTGATTTGTGGTTTGTGCATTTAAATTATGATATTGGGCCGGAGGCCGTGGATTTTGGGCCGGAGGCCGAAAAAAGGTGAGAAAGGTAAGTTGATGTGTGCATTGTATGATGACACAAGTGATTGGATGAATTTCAGATAATGAATATATGAATGATTGGGTTGGTTATTGAATAATAAGGTTTGAGGAGTTGAGGTGTGGGATTTGGTAAATTTGGGTGCAATTATATAGATGAGGTATGTTTGGATTTGGTTGAGATATATTATATGGTCATATATGTGATTATGATTATTGATGCCTTGATGGTATGATGATGCATTAGAGATATGTTTGTCGTGATATATGCTTGAGGAATGATTAAGGTTGATTTGTGGGTAAAGCCACGTGATAGTGAGTACGATATTGATTATGTATAATTATGGTTGATTGGAAATAGTGTTGTTGAAATTTGGCATGAGAAAGAGTATATGATATGTAAATGTGTTTGAGTTTGAGAAAGTGTCAACGTGCGAGTTGAGGAGGCTTGATGTTGATCTTGGTATATTTTGATTGATTTCAAAGAAAAGGCTGAAATTGGCATGTTTTGATTGATTTTGAAAAGCGTTGAAAATGGCTTGTTTTGAAAATGGCACTTTGTGGTTTTGTATGGAAACATGGTTTTGGGGCATACTTTGACGGGACATAACCTGGACTACGGATCTCTGTTTTCTGCCAAATCTATTTAGAAATGAAATTGGATCCGGGATGTCCATGCCATTCGAAGGACGGGTGAAAAACGATTTAAAATGAGAGAGTTATGTCCGTCGGAAGATTGGGGGTTGAATCTGTAAATTCTGCAGCTTTTAACTTAGAAAATTTTTAGCAGAACGACCCTACGCGCGTAGG
This sequence comes from Arachis hypogaea, assembly GCF_003086295.3. Classification (NCBI taxonomy): domain Eukaryota; kingdom Viridiplantae; phylum Streptophyta; class Magnoliopsida; order Fabales; family Fabaceae; genus Arachis; species Arachis hypogaea. Next base: position 116,665,820 of record NC_092046.1, on the reverse strand, counting down.
CGCACCTGGCGCGTGCGCGCCGTTCTTCCAGAAAGCACCATCAACGCATGCGCGTGGTGTGCGCGGGCGCGTCGATGCGCTGTACCAAATGCCCAGCTATTTTCCAGAGAGTTGTGCCAGGGTCGTGCCAGTTTTGTGCCCGGGCGCAAGAGCACCCACGCGTACGCGTGGCTGACGCTTGCGCGCCGTTTGGATATTTTTCAACCCGCGTGTTCGCGCGTATGACGCTTGCGCGTCGATGAGTTTTTGGCCATCCACGCGTGCGCGTGGAGTGCACGTACGCGTGGCCCTGTTTTCATGCCAAAGTTGATTTTTGAGTTTTTAAAGCCAAACCTCATACTTTTAAGCCTCCGATCTCACCCCTTATGTATTAAATCATTATGGTATGCCTAGCAATGAGGAAGGAGCTAGGGGATGTGGTAACTTGCGAGTGAAGCAAGGGAAAAAGGTTATGATCAATGATGATTAGATATGATTATATGGGATATGGAGGATGACGGTGGAAGTACCGTGTAAGCCATGAGCCAAAAGGCTATAATTATTGATAAATGGCCGGTTCTTGATTGAACCCTGGGCCGGATGGCTGAGTTATTGTCGGGTTAGGGCAAAGCCATTAATGTTTATGGCTGAGTATAAATGCATATACGATTAATGAATGAATGTGTTAAATGGATAATAATGGAAAATGTTGAAATGTGATGTGTGACCCCGGGTAGTAGGCAGTGGCGTTGTCCACTTGCTCCGGTTATGAGACGGAAAAGGATGTTTATGATAAATGAGTTTAATTATGGAGTTTTGAATGAATGTATTTGTGATACCTGGGTAGTAGTAAGGGTTGTGGTTCGTCCCACTTGCTCCAGGTTAATGTTTGAGATTTGATAACAATGAGGATTTATAATATGAATTGAGATTGAATGAATAATGATGAAAAATGTCAAATGTAAGCATGCTTGTGTTTTCTCTCTGGTTGTAAGGGTGACAGGGCACCGATACCCTCTAATGGCGACAGGGCGCAGATACCCTCTAATGGAGACAGGGCGCAGATACCCTCTAATGGTGACAGGGCACATATTCCCTCTAATGATATTAATACGCAACAGAGAGACTGTGCCCGGGTTAGCTACCGGACATGTCGGGTTGGCTTGATAACCGACAGATGATATCATCAGCCATAGGGCAGGCATTCATCATTTGCATATGTTTGAATTGTTTGGGTTTGCCTAGTTGTTTTGGATTTCTACATTATATATGCTAAGTTACCTGATTATGTGCTACTTGTTCTACTTGTACCCTAATTGTGTATTACTTGCCTGTATTGCTTGTGTTTGTACAACTGAGAGGCCCCTCATGTTGGTGTCGGTGGAGGTTGAGGGTTGTTCTTGATGAGATGAATTGATGATGCGATTGCATGATGATGGTGATCATTAGTTGAGATGATTTGAGCTCCCTGGGTAGACGCAGTGATGTAGTTTCACTAGCTCCAGGCGAGGGTATGATGTATTGATATAGAATTGCTGAGGCAGAACAACTGGTGATGGTTTTGCTTATAATTCTGAGTCTGATTCGTGGAAGAGTCAGCGAGTTGGGAAATATGTGAAACATGAATTAGATTTAGCACTCCCTTATGACAGTTGCCTATTCATGGATTAGCGAGAACCTAGGATGAATATTTGGTGAAGAAGTTTAGGATGCTTAGTGAGTTTTTATTGCAGTGCATTGTATCTATTTGGCACTTTTACCGTACTGGGAACCCATGGGCCCGGGGTTCTCATTCCGTATATATCTCTTATTTTTCAGATACAGGTCCAGGTGCTCAGAAGTGAGTTGTGGGTCGTCTGAGAGACGGCAAAGATCTTTATTTCCTCTACTTTGTGTTTTGATTAGAATCTCTCCACCTTTGTTTTGAAAAGATTATATTATGTATTGAACTCTTTCGGAACTTGCCTATAGAGGCTCTTATGTTTCCTTTGGGAGAGATTAGGATATACTGTTGTCATCTACTTTCATACTGTACCCTAGCCGGCCTAAACTTCGCGGGTCGCGACTAGTGGCTATTTACTTATGTTATATATATCTATCTGTTATCTATCTTTTAATCTCCTCTACGCCTTGTCCGTATATCGTTTTCGGCTTCACGATTTATCTTTTGTTGTCGAAACGTGAGTGATACGTCTTCGCGATTTTATTTCTACTCTTTTCAGGCTTCTCGATTAATACTCTTTTCGAAATTACCTATATTTATATATTAAAAATCCACCTGAGAGTCGTACCACCGTAATATCATTGACTTATGACTCGAGCATAAGGATTTGAATATTAGGGTGTTACAGTATCCTCCTTAAGTTGGATAAGTTGATTTTTTTTTTTTTGTGAAATTACGTAATTTTCATACTTTTCTTCCGTGCCATTTTTTTCTTTCTCTTTTCTCAATGCTTTGATGTTTTTCTTACCTTACCGATTAGTTCATCCATTACTTACTTATTTTCATGGAGAAACTATATGTTTTTCGTCACCTTCCCATAGTTTGTCATCTCTTCACACTTTGTCACTTTTCAGTAGTTTTTCGACAGTTCGCCATCTTTTCAGCAGTTTGCCACTCTTGCGGCAGTTCCGTCTGCGTTCTCTTCCGATAGTTCCGTCTGTGTTTCCTTCCAGCAATTTCGTCTACGCTTCCTTCTAATAGTTCCGTCTGCGTTTTCTTGTGACAGTTCTGCCTGCGCTTTCTTCCAACAGTTTCGTCTGCGTTTCATTCTGACAATTCTATCTGCATTTTCTTCAGGCAGTTCCGTCTACACCCATTCTATCAGTTTATGCATTCTTTTTTATTGAGTTAGAGGGGAATGTTAGAGTATAATTAGGATCAATTAGATCAATTAGCATTATTTAACATATCTGAATATTTATTATAGAATATTATGTTTTTATAATTTTGATTCTCTTAGCACCTATAAATACTGTTCTATATTGTAGCATTCTACACAACTTGAATACATACAAACATTTTCTCTACTACTCTCTCTTACCCTTTTTAATAATATATATGACAGAATAAAATTATAAAAATAATTTTTTTATCACTTTGGATATTTTAACTCTTTTTTTTTCTCTTTACGTGTAATTTTGTTTAGCGTTAACTTTGTTTATTTAATGATGAAATATACTCATGTTAATTCTATCATATAATAGTTTGTTTTTCTCTTATGTATTTTGATTTGTATAGTTATTATTGATCTTGCTATTTTTGTTTTCTTGAATTATTTTTTTATCACTTGATAATTTAAATAAAAAAGCAAAGAAAGAAAAAAAAAACGATCGCCAAAAGCGGAGGCTAGAAGTCTAAAGTAGCAATATCACCTCTCAGCATTATTATTATTATTATTATTATTATTATTATTAACTTTATTATTTTTTTCTAACATTCTTTAATATGTGTTTCATTTCTTTTTCTTTATTATTGTTAATGCTTTTATTATTTTCTTCTCTAATTATAAATTTTCTTATATTAATTTTTTGATAGAATATTTTTTTGGTCTAATAGATTTTTTTTCCTATTTTTTGTCAAAAATAATTTATATTAGGAAAAAAAAGGAGATACAAATTAAATTTTAAAATTCAAATTTAAACAAGATGTGCAAAAAGTAACTATTGAATTGAGATCTAGAATTCATTTAGTAGATTTAAACTCTTTGTATTATTGTCATTGAAAATTTTAAATACTATTATAAAATTCTAGATATTTTTTATCTTATTATTCTTATTAAATTATATATTATACCGTATATTTGAAGAATTTCATCTTTTTTAAAATAAGTGTGACATTATATACTTTTTTGGATACAAATAGATAATGAAGTTGAAGTGAGTAACAAAATTGATTATATAATAAGATACGAATTTTTAGAAATTTTTGCACAATTGACAAATTTTTAGTTTCAAAATAAATTTTTACTCTATTTTTTTATCATTTATTTGATTTTTTTATAATTTTTTCTTGATTTTATTAATTAATTATGATTGTAATAATTCATCATAAATTTGTGTTTTGTAGAAAAAAATTATCAATCATAAAATACAGAAGATTTAGCTAAAAAATTTAAAAAATATTGATTAATAACAAAATAAAAAATTATGAATTTTACTTTAATTATGTTGTAAAATACAAATTCGGGCTATTTAAAATTAATTTTTTACCATTAATGTTAATTTAAGTTATAATACGGTAAAAAGTAAAAATTGTATATAATAATTTAATCTAATTATTTATACTACCAAAATTATTCTTTATTATATTCTATTTATTTTTATTCATTAGTGTTTAATTGTCTATTTTAAATAAAAATTTGAATTGATTGAATTGATTTTTTTTAATTAGTAATATAATTAATGTGACATTTGCTTTGCTCAGTAATATTTTTTAATTTATTTAATCTGATTAATCATCTCTTTTTTATTTTATGTTGATTTAACTAATTAAAATTAATAAATTTCAGTTATTTTAATTCTTGCAATTTTTTATTCTAATAATATTTCAATTAATGCATTAATATAATTTTAATATTTATATGTCATTAATAATAATAATCTCATTTTAAAGTGACGTTTTATTCTCAATATATATACATATTTAATTGTAGAAAATCTACTATTTCTTTATACGATTAGATTAGATATATTTATTTTTAATTTATTTGATTATTTAATTAGAATTAATTATATTAAAAGATTAGATTAAGATTATAGTAAACTAATTATATTATTATTAATTAATTATATTAAAATATTAAGATTATGATAGATTATTATTATTTTATTACTTTTTATTTATGATATTAATTCAGATATTTAATTTTTTTATTATTATTTTTTATTCTCTTATTCTATATGTTTATTCCATAAATCTTGTTAAATTAAAGAAGGTACTGTATGTCTTCTTTTTATTCATCTTTTATATACACATAAAATTTATTAAATTATTTTTTTTTCATCTAATAATTTTATTTTTCTTCTATTTATATTTCTTTCCTTTAATATTTTATTAATTTTTATTTTTCTAAATTTTACTTTAATTTATGTATTTGTTCTTATTACACCTAATATTTTTTTATTTATGTATAATATACATTCTTATATATGTTATAAAAATATGATTTGATTCCATTAACTTGTCAAATTTTTTTGAAAAATCTAAACCTAAAGCACAAAAATATATTTATAGATATTTTACTTTTTGAACTAAAAAATGTAATTTTTTTTGCCATATTTATTGAAATTCTAAGTTAAATATGAATATTGATCTTTGAAATAGAATAAATATATTTTAAATTTTTTGCATCTAAAAATAATATTCTATCAATGTTAGAATTATTTAGATAGATAAGTAATAGTGAATATAAAATTATTTAAGATGAATAGAACTAAGTACATCTTTTTATTAAAATACAAATTTTAATAAAATATTATTAATTTAAGATATTTATTGCCGTTGATTAAAAAATTAAATTGAAATGACAATTCAATATTTCTATATTCTTAAAATATTATTATTTATTTTTTTTAGCATTTTTTTATCATTTAGTGATCATATTAATATAATTTAATTCAATAAAATTATTTATCATCATTTGATTGAATAAAAATTCTATTTTATCAGAAAATTTTAGGATTTCTCAACCTCAAGATCATCCATATTAAATCATTAAGAAATATAACTAAGAGCGCGAAAGCGTCCCTTCATTCGAGAGCTTGACTCTTGTAGTTCTTTGATCTTCATCAACCAAAACCTTCTGTATTCTTGATAGGGCTGAATCACAACTCCACTGTGAGAAAAGAGCTACAGAGGCAATTTTGATGTGTCGGAGACTAAAATTCTGAAATCATTATTTATATTTGAATAGTATCTATAGTTTTAATCTTATTTATCTAAATCAAAAGTAATAATGACTTATTTAATTCAATATCTATGACAATAAATGAGATCACCATTATATAAGTCATTTAATGTGAAATTACTTAATTTGTGATTATAATTAATATATGTATTACTCATAAATATATTAAGAAATAATAATTTTCTAACAATCCTTCACTTAGGCTATACATATATATTTTCTTGGAATAATCACATCTTATAATTTTTATGCGCACATCTGAATGTTATTTCCCTGATTACTTTAATAATCTGGTATGTCTCATATATTAGTTATGAAATTACCATAACTTTTATCACATTAGTGCACAACGAAATAACGATGATCGCCATACTAAAATACTTAACCACATAGATCAAATTTGGATGAGAAATTCAGAAATTACATGCAAAAATGATCTCATGCATGCCTATTTTTAACTGGTCTAACTTGAATAAAATTTATATTTTATCCGGTGATAGACTTAGATGAAATTGCAAAGGCAATGCCTGGGCTCATAGCGACGGCAACTAAGTAATGAGTTTGTGAAAAAAGAAGAGAAGAACTTAACAGACTCAAAATAAGAGAGAGAGAGAGAGAGAGAGAGAGAATAATTTACCTAGAGAAAAGGTGACGACAGGCTCAACAGCGACGATAACGGGATAATAAGTAGCAATGGCGACATGAGCTGTGAAGGAAGATGGGAGATGTGAAGAGGTAGCGGCGATGGGCTCAGCAACGATAATGACAGAAGCTATGAGGTTTTTTGTGAAGAAGCCCAGAAGAAGAAGACTGTAACACCCTACCATACAGAGACTTATGCTTAAGTCATAATTCAGAGATGGCAAGGTATTACGACCTCTAAAACAAAAATTTAGTACGTATAGTAGTATGAATGATTGATTATAACTAGGAGCCTTGTAGAAAAAAAAAGGGTAAACAAAAACCGCAACTCGAAAGCGCAACACTCCGATCACTAACACAACGAGCAAAGGATAAGCTAACGCAAGATCATATATATAAAGAGTGTCAAAAACAAGAATATCAAGACTCAAAACCCGGCTGCGAAGAGAACCGGTCCGAGCATAGCAATATATACATATGATAAAATAAGGAAACCCCAAAGGAAACCCAAAGGGACACAAATACAGAAAACCTATTCTCCAAAAATCCCCTCTAGAAGGAGTCATCACAGTTTGTATTATTTAATGGAGATAAAAGTATCTAAACAAAATATATATCCCAAAACAGAGTCCCGAGAACAAAGGATCTTCGCTAATCCAGAAGTCTCCAGCATGCCTCAACGAGAAGCCTCGCGTCCTGTATCTGAAAACCACAAAATCCGCATGGGTGAGAACCAGAGGTCCCCAGTACGGTAACAGCTTCCACATATATAATACATAATAATAGAGGAAAGCCGAAGGCAATCCTAGAACTTCCTTCAGATAATATCAAAGCTTATAAACAAGCTAAACCGTAAGTGGCAACTGACTAAAGATTCTTCAGTCTAACTAATACTTCCCTTTCCAATTCCTTCAGACCTCCCAACCACCAGCAGGAGTATAATATAGCAAACACAGTTATATCAGACAAGAGATTTACAAATAGGAACAGATAAGGCATTTAGGCAATTAGCAAGTAATATGCAGTCAAATAGGCAATCTCAAACAATTCATGTAGTATGCTTATGATGCATGCCTGTCCCTAGTGGCTGATGATATCATCTGTCGGTTATAGAGCCAACCCGACAAGTCCTGGTAGCTAGCCATTGGACTGTCCCTCTGTCGTGCATCCCCAACTCGAGTTATACTCATAATAAACTTGATCATAATCATGATCCATATCCATCACCCTCACTGGTGAATATTTATCCATCACCATCACTGGTGAATATTTATGGGGGCGAGCTCATCCGGGCCTTTCACAGTGCCCGGCCACACTTACGACATAGGGTCAAAAGAGCTTCGAGTCTCAACCTGGAGCACATGGTGGCTAGCCATTGCTACTACCCAGGGAAACCCTCATCTCCAATGGTGGAAGTGCAAACCTTCACAATTCAATCAACATCATATATGCATTTATACTTGGCCATAAACATGGCTCCGCCGTAACACGGCAATAATCTAGCCATTCGGCTCACGGTTAAATCCATAACCAGCCAATTCATTAACAATTACGGCCCTTCGGCCCATGGCACAACAAGCACTTCCACCGCCATTCTCCGCATCTCACATAATCATCTTTGATCCTCAATGATCATTCATTTTTCCCTTGCTTCACTCGCAAGTTACCACATTCACTAGCCCTTTTTCTCATGCTAGGCATATCATAATGATTTAAGACATAAGTGGTGAGATCGGAGGCTTAGAAGTATGAAATTTGGCTTTTAAAACTCAAAAATCAACTTTGGGATGAAAATAGGTCCACGCGTACGCGCACTCCATGCGCACGCGTGGATGGCGCTTTCTCGAAGAACGGCGCGTACGCACCAAGTGCGCCTACGCGCGAGGGGTCATTCTGCTAAAAATTTTCTAAGTTAAAAGCTGCAGAATTTACAGATTCAAACCCCAATCTTCCGACGGACATAACTTCCTCATTTTAAATCGTTTTTCACCCGTTCTTCGAACGGCATGGACATCCCGGATCCAATTTCATTTCTAAACAGATTTGGCACAAATCAGAGATCCGTAGTCCAAGTTATGTCTCGTCAAAGTATGCCCAAAAACCATGTTTTCATACAAAACCACAAGGTGCCATTTTCAAAACAAGCCACTTTCAACTCTTTTCAAAATCAATCAAAACATGCCAATTTCAACCCTTCTCTTTGAAATCATTCAAAATATACCAAAATCAACAACAAGCCATCCTCAACTCACACATTGACATTTTACCAAAATTCCCAAAACCACATCCAACCATTTTAACACTTCTCTATCAAATGGCTAAAGGACAAACACAATATCATGTCATACATCCTTCCTCATCCCAATTTCCAACAATATCATTTCCAATCGACAATCACTATACATAATCAACATCATACTCACCATCAACATGGTACCACCCACCAATTCAACCTTAATCATCCATCAAGCATATATCACAACATGCATTTCTTATATATCACACAATTAAGGCATCAATATTCATAATCACATATATGAACACATCATATATCTCAACCATTCAACAACACCAACAATTCAATGCCTATCTTAGGGCCTCTAGCCTAAGTATTTCCTACCACATTACATATTAGATACGGGAAACCAAAACCATACCTTAGCCGATTCCCCAAGCTCAACCGGAGCACTTCCAAACCACTTGTCCACAAGCTCTCAAGGTATCAACACCTCCAAGAACAGATTTTATCACACAAAACCCTCTTCCAAGCTTTCCAAAATCACCAATCAAGCTCCAATATTCACATATACACAACCTAAGCCACAATCATCATACCCATACACAACATCTCAATACCCAAACATCATAGAACAACAAATTATACTAGGGTTGAGAATCTTACCACACCCAAGGTCCAAGGAGACAAGATTAACCTTCTCCTTCAAGAGAGTTGGGTCCTATAACATCAAAGAACCCAAAATCTCAACATTTTTGCTCATGAAACTCGAAATCAAGGGCTGGAATTTCGAACAGTAAAACGTGGCTTACCTCAAGATTGATTGTATGGGTTTTGTAGAGCTCTCCGCGGTGAACGCGTGGCCGCAAACGGAGCGGCAATCGGAGCTCTAGATCAAAAGTTATGGTGGTTTGAAGATTAAGTGAGAGAAAGAACTTGAGAGAGTGTTCTTCCCTCCATAGCCTCCATTTTCAGCGTGTTTAGTGTGTTGTGAGGAGAGAGAGTGCTGAAAACTAGGGTTTTGGTTTAGTTTAGTTGGGCCAAGGGCCCACTTTGGGTCCGGTTGGCCCGGTTTGGCCCGTTCGGTCCAATCTTGGTCCGATTTCTATAAAATTGGTACCGAAATTCTCGTCTCAATTTCCTCTATCACATTTAGCCATAAAAATAACATTTTTGGCTTTCTAGAATAAATTCTCATTTATGGGTTAATTAGCCGTTAATTAACTGGGTCTTACAAAGACTATGAGTGAGGATGACTGGGTTTCTCTTGCATGGCTATAGAATATGGATTGAAGCTGTGAATCACTTAATCTGTGATGTGAGGCAAATCCTAATTCCTAAAAAGTGTTTATATGTATATATCCGGGGCGGGTACACCCTAAATCCGACCATGTCCTATCATGAGCAAAATCTACCCCGACTCGGATCAAGTTATTATCCTTCCCAATCAGGTATGGACGGGTCGGGTACCCGCGTATTGGGGTACTCCTACCAAGTCTAACCACATATTGATAATTTATTTATTAAGGGTTTACCACTAGCCAATGGATTGTCACACACACAAAGCGATGTTCTAACTCCTAATAGTTGTTTAAGCAGACGAGTAAGATGATCACTTAACAAACTCAAATTAATTAAGACAAATACTAATTATTTTTAATGTTTTAATATTAAAATTCTGAGAATTTCATTTTAATTATAACTTTATAAAATATTTATAATGATAATTATTATATATATTTTATTTAATTTTTTTAATAAATTTTTTTATATAATTTTATGTATTATTCCGTATAAAGTACGGGAACATACACTAATTATAATTAAAATCAAATCTTTTTCTCTAAAATTAAGGATGAAGATAGTAATAATCTATCTATTATATATATATATATATATATATATATATATATATATATATATATATTACTAATTTTACAATTAAAATGTGCCACATATCATTTCCTTATTGCAATTAAAATCAAATATTTCTCTTCAAAATTAAAGATGAAGACAGTAATAATCTATTATATATTACTAATTTTATAATCAAAATATGCCACATGTCATTTTTTTATTACAATTGAAATCAAATATTTTTTTCCAAAATTAAAGAATTTTTCTCTCCTTCTTACTAATTTTACAACCAAAATGTGGCACATATCATTTCCTCGTTACAATTAAAATAAAATATTTCTCTCCAAAATTAAAGTTATCCCCTCTTTCCTCTCCTTTGGATTTGGATTCTCTAACTTTTAAATTTTACTTTAGAGAGTAAAGTGTGATCTCTCACCATTTATTTCATAGGGACCAAGAGAAAATATGAGAGAAAAATCATTTAAGGGGGAGAGATCACACTCTACCTTCTAAAGTGAAACTTTAAAATTTAGACGATCCAAATCCCTCTCCTTTTATCTATCCCTCTCATTCATTCAACTATTCTATCTATTTTATATATCATTATCAATAACTAATTACAAATTTGACAATCAAAATGTGCAACATGACATTTTTTAATTGTATTAAAATTAAAATATTAAAATTAAAATATAGTTATATTATATATTACTATCTAATTTTTTTGTGACTACATTACCATCTAATTTAATAACAAAATGTGTCACATGACACTCTTATTAAACTTGAGAGAAAATATTTTTCTCTAAAATTAATAAACTTCCTTCCTAAATTCTCTCATGTATCTCTCTCTCTCTTTTTCTATTTCTCTCTACCCTTCTCATTCTATATATAATTTATTATATATTTATATATTATTATCTAATTTAATAACCAAATATCTCATATGAGATCTTTTATTAAAATTGAGAGGAAATATTTTTCTCTAAAATTAATAAAGTTTCTTTTTAAATTCTCTTATTTATCTCTCTTCCTTTTTGTATTTTTCTCTACCATTCCCACTTTATATATCATTTATAATTTATATTTTATATTATAATTAAAATAAACTTTTTTCTTTCAAAATTAATAAACTCCATCTCTCAGTCTTCATCTTTATCTTTATATTTCTCTCTCTTTTCTCTCATTCTCTATTTTTTCTATCTTTTGTTCTACAAAAAATAAAAATAACAAAATAATATAATTCAAATAAAAAATAATAATATTATTATTATATACATATTTTTTTAGTTTTTTTATTTAGTTTCAAATTTTCATTGCTTATCTTTTTAATCTATATTTTTATTTCTCTTCTTTCAAATATTTATTAATATAATTTGGAGAGAATACTAATGTTATGATTAAAAGTTAATATCAAGATTCAATTGTTTAAAAAAAATTAATTTTGAGTTAATTTTATAACTATCAATATATTTTTTTATGCTAATAATATCTAAATATATTTTTATATATATAGAGAGAAAAATATTATTTTTAAATAGCAAGTATAAAAATTAATTATTTCTATTTGTGCAATAGACTTAACACCTAATCAAAAGTATACATGTTAAATCGTTTCAAATTTTAGATAACGAATATTAAAATTAATTATTAGTAATAAATCAAACCCTTTCACATGAAAATAAAAACTAAAAATCTTATTATTTGATTTTTTATCTATGGAGATCCTAGTCTTCTTAGCCGTCAGAGACTTTTGTCTCCTACGATCTTTTTGTAAAAGTAATTTGATTCTTTAAATCTTTTGTGCCATAATCTATAATGTCAGGATAAAATTGATATAATTTTAAAAGATTTATATTGCTATAATGTAATTACAGATAAAAATAATAATAGTCAATTAAATATATCATATTATTTAATAATTATTAATTATTATTTAAAAAATATCTTTATAAATAGTCATCGAATTTTAGTGTTATCTACTTAATATACTAAAATTGGGTTTTTCTCCAACTAATGAAGGTGAGGTGTCAATCCCTCGTGACTCCATTTTTCCTCCAAAATGAATACACTATTCTCTATTCTAAATTATTTTATAAAAAATATCTTTATTATAATTATATTATAATTAATATTTAATGAATAATACATAATTATACTAATTTAGGAACATATCTTCATTATAATTATATCAAATCAATATTTAATACATTATTAAACTACTTATCAATTATCAATTAAAAATATTTTTAATAATAATAATAATAATAATAATAATAATAATAATAATAATAATAATAATAATGATATGATAATTGCACCGGTCGTGGTAATCATGATAAGAATATTTTATTCTAATCGTAAAATGATCAAATCTTATGATATTAATAACGCACATTGATTTTAAATATTTTTAGTTATTTAAATTATATTGATTTTAAAAATATTAATATATTTCTAATTCTTATTAATTATCTAATAATAATAATAATAATAATAATAATAATAATAATAATAATAATAATAATAATAACTTGAAAAATCCGTATATAAACTATTTCAATTATCTGTGTATTATTATTAAAATTCTATCTATCTACTTAATATACCAAAATCGAGTTTTCTCTCCAACTAATGAAGGTGAGGTGTCTCCTCGTGAGTTTTTTTTCCTCCAAAATAAATGTACTATTTTCTCTTTTAAATTTATTTTATAAAAATATCTTTATTATAATTATATTACAATTAGCATTTAATAAAAAATTCATAGTTATACTAATTTAGAAAATATCTTTATTATAATTATATAAAATTAATATTTAATGCATTCCAACTTTTGAATTCAAATTGATTTCTGTTTTAAAACTGACTGATGAAATGAAGTGTCAAATGTTAATTGATGATAAAATCTGTGAGATTCAGGACTAAGATACTTCGAAGAGGATTGGAGTAGCTAAATGTGCTGATGGTCTCTATACAATGGATAGCCAACCTTTTAATTCTGTTTTTGCAACACACGATAATCATAGCATGCATCATTCAGCAAAGCTGCCGCTCACTTTCACAACATCACTTTCCACCAATAATAGCACTGCAACTTGCACTGCATCATCAGTTCATACAAATGCACTATGGCATTCTAGATTAGATCATATCCCTCAAAATAGATTGCATGTAATGCCCAAAACTCATCCCTTCATTGATTGTAATGAACAAATAAACCCATGTAACTCATGTCATTTAGTAAAGCAAAAACGCTTACCTTTCTCTTATAGCAATTCTAAATCTGCTGCTTGTTTTGATTTGTTGCATCTTGATATCTAGGGACCAATTTCAGTCCCCTCCATTAATGCTCACAAATATTTTTTTTACCATAGTTGATGATAAAAGCAGATACACCTGAATTTTTTGTATGAAAGCAAAGTCAGAAGCTCTAGACTTGGTTAAAATCTTTATAAAATTTGTTCAAACTCAATTCAATCGCACTGTCAATTGTCTAAGAACTGAAAATGGTCCTGAGTTCACTATGCAATCATTTTATGCATCACAAGGCATTGTACACCACACTTCATGTGTTGAAACTCCACAGCAAAATGGGATAGTGGAGAGAAAACACCAACACATTTTGGGGGTGGCTAGAGCATTGCTATTCCACTCATCTATGCCTAAATGTTTTTGGAATTTTGCTGTAAAGCATGCTGTGCATATCGTCAATGTATTGCTAAGCCAATTTCTCAACGACAGATCACTTTTTGAACTTCTTTTCAACCAAACACCTAATCTGTCCAATTTAAAGGTTTTTGGGTGTCTCGCCTATGCATCAACTCTTTCAAATGGAAGAACTAAATTGGATCCTAGAGCACAAAAATGTGCTTTTCTCGATTTTAAAAAAAGGAACAAAAGGATTCACACTCATTGATGTGAAAACCAAAAGAATTTTCACATCTAGAGATGTCATTTTCTATGAAAATTACTTTTCATATTGTGCCCATGATAATTCTAATCTGCACAATTACAATGAAGTTTCATAGCAAAATTACAACTTTGATCCATTCACTTATGATTCTCACTACACTGACTCGTCTGCTCCTAGTTTGCATCAACCACATATGCCTCAAACTCATGTTCTACTTACACATCATCAAAACCATCAAAATCTTCAAACACCATCAAACTTGCATTCTGAATTTGTTGATCACACCGTAAATGAACCTGCACGTTCGGCACACACTGTTGAACAGACAGAAAATCTCATATCACATGTATCCCATGCATCACATCAAAATCCACAGCCACTTGAACTTAGAAAATCTACAAGAATTAAAAGGTTACCAGCCTATCTCAAAGACTATCATTGTAAAGTGAACAATTCAGTTTCTAGTTCCACTCATCCTCTTTGAAGGTACCCTATTTCGCAGCATATTTTCTATGATGCACTCAATCCAAAACACAAGATTTTTCTTTGGCTGTTTCTACAAACGTTGTACCTAGTGTCTATGAGGAAGCTGTTGCTCACCCTTGCTGGAGAGAAGCCATACAAAACGAACTTGAGGCTCTGAAGAAAAATCAAACTTGGTAAATCACAACACTCCCTCATGGCAAGAAAGCTATAGGCTGCAAGTGGGTGTTCAGGATTAAATTCCTCCCTGACGGAACCATCGAAAGATACAAAGCCAGGTTGGTTGCAAAGGGCTTCACACAAATTGAAGATGTCGACTTCATTGACACATTCAGCCCAATGGTTCGAATGTCAACTTTGAGAGTGGTTTTGGCCTTGGCCATTGCAAAACAATGGCACATCAAGCAGCTGGACGTGAATACTGCTTTCTTGCACGGTGACCTATATGAAGAGGTCTATTTGAGGCTTTTGCCAGGGCTTCAACAATCTGAACTGGCAGCAAACTCAGTGTGTAAATTGTGAAAATCGCTCTACGAACTGTGGCAAGCTAGTAGGCAGTGAAATTTGAAATTGACTGAAACATTGAGTTTGGCTGGTTTCTCCAAATCAGAATCAGATCATTCCTAGTACACCAAAATCACAGCTCAGGGGGTTACAATCATCATGGTTTATGTGGACTACTTGGTCTTGACGGGTAATGACCTTGCTGAGATTAATTCAATCAAGCAGCTACTTGATAAAAAATTCAAAATTAAAGATTTGGGGGACTTGAAGTACTTCCTAGGCATGGAAGTGGCCCGCTCATCAAAAGGGATCCATCTTTGTCAACGCAAGTATGCCTTAGACATCCTCAAGGACTTTAGCTTCTTAGAGTGCAAGCTAGCTAGCACTCCAATGGATTACACTTCTACATCAAAATTGTCATGGAAAAGCGGCACTGCATTAGAAGATCGAGCCCCATACAGACAACTGGTTGGCAGGCTCTTGTACTTGACCAACACAAGGCCAGATTTAGCTTACGCAATGGGAAGACTTAGTCAGTTCATTGATTATCCCACAGATGTACACCTGCAAGCTGCTCACAGGGTGCTGCGATACTTAAAAGGATGTCCCTCAGTTGGTTTGTTCTTCCTGGCTGACAATGATCTTAAACTCATAAGGTTCTCAGTTGTAGACTGGGCAACATGTGCAGACTCCAAAAAATCCATCACTGGCCATTGCTTCTACATTGGAAAGTCACTCATCAGTTGGAAAAGCAAGAAACAGGACACTGTTGCGAGGTCGTCCTCAGAAGCTGAGTACAGAGCTCTGGCCCTGGCAACATGTCAAGCTCAATGGCTATCTTACATCATGAATGATTTGGGCATGCCACTGACAGAGTCCATCACACTTTTCTGCGACAATAGATCAGTCATCCACATAGCCACTAATCCTATCTTCCATGAGAGAACTAAGCACATCGAGGTTGATTGCCACACTGCTCGGAACCAGCATCTCTCAGGTCTCACACACCTAATGCCGGTTTCTTCATCGAATCAGTTGGCTGACTTCCTTACCAAGGCTTTAGCCCCTGGTCCCTTCTTAAGCAACATTTCCAAACTAGGCCTTTTAGATAGTCACAGTCCTAGTTTGAGGGAGGCTGTAACTTAATGTAATTGGTTGCTGCTATTAGCATTAGGAGACTTAGAATTAGTTACTGCTGTTAGCATTAGTAGACTTAGAAGTAGTTAGTTACTGCTGTTAGCATTAATCAGTTAGAATTGCCAACTAGCAAAATTAGTTAGGCAGATTAAATTAATTGGCTCTTATGTAACTATATAAATATAAG
Organism: Arachis hypogaea; assembly: GCF_003086295.3. Classification (NCBI taxonomy): domain Eukaryota; kingdom Viridiplantae; phylum Streptophyta; class Magnoliopsida; order Fabales; family Fabaceae; genus Arachis; species Arachis hypogaea. The sequence goes on along the minus strand of NC_092046.1, from coordinate 116,648,973 downwards.
CATGTGATACAGAAAATGATGATGAATGAAAACAACTTTTATCTTTGCCAGATCCCTCTTTCTCATTTTTTTCTCTTTCTCCAAATTCAATTCACCAACAGCTTCTTTTTCATTGGACCTCTCTCCTCTGTTCATCTCTCTCTCTCTCTCACTCCTTTCTTCAAGTTCTTTACCCTTCACCTTTGGACTCACCTGACAAAAATTGATGAGAGTTCGAATCTCTCTAAGCACGAAATTTCACAAAGATGCTTTCATCATTACACATTTAGAAAAAAAAAATATTTTAAAGAAATATTTCTTTCAATTGCACAACTATATTATATATTTTGTTTTCGAATAAAGATCTTTTATACGATTTTTTTTTCTTTTCCTTTTTCATAAAGTATATCATGTCAATATATTTACAGAGCAGGACAAAGAATTCTAAATTTGGTAATTTAAAGTTTTTATATTTATTAGTCAATAAATTTTGGTTATATCACTAAATGAGAGTAGTGAATACCAATATCACATCAAAGAATCTAAAAAAAAATAATCAGTACAGTATTTTTTGGAAATTAATTTATTATTAAAAATTTTAAAATAAAAATTTTTTAGTTAAATTTTAAATTTTAAATATTAACATCTAAACCTTAAATTTTAAGATAACGAAAAAATTAAAGTAATATTTAATGTTACCTCAAAAACATCGAATAATATGGGAATGTATGGGGAACAGATTGTAGTTACTTTACTGCAAGATAACGAAAATGAAAAAGGATAGAAAACGTAAAACCAAACCCGGAATCGCATGGCATCGATTTTGTCCAAAGAGAAGTCAAAACATTGTCTGAGAATTATATTATAATGTAAAATTTTGTAAAGAATGTACCAAAAAAAATAATTAAAGAATTCTGTTGAAAGCTTTAGTTAAGATCGAATTTTAGCCTTGAGTCTAATTCATATTGTAAATAGGTCAATTATATTTTAGAATTTTTTTTTTCAATTTAAACTTCACCTGTTTAAAGTTTCACAAAGCCACAAATTTATTTAAAAAACTTATTTTGTAAATTAGAACTCAAAATAATAATTTAAAGAAATTTAAATTAACATTAAGTATATTCTAAAATTTATAATTTATAATTTATAAAATATAATTCATTTATATATCAATTATTAATATGTATCATAACCATATTTATAATCTATAATTTTTTTTGAATAAAAAAGTCACGATCTTAATTAATCTTGGTTATTGATTTTTTTATTTTATTTTCTGTTTAATATAAGTGAAAAAAGGATTAGATGGTCTAAAAATGTTTAAATTATTAAATAATTTTAGTAACAAAATATATTTTTTAAGTTTTTTAATAATTATCTAATAATTTTTTTAATTTTATTTATTAATTGGTCCTTCATATATTATTCAATTTTAAAATTTTTTATTGAATTTTTAGTTTATTATTTTATTATTCATTATTCATCTATCTTATTTTTACAATTCTATTAAAATTTAATATTATATTAGTATCTATCTTCAATTTCTTTAGCAATTTTATTTTGAATTTAGAATCTTAATAACTTTATCTTTTCAATCCTAATATATTAGCAATTTTATAATTTATCATCAATCTCTTTTTTTCAATTGTCCAATTTCTATAATTATAATCGTTTTATGAATCGCCTTCACCTTCTGTAATCATTAGTTTGGTACAATAAACGCTCTTGGTGTTTTGTCAGGTATGCATTCTTTCAAATCACAAAAAATTATAATTTTTTGCAAAATAATCTATTAGAAGAATCATCCAATTGATTAGATGAATGCATCTTTTTTTTAGTTCACAGACTCAATCAATTACTAAAGTTAAACGATTTATTTTTTCACATAACCAGTTTAAATACCCAATTAATTGAACTAAAAGACATTAAAATTATTGCATCTGTAACTACAAAATTATTGTATATATCCAATCAATTAGATATTCATTCAATTAATTAGATGATAGCAACATTATAATTCTAAAAGACATAAAACATTCTCATCAAAAGAAATTAATCGTTTCAACAATTACATATTCAAAAATTGCACACATATATAAGTTTTAGAAAACTAAAATAACAAATATGAATCATAAAAAAAATTAAAAAAAGATAGACAAGATCAATATTATAGCAGCTAGACACACAAAAGCAGTATAAAACATAATGATCGTCATAATTATGCTTCAAGTCAAAAGACGTAAGTAGACGACATAGACATATATCTTGCAAGAAAAACAAAAATTTTATAATTGCATTAAAATAGTTATGTTCCATATATAACATCCATTTCAAGAATTAAAGTTTATAGAAAGTTTAATAAACTAGTGAAGATAAAAAAATATTTAGCACTAACCTGCAATAGACTGTAAATAACAACTACGTGGTATTCGTCTATTTATATCAGTTTAAGAACTAACATATCAAAAATTAGTTTAAGAACTAACATAAATTATATTTACAAAATTTAGAAATTAAAAAGAGATAATTAAAATTTTAGAAACTAAATTAAGACGCGTGAAATGAGAAACCAAATTAAGTATTATTTTAAATTTTGCATATGTTCATTTTTTATTATTTTGCCATTAGAACGATTAATTTCTTTTATTGGAATAAGGGACGGATATATATATATATATATATATATATATATATATATATATATATAATATTTATTTATCTCCACTAAATTATTAAATTTGACGTTATAATAATTTTTTACTCAATTTTTGGTACTTCATAGTCAATTTAAAAATTTCATAGATGTCATTAGAATGATCAATTCTCAATTTAAATGAAATTTGTGTATTTTCTTAGAAATCAACTCGAAAGAGTGTTATTTATCTTTTTTATATTAGTTTTAATTTTTTTTCTGTAACTATATTAATTAAAAGAACTTTTTCAACTATAAATCTCAATAAGAATTGACTTCTAATTGTATAAGAAGTAAATTTCTAAATAAGTATTTACTTATATATATATATATATATATATATATATATATATATATATATATATATATATATATATATATATATATATATAAGAAATACTACACATTCAAGTCTAACCAAGTTAAACAATAAAACTTAAAATAATATTAGTCATAACTGATTTTTGTTGTCTTAGACAAATTTGATTGGACTTGGTTAACAAAAAAATATGAATATGTAGCATTATCCTATATAAAAAGATAGATATTTTATATTTATAAGGGTAAAAGTATATTTTTTTTGTCCCCGAAGTTTGGCAAAAGTTTTAAAAATACCCCTAAGTTTTATTTTATTTCAATTTTGTCTCAAAAGTTTTCGATTTGCATCAAATATACTCTCGGAGGCTAAATTTTCAAAAAATTTAAGACCAATATAACAATAATGCATGAAAATTATGCTTGATTTGCTTTTGTTGAGGGGTTATTTTCATGAAATTGTTGTTGAATCGATCTTAAATTTTTTGAAAAATTAGCCGTTAGAGGTATATTTGATGCAAATCGAAAACTTTTGGGACAAAATTGAAACAAAATAAAACTTAGGAATATTTTTAAAACTTTTGTCAAACTTTAAGGGAAAAAAATATACTTTACCCTATTTATAAATGATTATTTTAGTGTTTTAATTTGTAAAATTAGATATTATAAAAACTAATAATGTTATATTTACATCGAAAATAACTACCTGTGTATATATATTGAAATAAAAAATACACATTAAAAATAAATTAAACAATACATATATTTATATACCAATACATAATGATTAATAAATAATTTGATAACTAATTTTTATGTACACATAATATTTTTATTATAAAAATTATATATATATATATATATATATATATATATATATATAGTTTTTTTTGTCCCCACTATCAAAATTTTCTGGATCCTGTTAGATTTTTTTATAAAATCAGTAATTTACGTACCTCCAGCCATTGCCAATAAATTCTTTGATTTAATTTGGAACTTCCAATTCTTGAATCACAAAGAGCCAGATGGAATCAATGTGTATTTTTTTTGTTCTTATGATCAGAATTGGGACCCAAATTTTATAAAGTTTATAATGAACAGTCGTGTTCTTTCCATCAAAGAACAGACCAACTGTCAATATAATAATGAATAATTACAATACCACCCAAACTAATTTCTATATTAACAAATTGGACCACAATTAGAATAAAAATTCTAACATTCTCCCACTTGGTCCAACATTTGTTACGTATAGTTTGTAATTACATACTATGCTTAAACAATTAAGACAAATTACACGAATCATAGCGGTAGTTTTTCATTAATCGAGTATTACCTTCTATGTATTACAATGTAATATCTCCTAACTGAATAAACTCTTCATGTGGTATTTCTGTAGGAATAAGCCCAAATGCTTATTCTAGGTCCTTCACTGAATTTTATTTGTCATTCTCAATCATGTATGCGCATATATACTGACCAAATGAGAAACAAACAATAACAGGAATTTCATATCCAAATATGTCATATAATATAACATAAGTCATATAAGTGACGTTACAGAACATAAACCCATACTAGTAACATGATCCTTAAACAATCCTGGTGGCATGCCTTTTGTCAAAGGATCAGCTATCATCTGTTTAGTACTAATATGCTCTATCTGTACCTCATTAGACCTAACTCGGTCTTTAATGGCTAAGTACTTAATATCGATGTGCTTACTTCGACTACTACTTCTATTATTCTTAGCCATAAATACAGCAGCTGAATTGTCATAATATATTCTTAATGGCCTAGAGATACAATCCATAATCTTAAGCCCAGAGATAAAATTCTTTAACCAAACACCTTGTGATGTAGCCTCAAAACAAGCAATAAACTCGGCTTCCATGGTAGAAGTGGCTACAAGTGATTGTTTTGCACTCTTCCAAGATACTGCTCCATCAGCAAGCATAAAGATGTATCCTGACGTTGACTTTCTAGAATCAATACATCCCGCCAAGTCTGAATTTGAGTATCTAACAATTTCCAAATTGTCGGTTCGTCTATTGTAAGCATGAAGTCCTTGGTCCCTTGAAGGTACCTTAAGACCTTCTTTGTAGCTCTCCAATGGATAATTCCTGGATTGCTTTGATATCTTCCTAACATGCTAACAGCAAAAGCAATGTCAGGTCTTGTACAGACCTGAGCATACATTAGGCTTCCAACGGCTGAAGCATAAGGAATATTTTCCATCTATTTCTTTTCAAGTTCATTTTTGGGACATTGATCTAAATAGAATTTGTCACCTTTCACAATAGGTGCAACACTTGGTGAACAATTTTGCATTTTAAACCTCTCAAGAACTTTATTAATATAGGCTTCTTGAGATAAACCTAAAATTCCTTTATGTTTATCTCTATGAATCTTTATGCCAAATGACATAAGATGCATCACCCATATCTTTCATATCAAAATGTCTAGAGAGAAATTGTTTCACTTCATGTAACAATCCTAAATCATTTGTTGCAAGCAAAATATCATCTACATATAAGATGAGAAATATGATCTTGCTCCCACTAACCTTGTGATATATACATTGATCAGAAATATTTTCAATGAACCCAAATGAAGAAATCACATTGTGAAACTTCAAATACCACTGTCGGAAAGCCTGCTTAAGACTATACATTGCTCTCTTAAGCTTGCAAACTAACTCCTTACCAGCACTTGAGATGAACCCTTCGGGTTGTCTCATATAGACCTCTTCTTCCAAATCTCCATTAAGGAATGCCGTTTTCACATCCATTTGATGCAATTCCATATCAAAGTGTGCTACCAATGCCATAATGATGCGGAAAGAGTCTTTCTTTGAAACAGGAGAAAAGGTTTCTCTGTAGTCAACTCCTTCCCTTTGAGTAAATCATTTGGCAATAAGTCGAGCCTTGTAGTGCTCAATATTTCCTGATGAATCCTTCTTGGTTTTAAATACTCATTTATAGCCAATGACCTTTTTTCCATCAGGCAATTCTACAAGATCCCAAACTTGGTTATCTGCCATAGAATTCATTTCATCCTTCATAGCATCTAGCCATAAATTGGAATTACGATCTTTCATTGCTTGTGAAAACGTCGTTGGGTCATTTTCATCACAAACATCATAGTCAGACTCAGCAAGATATACTACATAGTCACTAGAAATTGCAGGCTTTCTAATTCTTGTTGATCTTCTTAATGTTACATCATCAACCTCTTGTAAAGGTAGTGGCATAACAGGTTCTCCCTCTTCTTGAAGTTGCTCTTGAGCAATATGTTCTTGAACAACATTTTCATTATGAAGAGTTTGATCCTCCACCATATAATCTACTTGAACATTATCTTCATGATGTGGAACATCAGTAATAGGTTGTTCTATATTGAGCCTATCTGTATGGGCATTGTATTGAACAATCATTCTTGTACATGGAGAGGTTTGACAAACATTATCATTCTCAACAACTTTAGGAGGATGATTTCTCCCACTTTTTACATCATGCTCTAAAAACCTTACATTTCTAGATTCAACTATTTTACTTGAATGGGAGGGACAATAAAATCTGTAACCCTTAGACTTTTCTGCATAGCCGATAAAATAGGCACTTATCGTCCTTGGGTCCAACTTCCTTTCTTGTGGATTATAAACCCGAACTTCAGCAGGACAACCCCAAATGCGTATATGATTCAAACTAGGTTTCCAACCTTTCCATAGCTCAAATGGCATTTTAGAAACTGCCTTTGTTGGAACTCTATTTAATATATACGCAGCTGTCTTAAAGGCTTCACTCCACAAGGATAAAGGAAGATTGGAGTTGCTAAGCATACTCCTCACCATATCCAGCAAAGTCCTATTTCTTCTTTCAGCTACACCATTTTGATCTGGTATGCCAAGCATGGTGTATTGTGCCACAATACCATGCTCTTGAAGATACTTTACAAATGGACTAGGTGCTTGCCCACTTCCAGTATATCTCCCATAGAATTCTCCACCTCTATCTGATCTCACGATCTTAATTTTCTTTCCGCATTGTTTCTCTACTTCAGCTTTATAAAATTTAAAAGCGTCCAATGCCTCATATTTATTATGAAGCATATAGAGATACATATATCGTGAATAATCATCAATAAAAGAGATGAAGTATTTCTGACCACTTAAGGACATATCAGGACAACATATGTCAGTGTGAATTATTTCTAATATGTCAGAACTCCTCTTAGCACCTTTTTGAGATTTTTTGGTTTGCTTTCCCTTAATGCAATCCACACAAGTATCAAAATCAGTAAAGTCTAGAGTTTCAAGAACTCCATCACTTACTAATTTCTTTATTCTCTCAATGGAGATGTGTCCCAACCTTCGGTGCCATAACATGGGGGATTTTTCATTCATACCATTACCATGCATAACCATAAGATTAGATGGAACATTATTAGCTAAATGGACTTTAAATAAATCACCAATTAAAGTACCACATCCAATAATATTATAATTTTTAATAATGTCAACAGAATCATCATAAAAATTTATACATAATCCTTGTTTTACAAGCTTAGATAAAGAAATCAAATTTTTAGAAAAATCTGGAATATAAAAGGTTCTTTTTAAATCTAAAATACAACCAGTACTTAATACAAGCCTAAATGTTCCAACAGCTTCCACACGTGAACGCATCCGATTGCCCATATAGATGCTTAGTTCACTTCCTATCGGTTTCCTTTTCCTTATGAAACCCTTCATGGTATTTGAAATATGAATTTCAGCACCAGAATCAATCCACCAAGTGTCATGACATATTTCAACAAAATTAGATTCAAAACACACTGAAGGAATAAGATCACAAAGGTTAGTACCTTTCTTTTCAAGCCAAACTTTAAATTTTGGGCACTCCTTCTTCATGTGTCCTTTCTTTTTACAAAAGAAACACCGTGCACCTTCTTTCTTCATAGGATGGGATACAATACCCTTTCCTTTCTTCTTATGAGCTTGCTTTTTACTACTCTCATTTGTCACTAATAGTGCACTTTCACCAAGTTCCTGAATTAGCCTTCCTTCCTCTTGCACACACATCACCAGTAATTCATTAATGGACCATTTTTCCTTATGTGTGTTATAAGAAATCTTAAATGGTCCGTACTGGGCAGGAAGAGAATTCAGAATAAGATGCACCAGAAATGAGTCAGAGATCTCAACCTCTAAAGCTTTCAGTTGTGCTGCAATATCTCTCAACCTCATGATGTGTTCACGCACACCTCTTACGCCGGTAAGCCTCATAGATGACAATTGTGCCATTAGGGTGCTTGCAAGTGCCTTACTAGAAGACTCAAACTGTTCATCAATAGCCTTCATATAATCCTTAACATTCCTACAATCAGGAATTGAACCTCAGATACTAGCTGAAATACGAGACTTAATGAACATCATACTTAAACGGTTGGATTTCTCCCACCGTTCGTATAATTCTACCTCGGTTTGAGAACTAGCATCAGTAGGTGTCGGAGGCTCTTCCCTACGAAGAGCATAGCCAAGGTCTGCACACCCTAAGTGAAAGAGAATCTTATCTTTCCATTCTTTATAGTTGTCACCACTTAACAAATGAACTTCAGATACAGTTTCAGATATCATTACTGTTGCAAATAATAAATCATGCTAACATTACTCAACTTTAAATAGGCACATCAAAATCCATAATATATGATAATACATGCCAATGCAAGTCATATCAAAATAAATATAAATCATAGTGTCATTAAAATCTACATGTGGACAAAGATTTTAACACACATAATATTCACTATATGAACTAAAGTATTGAAACTAGAAAATAAAATACTACTTCTTAATACCTGTAGGCTAATTAAGAAGTAAAAAATATTTTCTATTTCAATCTAATTATATGTGAATAACATAATAAATTCCTGTGAGTAAGTTTATTATATAGTTCACAACAATTACAAATATATCATATTAATATTTATGTGATTTCTTTAAATATAATTATTATTAAGGATGCTGTGGCTACTCCTCAATAAATCATATATTAATCACAATATGATATGCAACGGAAGAATTTATATTGCATGCAAATATAATCATTAAATAAATAAATTCAATAACATGATTAATATCAAAAGTGAAGATGATTTAGTGGATAACTATTTTGCCAATATTTAGAAAATTTAAATTTTGAAACACAACAACTTCAACGTAAAAGTAGAAAGTATTTAATATTATATAACAAACAAAATTTATCCATTGAAACAAGTTTATTCTGTCTTCTTTCTTCCACCGTCTTTCCTTTCTTCTTCTCTCTTTTTTTTTTTAATTCAAGAATAAGAAAACTTATAGAAATCATGGAAAATTATATTATTATGAAGAGCAACTACAACACAAATTTAGAAGATTCTTTCTGAGAATATTATTTATTATTTTCTCTTCTTATGGTACGTCAACTTTAACTTTCAATGATTTTTCTTACTTATTTCAAAATTCATACTATACATTCTTCTTTTGAAAATAATTTATCAAAATAATGCACAGTAATTAAATTTTTAAATGGCAAGGCAGAGACAATTTTGCTCTGATACCACATGTTAGATTTCTTTATAAAACCAGTAATTTATGTACCTCCAGCCATTGCCAATAAATTCTTTGATTTAATTTGAAACTTTCAATTCTTGAATCACAGAGAGCCAGATGGAATTAATGTGTATTTTTTTTGTTCTTATGATCAGAATTGGGGACCCAAATTTTATAAAGTTTATGATGAACAATCGTGTTCTTTTCATCAAAGAACAGACCAACTATCAATATAATAATAAATAATTACAATACCACTCAAACTAATTTCTATATTAACAAATTGGACCCTAATTAGAATAAAAATTCTAACAGATCCGTCGCTGATCGGAATATTTTATGTTTGTGAGAATTATAATGTTGATGTTATCTAATTGATTAGATTAATATCTAATTGATTGAATTTATACATAACAATTGATTTTAGAATTACACAATCGATTGATTGCTTTTTTATTAACGGATGCAATAATTTTTGTGTCTTCTATTTTAATGGATTGGATATTTTTTTTCCCCAGCCAATAGATTAGTTATGTGAATTAAATAGATTATTTCATTCTAGTAATCGATTGAGTATGCGAATCAAAGAAAAAAATGTATTTGTCCAATTCATTGGATGGTTCTTCTAATAGATTATTTTACAGAAAATTACAATTTCGTTCTTGTAATTTTGAAGAACGTAATCTGACAAAACATTACTGTATTAAATTAATGATCACATAAAGTCAAGAATATTCATAAAGAAGTGAATATTTAAAAGTTTAAATTAAAAATAATTTATTTTTATAAAAAAAATATTTTGATAAGCTAAACTCAATAAGTATTATAAACATTTTTTAAATTTATAATTTAATCTTTCTAACTAATAGACTTTACAAAAAGTACGAGTCTAATATATTTAATAAAATGATCTAAGTCAAATTGAGCCTAAAACAATTCGAGGTATGAACTTTTGTCGAGTAATCCAACTCATTTTCTTTCCATCTAAAATAAAATTTTTGTTGAGAAAGAGAAAATATAAAAAAGAATTTTAACATAAACATAAATTTTCATAATTAAATATTTTAACTGATTTTAATTAGAGATGGTTGGTTTCAATCTTCTCTCATAAAATAATAACTTTTTTACTAAAAAAATTGGTTTTGACATATTTATATAAATGTGATAAAATTATCAAAATTTCGTAAAAATGAATTTTCAGTATTTTTTTAATATGTTAAATAGAGTAACTTTTTTCTAATAAATTCAGTTTTCAAATTTTCTTAGATGCAAAATTACTTTTTCGAAAAACACAAATAAACATATCTGAGACTACTAATTAACAAGACTCATATAAAACACAGCTTGATAGTTTTTTATAAGATTTAATGGTACACTAAATATTCTTCTCATAATCTCTCAACTATAATGTGATTCAAAATTGGTTGGATCAACCCTCGAAAAATAGAAAATTCGTAATCCTTGACCAACAGATTCTTTCAAAGATCCGTATGTTGTGCTACACAGCACCAAGCTAGGATCAACAACTTTGTAGTGTGTTTGTTTAATTTCTGTTTTTTTTAGGATAAACTACTTAGATAAACTAAATGTATGAAAATATTATCTGTATCATTCAAATTAAAAAATGATACGTGTATATCCCAAGTCTATTTTTATATAAATTAAAATAGGATAATTCGAATTACAAATTTTAACAGTAATTTAAATTAGGTCGAATAGATTTATTAGAAAAAGCATATTTATATCTAAATTGAATTAGGCCATTTTGTTTTTATTATGCATCAAGTAAATCGAAATAGTAGCATAAAATTACTGTATTAGAGAATCATTAGCATCAATTTAGACCAATTAGTATAGTCTATATTTATATAGTATATCTGTATACTAATTATAGAATTATATGCCTTTATTATTCTGATTCATTTAGCACCTATAAATACCTCTTGTATATTGTACCTTTCAGCAACCTGAATAATACACAAAACACTTTTCTCATATCTCTCTCTTGTTTATAACATGGTATCCAGAGCTTAGGCCTTTTTTTTTTTCAATGAATATTAGTTCATAGCCCATTGATTTTTCCTTTCCGGCAGTGTTCTTTGGCCTTTTTTTTCGTTCCCTTTTCGAAGCTTTGGTTCATCACTCCCGTAACCATCTTGTTCTTCTTGTCGCCGTGATTCCATCGCAACCGGAACCGCCGCCATTCGCCGCCAGACGCGCCTCTACGCGCCGCCGAAAGACGCTGCCACGACCAGGTTGATCTTCCTTCCAGATTCCACCCGTGCCTCTTTGAACTCGTTTTTCGATCTGTTTCCGACGCTTTGGTTCGTCATCTCCGGCATCATTGTGTTCATCTCTTCGTCAACTTTCCAATGCTGCCGGAATCGTCGCCCGAGGCCACTGGACGCGCCGTCACGCGCCGCCGGAAGCTCCCTGCCCACCTTCATTCTTCCTCATCCCAGATGCTTTAGTAGCCGTTGGATCTTGCTGCTGATCAAACGATCCTGGAGCGCCCACGTGTCACGCCGTCAGCCTCTCCAGCGACCCGCGCACCCACGATTGACCCGACCCGACCCAATCCGGTTGCCCACCCGCATTCCACCTCATCGCCAACGTGGTCTGCCGCTCATATCAGACGCTGCCACGTGTCATTGCTCCGCTGATGTGGCGCTGACGTCACCGCTGACGTGGCGCTGACGTGGCAGACAAGCGGGACCCTCTCTAAGATTTTTTGGTGAGCTCTTTCCGATTCTGCAAACCGATTTCTCATTTTCTGCTCCGAAATTGCTGTTTTCTCTCATCTCTTTGATCTTTGTGACCACTACCATGGAAAAGCCAGATGTTTTTTCTGCCACCGACAGAAATGGTAAATTCTGTCGAAACTGTAACTGTTCTGGGGCACCTCTTTCCCAACTGTCCTTCTGTTGAATGTCGCACATGCCACCAGACAGGTCATATTAGCTATCATTGTTCACAGCTATTCTGCCGTTACTGCAAGCTCTCGGGACATTTAATTACTGCCTGTCCTACACGCTCACCATGTCCTGATCCACTCAACTCGTCTCCTGTCTCTCTATCTGATATTGCATCTCTTCTTCAGCGTCTTCTCTCTGTTTCTGCTAATACCCCTGCTGCTTTATCGACCCCTCCAGGTAATTCTAAATGGTACTTTGACTCGGGTTGCTTTAATCACATGTCTCCGTTGCGTAATATTTTCTCGTCAATGTCTACCACTACAAATGGACCTTCTGTCAATACTGCAAATGGCTCCCTGTTGCACGTAACACACAAGGGTTCTATATCCCAGTCAACTCTTAATCTTCCTGATACTTATTATATTCCCAAATTAAACTTCAATCTTATTTCTGTTGGTCAACTTGTTGATCTGGGTTTTGACGTCACTTTTTTCGTTTCTGGTTGTCGTGTACAGGATCCTCGGACGGGACAAATCATCGGGACTGGACGTAAGGTCGGAAGGTTGTTTGAACTCGAAAATCTTCATATTCCTCCTGTACCAAATATCTGTGCTGCTTCTTCTCCCTCTACCCTTCACTTATGGCATCAACGTCTTGCCCACACCTCCTTAGGAAAACTACGTCCTCTTGTGTCTCAGGGTGTTTTAGGTCAGGTTCCAAATGAATTTTTTGATTGCATTTCTTGCCAAACTACCAAACAACCTGCTTTATCTTTTCACAATAATTCATCTCTTGCTTGCTCTCCTTTTGATCTCATTCACACTGATGTTTGGGGCTCCGCTCCCACTGCCTCTATGGGCAGAGCTCGATACTTTGTCGTTTTCATTGATGATTATTCCCATTTTACTTGGGTTTATTTGATGACTAATCGCCATGAGTTACCTCAGATCTATATCAACTTTGCTACTATGATTAAAACTCAGTTTTCCAAGGTCATTAAGGTTTTCCAACGTGATAATGCTATGGAATACCGTGATTCCAAACTCTTAGCCTTTCTTGCAGAACAGGGTACTTTGTCTGAGTTTTCTTGTCTTGGTACGTCTCAACAAAATGGTAGAGCTGAACGCAAACACCGCCACATTCTTGACTCCGTCCGAGCAATGCTTCTTTCTTCTTCGTGTGCTGAGCGTACTTGGGGTGAAGCTATTCTTACTGCTGTTCATGTTATCAATAGACTCCCTTCTTCTGTTCTTGGTAATGTTACTCCCTTTGAGCGTTTTTATCATACCCCCCAGATATAGTTCTCTTCGAGTTTTCGGTTGTGTATGTTTTGTTCTTCTTCAACCTCATGAACATAGTAAACTTGAACCTCGGGCTCGTATGTGTTGTTTTCTTGGTTATGGCACTGAACACAAGGGTTATCGTTGTTGGGATCCTCTCTCTAAACGTATTTGTATATCTCGTCATGTTATCTTCTGGGAGCACCACATGTTTTCTCGGTTCTCATCCTTTGAGTCCATTCCTACTACTCAGTCACCTTTGTTTACTAACCCCAATGTTGATCCTTTCCAAATAACAAAACGGATATCCAAATAAGTAAATGGCTACCTGGGAATCAATCACCCCGAGGCCAACAAAATGGATATCCAAATAATAAAATGGATATCCAAATAAGTAAACGGCTACCCGGGGATCGATCACCCCGAGGCTAAGAAAACGGATATCCAAATAAGGAAATGGCTACCTGGGAATCGATCACCCCGAGGCCAACAAAACGGATATCCGAATAACAGAACGAATATCCAAATAACAAATCGGATATCCAAATAAGTAAACGGCTACTTGGGGATCGATCACCCCGAGGTCAATAAAATGGATATCCAAATAACAAACCAGATATCTAAATAAGTAAATGGCTACCCGGGGATCGATCACTCTGATGCCAACAAAACAGATATCCAAATAACAGAACGGATATCCAAATAATAAAATAGATATCTAAATAAGGAAACGGCTACCCGGGAATCGATCACCCCGAGGCCAACAAAATAGATATCTAAATGATATAATAGATATCCAAATAACAAACCGGATATCCAAATAAGTAAATGGCTACCCGGGGATTGATCATCCCGAGGCCAACAAAACGGATATCCAAATAACATTCCAAATAAGTAAACGGCTACCCGGGGATCAATCACCATGAGTCCAACAAAACAGATATCCAAGTAACAGAACGGATATCCGAATAACAAATCGGATATCCAAATAACAAAATGGATATCCAAATAAGTAAACGGCTACCTGGGAATCGATCACCCCGAGGCCAACAAAACGGATATCCAAATACCAAAGCGGATATCCAAATAAGGTAAACGGCTACCCCAGAAACCAATCACCTCCAAGCCCAACAAAATGGATATCCAAATAAGCTAAATAAGCAAAGTATTGAAATTGGCCCACCAAGAGGCCTAAAATAAGTTCATAATAATAGCCCAAAAAGGCCACACAATTCCAACTCGCGGAAAGCTGAACTCACCAACATTCCGCCAATCAGCGCAACATGACATCAGTCCCTTTTCAGGCCCCTCACGGTATCCCGATAATAGAAAACCAAACTCGTCAACAATAGTGGCGTTAAGGTCTAAGCTAATGACTTTCCAACTCGTGGAAAGCAAAACTCACCAACATCCTGCTAATTGGCGCAGGATGACGTCATGTCCTTTCCAGACCCTTCATAGTCTCCCAAAACTACAGAGAATCGGACTCCCCAACAACTCAGTATTGAGACCAATAAAGCATGCTCTCATGCTCCGGGGGCAACTGTTCCAGACCCGATCTCCAGGTCCTTCCTCGGAACGGTCACCGAACTCGGCATTCCCAAGATTGGGCCATCCTCACGGCCCAAAAACAGATCAATAACTTCCAGTATCCTGACTTAACATTTGAATTCAAATACCTCCCTTATCTCGACCAGATAAGATAAGATGATGACGCTCCAAACTGGCTTTATAATCTCTAACTAACATTCGAATTTAAATACCTCCCTTATCTTAGTCAGATAAGATAAGATGAGATAACAAAAGCCTTGGAAAAACATAACTGACAAACCCCCCCCTTCGGGAAGAACAACAGGCATGCGATAAGACACGCAGACTGACCAAAGCTCAAATCGGTCCCCACACTGAACCGCAAAGCAACCAAGAAAATACCCACGGCTCCCGATCATGACCGGCAAAACCAAATCATGAGCCTATCAAAATTTCCAAGGAATGCGACAACCCAAATTTGCCTCACGCCCTCTCACGGGCTCCGCTCCCCGGCCCACATTAAAGACGGCCTCCCGATCAACCATCAAGACTCAGGCTCCCCCTCCAACAGCCCCAAAAAGATCTACTAAAAGCACAAACGGCAAACGCGAATCTTCCAGCGACGAGATCGACCTTGCTCGCTCTCCCGCTGCAGGGGCAACTGTTATGGACCCAACCCTCGGGTCCCACACCCGGAGCGGCCCCAACCCAGATTCCCGGGATGGACCCGCCTCCTTTCTCTAGAAGGCCCAAAACCAGCCCCCACACCTTCTAACCAATATTCAAATTCAAATACCTCCCTTATCTTATCTAAATAAGATAAGATGAGATAACTTCCACCTACTATATAAAGGGGAGCCAGAGGCCCCCTCAAGTACGTCATTCATTCCTCACACCTTACTCCTCTTAGATCCATTCTGACTTGAGCGTCAGAAAATGTCTTTGCAGGTACCACCTCCTATAGTTTCAGTCAATCGATCCGGCCACTGCCTCGATCTACAAATTCCTGATCCATCTTACAACCCATACCAAAAACTTCTCGTACGGCAATAAACTAAATATAATTCTCTGAAAATTTTTCTTACTTTTTGCTAAAAGAGAAACATGTATGCCATTTTTAACTGCCGTCTAGATTAGACCCTAAATCATAGTCGCCCTACACTCCTTAGCTTTCTTTCGGTACTTGTTTTCTTTTCTAAACATAAAGATAATAAAAATTTGTCGTCTTCATCTCTATTATATGCGGCAATATCCATATTCGAGAAAATTCAATCATGAATCACAAAGTAAAAGAAAAAAGAAAAACCACTAAAGACAAAATCAGTTCCTTTTGACAAATATAATTTTCATAAGATATTTGACAAAGAAAAATATCCATTCTTCTAAATTACGTTTATTCGTTTAGATATTAAAAGAATTTTGATGTAACATCTGATTATTGAATTTTATGGTATTTTTTAAAATTATAAAAGTAGGATAATACATTTTTATATATTAACAATACATAAATGTATTATCGATACAGTCAATGAGTTATAACTCAAATGACATAGTCTCTCCATACTCAATTAAAAGATTGTGGATTCGAGTCTCTTATCTTTAGTAAAAAAAAAAGTATATTATCGATACACAGAGAACATATTGTCTCGTCTCCATAATTTTAAAAAAACATAATAAATAACAGAGTGTTATATTAAAACAAATTCAATAACTGAGTGTTAATACTAAAACTTCTTTTATATCTAAAAAAATTAACTTCTAAATTATTACTATTATTATTATTTGATATTAATTTTTTTTCTCATTACAAAAAAAAATATTAATTACCATCAAATTTACAGATGAATTTACTAAATTTTTTTAAAATTTTATTATTGTCAAATTTATTGTTAGATGAAAACAGATAATAATAACCTTACTAACAAATAATTGTCTATAAATTTTTTAAATTCGATACTAATTATCATCAGATTTTTTAGATAATAATATTATATATATAATTAATTTTAGAATATTATTTATTTTTTAAATTAATTCTAAAAGATTAAATTAGTCTCTAAATAATAAAATATAATTTAAATTAGTCATTTTATTAATTAGATGATGTCATGTCACATTAAATGTTAAGTGACATGATAACGTGGTAGGTTAATACCACGTATCCTACGATATTTGATTAACATGTTAGGTCAGTGATATATAGCATACTATATATGCCACGTATTATCTAATATATCATAAATTTATTTAGAGTTAAATTAGTGCCTGTAAATACACACGTAAGTCATTTTTATCTATAAATTTAAAAAATTTACTAAATCAATTCTTATATAAATTATTTTTTTTCTTTATAATATTACATTTTTAATATTTATTTATCTTAATTTTAATCTCATTTTTTACTCCTAAAAATAAAATTTTCTTTAGATAAAATAAAAAAATAATTAAATTATTATAAAATTATTTTTTATTTGTATTTTTAGTTTTATATTTTCGAATTCTAGTCTTTTGTAGTGAAAATTTTTTATATAAATACTTTTATCAAATTATTTTTAATTATATACTAAAAGTTATAATTCTTTGGATCTCAATAAATACATATAGTAGTTATTTTAATCTTTTAGATTTCAACTAAAATTTAGTCCAATCTATCATTAGTTGTCTATTTTTATCTTTTTATATTATTTTAGTTCAAAATTTTTTTTAACAAATTATTTTGAAAAAAATGACAATTGAAAAGACATAGTGAAATAGGAATAACTAAATAGTAATAATATTTAAAAAATTATGTTAGATATTAAAATTCAACAAGCTAAGTGATCTCACAAATCGATTTTTTAATTATTGAGCTCTATCACATAATAAGTTAAACAAAAACAAAAATTATAAATAAAAATATAAAAAATTTAAATTTTTAAATAACTATTATATTATTTAATAACATTTAAAAATTAAAATTTTAAGTATATAATTAATAATAATTTGATAAAATTATCTAAATAAAAAAATTTACTAAAAAAACTAAAATTTAAAAATGTAAAATTTTAAAATATAAATAACAAAATAAACTCTGTAATAAGTTAATTATTTTTATTATTTTATGTAAAAAAGTTATTTATTAAAATTTAAAAAGTAATATTAAAATTAATAATATTAAAAATATAAAAAATTTAATATATGATACGTTATCATCTAAATTTAATTCGTAAAAAGATCAATTTAACTTATATTTTATTGTTTAATGACTAACATAACTAATTTAATCTTTAAAGATTAATTTAAAAAATAAATAATTTTTCATAAACGAATTTAACTCTTAATCTAAATTAAAATGTATAGGAGACAAGGTTACAGTAGCAACCATTTCTCTAACTCCACTATTGAAACTTTAGAGGAACCTTAACACATGGGCTTCTTATCTTTTAATTTATTATTATCAAAACTGAAAGCACAATAAAAGGATTAGGGGCCACATGCATGCATAATAATATATGAAGCTTAAATCTTAAATCATTATCTATCAGATCAATGGTCAACCTTACACTATGTTATCACCAACTTGGCATTATTTAAACTACTTTATATTTTAACATCAAATGTGCACATCAACCAGACATTAAATTACATTAAATTAATCCCACCTGATCAGCACCCTAATCTTTTTGTGGTTATATTAATTATCTTATTACTACTTGCAGTTACACTTAAAAAATAATAATATCAGTTGCCCCCTAGCTAGTTATTTTAATATATATTTCTTAGTTGCTATTGCCCATAGGTTTGCACATAATGTTGTATTTAATTAAAAAATTAAATATTTAAATAAGTAGTGGTCCTTCACTTTTTTTTTTCAGATTTTATAATTTTTTTTTACTTTCTTTCCAATAAAATTTTAAAACTTTTTCAATTTTAGCTCATGTTTTGCCATGTCAAATTAAATACTGATGTGTGGTACGTCTTGTCACGTCAATATTTCAAACATTTTATATATTTTAGTATTTAATTTGTGACATTAATATTTAATGAAACAAATTAATAATAAGACTAAAATTAAGACCTTTTAAATTATTACTGGAATAAAATAAAAAAATTATAAAATCTAAAATAAAAAGGAGTATTTTATAAGTATAAAAACTTATTTAGAGAAAATAACGAAAAAAAAGAGTTAAAAAAAAGGGAGTATATAGTTGTAATGATCACATAATGAAAAGGATTACATTAAATACAATATTTATGTGAAAAAAGAATAGAAGATGGTGTGTGCACCGGTGGGTTTGCAAACAATATTCGTTAATATTGGCCATAAAGGGGATCAAGGGTAGATTTTTTCCGACATAGGTACACATCTTCCTTTCTTTTCAAATTTTATAAAAAAAAAATTGTATAAATATGAAAAAAAGAAGAAGATATAATATGATATGATGATTGATTTAATGGTAGTTGCCTTTGTTGTTGGTGGGGTGCTACTGCGAGTGGAGGATAAGCCTCGGATAAGGCTTTGTGGGGTTCCACTACTCTTCCATTATTCTCTTATTCACTTATTTTCCATCTCTCTTATTAGTCCTTATTATTTGTAAGGCTTGATTATTTTAGTAATCTATTCATTTTTATAATTTTATTAAATTTATATTTATATTTTTTAATTAAATTTTTGTTAGTATAAAAAAAATGAAATTAACAAAATATTTTTTTATAAATTAAAAATATCTATAATTAAAAACTTAATTAGATAAAATGATTGAAGAAAACCTTTACACAAATACAATATTGGCAATTTTCAGACGCAAATACAACAAACGCAACTGTATATAATCCGCTACACTCTGTAGCGGAACTCAACTGCACGTAATCCGCTACAGGGTATCGCGGATTATGTTGAGGGCTGCATTATTCATAAACCGCTACACCTTGTAACGGTTTATGACCAAATGGCATTTGTGCATAATCCGCTACACCCTGTAGCGGATTATGAGTATAGTGGTGATTATGTTAATAGTAACAACCCATGATGCAAAATGCATGAATTGATACAAAATGTAATTGTCATTCGCAATAAGTCGTACAAAAATAATAGCCACCAAGCATTAACAATAACACAGAATAAGTTAACTACATAAGTCATACAGATATAACTATCACAAGTCGTTAACCCTAACAGAAAATAAATAAGTCATAATTCATACAAGGATAACGGTCGAAAATAAGACAATTGGCACTACTGCTGGTCACCATCAACATCATGGTCGCCCCCAAATGGACCAAATAGGTGCGAGCCTGTGCCACATCGAGTCGAACGCCTAACCCTAGTCGCTCGCCGATCTCCCGATGGAGCCTTCTGTGGCCCAACTCCAAATGCAGATGGTGGCGTCCCCCCATGCCGAACCAAGTGTTGTACGGACTGCCTGCGGGCTTGTTCAGGTCGACCGGGAGCTGGGTCTCAGGAACCTGGGACGGCACATCCGCTAGCTGTGGCCTATACCCCGGAAGGTCGGAAGGGCCACCTGGAATCGAGCTCTGGTACTGATGAACATCGTCACCCCGTATGATCTCAGCAAAATTCGCATAGAATTGGGGTCCACCCAACTGATCGTCCAAATCCATGGTGAAAGAAGTGGTAGCAAGATCGGCTAACAGCTGTGTGCTACACTCATGTAGTATCTGAGAGCTAGATATGTGAGTAAAAGGTGTACCACCCATACTAGCCTCCGAAGCATCTGCTGGTAACACCCTGAACCGCTCATGAAACCATGTGAAATGGACTGTGTACAACTTTCTCTTATCCAGTGGCGGAAGCTCACCAAATAAGACCTTGAACCACTCCCATGCCGGTCTGGCCCCCTCGATGTGCAGTGGAAGTTTGTCATGGACCCGGAAACAGCCTGGCCATCCACGGGCAGCCCGAGCTGGTATGCCACGTCCTGGAGCGTGATAGTACACTCTCCGAATGGCATATGGAAAGTGTGGGTCTCAGGCCGCCACCTCTCGATAAATGCGCTGACCAGAGGCTCATCCAACCAGAACCAATGCGCGTTCAGCCTAGTCAGGTGGTACAACCCATCCCTCTCCAAGTAAGGTATGATTCTATCATGTAACGGCATATTTTGTTGTCTACGGACACTATACACACATCGGGTTGGCTGCATTTTCAGAAATAAAGAACACCGGCTTAATTTCTAACAATGACATCACCAAACTATATCTTATGTTTCTATTCTTAAGCTACTTGGGTTTTGAAATTACTAATTTACCTCTCTACCTTGCCTATTAAATGTTAAATGTCAAAGTTTAAATTTCAAAATTTCATTTTCAAACCAAAAGCTAACTAAGTCTCTATCTATCTAATTAATGAATTACTTCCTTAATATTGAATAAAATATACATTTATTAAAATATTGAAGGAAAATAGAGACACTTACCTCTTCATCGATGGTTCCGTCTACGTGAGCAACGCCGTCGAGCCGGTACAACCGCCGTTCATCCTCCATTCTTCCAAAACTACTCAAGAATTTGAATTTTCTCTCTCTTCTCTCTACTTTCTCTCTATAACTTTCTTTCCAAAATACTTCAAATGATTTCCGCTACAGTCTCACGCGGTATATATAATCACCACTATACTCATAATCCGCTACAGGGTGTAGCGGATTATGCACAAACACCATTTGGTCATAAACCGCTACAGGATGTAGCGGTTTATGAATAATGCAGCCCTCAACGTAATCTGCGATATCCTGTAGCGGATTACGTGCAGTTGAGTTCCGCTACAGGGTGTAGTAGATTATATACAGTTGCGTTTGTTGTATTTGCGTCTGAAAATTGCCAATATTGTATTTGCGTAAAGATTTTCTTCAATCATTTAATTTGTGTAAATTGCCCTATTTTTTAGAAATAATATTCAATTAATTTTAATATTTTTTATATAAAAATAATTTAACTATGAAATTAAAAATAATATAAAAATTTAATTATAAATTTAATGAAATTATAGAAATAAATAGAATAATTAAATTTATTTTAGAAAAAAGAGAAGAAATGTGTTTGTATATAGTATGTAGGTCCAGGGACGGATCCAGAAATGATATTATGGAGGGGCCAATAACACATATAATATTAAAAATTATGTAAAAAAATTATATAATATAAGATGTATTATAAAAATATACGGATAGAGAATATATTTTAAAGTAAAAAAAATATGTGTATATTTTTTACTAACGAAGTGGTCAATTCTTCGTATCATAAAATTTACCGATAATAGAATTTGTGTCAAAATTTTCAACAGTTTTCTTTTCAATATAATTAAAAGACAATTAGCAAGAATTTCATCTTTTATTTTGTTTCTAAGTTATTTTTCACAATATTCATAGTTGAAAAAGATCTCTTAATTGTAGCAGTTGAAACAGAAAGAATTAATACCAAACGAATAAAAAAAACGGCCACAAAAAGAAAAAGAATTCACTCTATGAGATTTAAAAATTTTTATTTAATTAAAAAATATTAGTAATAATATCTTTTTCAGATTTTTTTAATATTGTTACTTATTTTTTAGATACTAAAAATTATTAATATTTAAATTAGACTGGACTTTTATTTATATGAGATTAAATACTAAATATTTTTAAAAAAAATTAAATTATACATAATAACTTATTACTATTAAAAAAAATTGGGGGCCGAGACCGCCACTCGCCCCCTTATGTCCGTCCCTGTGTAGGTCGACTATTAGTGAGCGATCTAAAACGAATCACTCAAAAATACCTTTTATAAACAATTGTTGTGCCACAAATATCTTGACTTATAGCACGCCGCTTAATCATGCACTTTATTTTGCGTGTGTGTATACGCAGAAATGCTATCGGGTAATATTTTTAATGTAAAAAAAAAAAAAGAAAATTAGTTAGTAAGTGTTGATTTAAATGTAAAGTATAAATAAAGGAAAATGTTGTAATTTAGTAATTATATATATATGAAATAAATGATCATTTTACACTTACGAAAAAGTTTAAAATATTTATAAATTTATTCATAAATTAACAAAATTAATTTTGTATTTATAAAGGATAAATAAATTATTATTTTTGTATATAAAAATTTAAAATACTGACAAATAAAATTCACTCATTAATAAAATTAACGTCTAGGCATATTTTTGTCATATAAAATTTTTTGTTTTTTTGTATGTATATAAAGTTAATTTTATTTATTCATAGATAAATTTATTAATATTCTAAATTTTTATTGATAAAAATAATATATATATATATATATATATATATATATATATATATATATATATATATATATATATATTAAAGAGAAACATCCAAGATAGACCTTAGGAATTTCTATGGTTGCATTGTGAATTGTCAATTCTATTTTTTTCTTTAATAAATCAATTTGCTAATTCTATTGATCTATATCTAGAGTGCATGTGTAGAGAAAGGACCAATTAATAATAAAAAAAAATTACATTGTTATCTAACTGTATATGTCATATTAATTAAAGTAACGTTTGTTTCGTGGGATAGAAAATATATTATAAACAATATTATATTTAAGAATATTATATATAAGTATTATTGTAAAAACAGAAAAGAGGTTTTTTGTTTAATTTTTTAAAAAATAGAATGCTTGGAAACAAGTCATACGTACGTACCGGTTGATAAGTAATCACCACTCTTTTTATCCATGTTTTTAATATTAGAGAAACAATTATTTGTAACCATAAAATTTCATGAACACTCACACGTCACAAGATAATTATTTTTTCCACTGTTTTGAGAACTAGATTGGAAACAGAAAATCAGTCTAGTTAATCGAAAATCAATTACCGAACTGATTCGATTCAGAATAAAAATTAATCAGTAATAAATCGATTACAAATTTAAAAATTTGGCCAAATAACTATTTAACCAATCAAATCGATTCAATTTTTTTATTGATTAGTTTAAAATAATAATATATACTTTTTTTAATTACATATTTTACACAAATATATTATTTTATTATATTCATTTCTGTCCGATTAAATTTGGATTGAAGTTTTAAATTTTTAAATTTTTAATTTTACTGGTTTGATCACTAATTCAATTTTTAAGACATTGATTTTTTTTAGCTTTTTTTTATGCCAAGATTTTTTTTAACAAGAGAACTCAATACAATAAGTAGAGCAAAAATAACAACAAACAAATAGAAAAATTAAAAAAAAGAAATTAAAAAAAAATTCATCAACTATTTTTTGTGCTCCTCTTTTTTATAGTATATTTTTGATTTTGTACTTCTAATTTTGTACTAATAGAAATATCTTCAACCATTCCAGTCTTATTAAAATTCTGTCAATTCAATTGCAAGATCGCTAAGCGGAAGTCCATTTGTATATCTTCTTTTATCCAATTCTTATTAAAACTCTGTTAATCTGACAGTATTCTTTCTCCCCTCCACTTGCACAATCTCGTTGAAATCTCCCATAAATGCTGACATAACTCTATAATATAACTCAATTTCTCTCACACAACAAATTTCTCTTCTCTTGTATGAATTCCATATACTACAGAAAGCATAATTGAAATTATTTTTAGTAAGACCCCTTCAACACACAACCAAAACTCCCCTTTATGACAACGACTCATTTTAAACATTATTTCATCCCAAATTAACAGTAAACCACTTGAGGCACTCTCTGACTCAACATATTCTCATCCCGTAGCATCACTCTCCCGAATTCTTATTACATCAAACTTCATCATTACCCGCCACTTAATCTCAAACAAACCCAACGTATTCAACTTAAATTTTTTCTTGAGGTTTTTGACCATACTCAATTTTCCATCACCCATTGACCCCCTAACATTCCAAGAACAAATTATTTTAATAAATTATTACACACTTTTTTTTGGGCATGCAGCGTCTTGCTTTCTCTTTCTGTTTTGCCAATCTTCTTTTTTGAGTAATTTCTTCATTATGTGCTTGGAGAATAGCTATAATATCATCTTCTTCATTGTATAAAATTGCACCTGATTCTAACTTGAGGTCCCAAGTTTTTCTATTTTCAAGCATCTGCTCCTCCAAAATATTATTTCTGTTTTCCTTACTTCCTTCGTTCTTGTCCGAACCACCATCATCAACCACCCTCTTCCCAACGACTTCTTCATCGTGTTCTGATAGCTCTCCCTGTCTCTTTGTCAATGTTATTTCCTTTGTGCCGAACCCATACTTCCCTATCTCTTTGTCAATGTTGTTTCTTTTGTGCCGAACCCATACCACCAGTGGCGGATCCAGAAATTTTATAAGAGGGGGTCAAATTAAATATAAAATAAATTAAAATATAACGTAATAAAAAATTAACAAAATATAATTTATAGTATATTGGTCAAATTAATAATTATATTATATAAGAATTAACATTCAACTATACATACTTTAAGATTTTGGTATTTTTGAATTTGGTCTGTGATATTTCATATAACTAAAATTATCAATTTATCATCTGAAAGTAAATTTTAAAACATTCTCTTTTTCAACCTATACAATCATATAATCTGCTAAAAATTTATCTTTTGTCTTATTTTAAAATATTATTTTAATAATTTTTATTGTTTAAAAAATCTATTCAATTATTTCTGTTAAACAAAAGTTTTTTTTATAATTATTACTTTTTACATTAATCTAAACCTAAATTTTTCAATAACTTTTCAATTATTTATATATTTATACGTTTTTATTATTTTTTAAATTTATTTGTTAATTATTACTAATATATTATAATACACGATATAATTTATACATATTAAATTACTAACTTATAAATTTCTTTTAGTATGTAATACATAAAAATATAGGAAAATTATTAGGTGTACCGGAGAATATCAGTGTTCCAGTTGTTTTAACCGTTGATTTCAATTAATATATATTATATATATTTTTTATAATTAAGATCAACGGTTAAAACAACTGGAACACCGATGTTCCTGGTACACCTGATAACCTTCCAAAAATATATTTAATCTATAATATATATATATATATATATATATATAAAATAATAATAATAATAATAATAATAATAATAATAATAATAATAATAATAATAATAATAATAATAATAATAATAAAAATAAATTAATAGTGCTAATTTTTTTAAAAAAAAATTAGGGGGACCATGGCCACCTTAGGCCCCCTTGGATCCACCAGTGCATACCACTATTATTCACAATATCATCCCTATCACGCGTTTCTTCATCAACGTCTTTTGCACCATCATCATCAACATATACACCCAACCCACCAGTCCCTCCATTCAATATCACTGTCGGGAGAGTAGCGGCTTGGTTCTCCGCCACCAACTCTTCCTCAATCTCACGACCCAACATAGGTGGCATCAGGGTTACGCATTTTCCTTGCCACGTCGAACCTCCTTTACCGTGGCCAGTCTTTAGCTTTCCTCCTTCAACACCGATTCGGTCTCCCTCGATCTTCTCCGCGCCAGTTTCCAACGCAAGTTTTACAGATGCAGCTTCCTGCACACTTGTCGTAGACCCTTTTTTAGTGTGTCCATCCCTATCGTGAAAACTGTGCTCTATTTCCATCAAACCTGACTCAGATTCTAGACCCAACCCAATATCACTGAACCGGTTGATTGAGGAAGCCGGGTCCAAAGATCCTTCTCTATCTTTTTTGGACATCTTTGAATTGTTGGGCCTAGTACCAAGCCTACAAAAAACCTTCTTTTCCTTATTCCTTTTGCCCCTCCTTTCTAATCCATTAAAGTTACCTTCATAAATCTATGTTACTGTATCTTCAGAATCATCTTTATAATTAATATGATCACATCCCACACAATCCGCTCTCTTTTCAATTCCTTCATAAATTGGTTGATATGTTATCGTTTTTACCTGATTTTGTTTTGAATGATCATTAATCCACTCATTCAAAATAATTTCAGGAATTACCAACCTGCCCTTATCTTCTCCGTCTTTCCTCAGCTCCCCCATCACCACATCGGCTACCTGGTTGTTGAAAACCGCCGATTTTGTATCCCGTGCACTCCTTAAGTCCGTATCCGTACACTCTCTTTCCGCAACAGTTCTTCGTTGTTCACAACTGTAGTCACTTTTTTCATTAGCTTCTTCATAACAATTCAATCTAAAAGCCTCCCGTCCCACTTCTTTCATTAGCACATCGAATCTACTAATACCTATTGTGATATGGACCAATTCATTAATCATATCCATGATACAAGTATCAATTTGCACTCGTCCAACACTAAAAGACATGCACCATTCTGTCACTTTGTCACAACCGACTACTTCCTCCCATTGACCTCCTAACTTACTAAAGGTATCTGCTGACCATGCATGTAACGGAACCCTGTAACATTCTAACCACACTCTTCGAGTTTGATTACTCAATCCAAATAAAATTCATAACAAATAGTCACTTTTTTTTCTCAAGTTAATTATCTTTTTTATTTTTTAGATTTATTAAAAAATAAATGCAATTATATATATTTTGTCAAATATATTATTTTTAATGAATAAAAATAAAAGATAAAGTTGATTTAAAAAGGATTGAGAGAATATATATATATATATATATATATATATATATATAATATATATATATATATATATATATATATATATATACTTTATTCTTAAGTGAAAAAAATGAATAAAAATTCCTGATTTAACTGTGAATGGAAAAATAATTGTGACAGAAACTTAACAAATAATCAATTTTGAATAAATTAACTCGATTTTTTTCCTCCAAAATCATGAAGTCACATCTATATGACTTTACATGCATGAGAGTTCATCAACTATTTTTTAAAAGAAAATTAAATAACTATAATATATTAGTATTATATCAATCTCTCAACTATAATTCAGTTATAAGAGATTCATCAAAAAAAAAAAAGAAAATTTAAAACTTTGTATTTTTGTACACTACTTTAGCGTGCTTGATTGACATATAGATAAAGGAAATTCTTTAAAAGTTAATAAATATGTCCACTTTTTAAGTTTTAATTAGGTTATGCGTGAATCTATCTCGTTCTATTCAACACATCGAGTGGACCAAAACCAATCCCCATGCTTTTTATATGGGTGCTTTTGCATATTTAAGCATGAGATAGCATATCCATCCATATGATCTTTTTGACGATGAGTGATGAATCTACACGGTAAACTTTTTTTTTTTTTTTTTGGTGACTATCTACACGGTAAACTAAAGTATTATAAATGCTTTCTTAGTTGCAAAGAAAATGAGTTACACGTCCATATGGATTTGGTTTGACCTAACAATCTAACATACATGTTAAAGAAAAATAGTATTAATAACTAATGACGTTAAGTGTTGACCGATTGTTATATAGAAAGCTAGTCACTCACGTAAAAATTGTCTTTACCAATAATTAAGATAATATGCATTATATTAAATAATTTTATCAAATATTTTAAATTATTTAATAATATTATTTTTATATAAAAATATTTTCAACGAATATTTACCATATAAATAATAACTAATGGTAGCGTTATAAATATTGACTGATTGTTAAAAAGATGATCACTCGTGTAAAAATTATCTTTACGTAAAATAAAATAATAATTAAAAAACATATATTATATTAAATAGTTTTGTCAAATATTTTAAATTATTTAATAATATTATTTTTACATAAAAATATTTTCATGTAAATACTAGCTCATCATTATATAAAAATGTTAAGTTTTAAATTTTTTTCTAATTAAATTTAGTAACTTGAGTGTAAAATTTCTCTCTTGGAATAACTTTGTTTTACAAATCATCGTGTAAGGTACAAAAGAATATAAATTAATCTCAATATACACTAAAAATTAACTATTAAATTAGTTATTTGTATAAAATATTGTTTCAAATTGTTTTATAAGTCGAAATTCGTACTAACAATATTTTTAAGAAAAATTCGATAAATTAGGACTTTAACTATAGGAAAACAACACTTTCAACTACGATAAGAATGATAGTCGAGGTCGAGGACTTGACGATGAAAAATGAGTCGAAATCATAAAAATTATGTGGTTAAATACAAGCACGATAAAAAACATGGGGATTAAAGAGCATGGCAAGACAGGACGTGTGGGTGTCCACTATGAAGATTCTTTAAGATCAAGACAAGGTCGTGGCCTAAGAAAAAAGAGCAGAGGAACTAAGGTCGTGATCAAGATTTTTCATGAGCAGGTCACCTTTAAAATCTATAAATAAAAAAATTTAGAAGAGGAAAGGAGACTTCAATAAAGAATACTAGATCATCACACAAAACTCTACAAAAATTATTAAAAAGAGCTTTTATTTTATTTTATTTTATTTCTTTCTTTTAATTTTTTTATTTTAATTATTTCTGTTATTTTTATTTTCTTTCAATTTGACGCATTCATTTATTTGAAACTTTTATTTATTTCACATATTTTTTTTATTTGCTATAATTTGCCACCAATAGTTTGACATAATTTGCTTCGACACTAACACTAAGTAATAATTTTCGGATTGAGCTCATTTTTTTTCAGATGAGTCATCCTGTCCAGTTGTTAAAAATGGAGTGAAACAAATATATATTAAAATATAAAATACACACTAATTAAAAATGAATTAAATAATAGATATATTTATCACAAATACATCATGCCTAATTTGATTCTTGATTTTTGTGTACAGATAATGTTTTTTAATACAAAAATCTACTTATAATAGTATCCAAATGTATTACTTTTTCTTAGTAATATTAGCTAACTAATTTTTTCGGGTAATATCAAATAATTTTTTAAAAATAATTTTATTTATATTAAATTTTAAACTCTAAATCATAAATCTTTAACTTTAAATTTTAAGTCATAACTCAAAATACTAAAATTGACCAACGATGATTAACTAAAAATTGGTTTCCTAAATCCAAATCCAAAGGCTTCAGTGTCTTAGCGCACCAAAAATACAAAGCAACATGCTTGGATGCTTGATCCCTTTATTTTTCTCTTCTCTAGTGGTAGACTGGTAGCTACTTTCAGAGTGCACAAGTCCTATTTGTACAAAAAAGAGGGTCTTTATAATGCTATTTGACATTTGGTTACCATTTTTCTCTTATCAAAAGAAGTTGTATCAAGTTATCAATGAGGAATCGAAATGTACGAGTTCACACTTCAGTTTTTTTTTTTTTTTTTTTTTAAATCTAATCATATATTATATAATTAATTAATAAATTATTAGAGAAGTTTGAATATCACATTTACCGTAAAATAAAAATTGAACTGGATCTCTTATTATTAAATACTAGTAATGAAAAGTTGTATAACTAAAAAATAATAATGTAAACTATATAGGGTAAATTAGAATTAAAATTAAATTTTAAAAGTTGGGAGATGTTGCTGGAAATGGCAATGCTTTCATTCCTTGTTTTCCAATTGAGTGTTAGGTCAAATTTTGTTGTGTGTCACCTTTACCTATTCGACAGGGGTTGAAGGAAAAAAGGAGACTTTAAGAAAGGGGGCTGAGGCTATCATCATATATATGCTTCTTTTGAGATCTCTTAATTTTTTCCCCCTTTTTATCTTTAAACATTCATCTTATGTGATAAAACTTAAAAGCCTAAGCGGATCAATGAAAGATTGACAGCTATCTCATCTTCAAACTGCTTTCTTATTCTTCAAATAGCCCTCAATTATTTTAAAGCAGTCAATTATAGTGCTTTTCAGTATTAACGATTGAACATGCTTCCGAACAAATGAAACTTTGGAATAATGTCTTCAATGCCTATAAACTAGGACATGTCTAGACTCTAGAGTCTTATGTTGTTCTTTTGTTGTATACTATTCCACAAGGGGAAGCTAGAATATGGTGTAAGGTAGTAAGGTACACACATGGTTGTGAATTGTGATAAAACTAATTAAATTAATTATTAAAAAGGACCCTGCTGGCCTCCACCACATTACAGAGTGCACGTGATGTGAGACAATATCGAACATTATCTACGTGAAAATCAAGCGATGGGCGAAGTTAAAAGTCTTCAAAAGATGCATATGGCCCATGCATCCACTTCTGCTGTCTTTCGCTAAAATAATAACGTATATCTTATCTTATTAGTTTAGCGCGCGTTCAAATATTGATCTATTATAAAAATTTATTGATATATGTTTATTGATATTAATAATTATTATTTTAATTTATAAAACTATTCTTGTAAAAAATTTATTATACAATATATAAGATTATTATATGATTTGCTTTTCAGAAGTCAAATAATTTTGTCTATATAAATAGATTTTACTTAAATATAAAAATTATTTTTTTAAAAAAGGAGAACTCAACACAACAAATGGAGCAAAAAGTACAAACAAAAACCACTAAACAAAGAAATAAACTATACGAAATTAGAACTTGATATCTCCTGTCATCTTCGGCAGTGTCATCAACAACAGAAAGGATCCACACCTATCCACTCCTTATAATTTATGGAGGACTGGTAGATGATATCATCAACCCCTTTTTCTTCATTCTGAAAAACCCGCTTATTCCTTTCTAGCCAAATATTCCAGATAACCGTACAGAAACATACCATCCACCTCTTACGTTCCTGCTTATTGGTTGATAACTCAGTTCAACTTTGAAAATATTCCTTTAGCATTCTCGGGCACGACCAATGCCTTCCAACAAAAGACAGCCATGCACACCAGACCTGCCAAGAAAATCTACAACCAAGAAACAAGTGGTAACCAGATTCAACACCTTCATTACACAAGACACAGACAACATCTTCCTGGTTAACCACTCCCAGCCGACTCAGCCTCTCCTTCGTATTGATCCTTCCAGTCAAAACGAACCAGATGAACAATTCAACTCTAGGTGGAACTAGACCCTTCCATACCGTCCTAGTAAAGCTGTAACTCGCTATATCCTCCAGAAGCGTTTCCACCTGCATCACCTGCACGAAGGAGTTAGTAGAAAATACATCATGTTTATCAAATTTTCACACAACCCTATCCTCTCTGTCACATACAAGATTAACCAGTCTTAATGTTTTATGTAACTGGTTCACTAAGTCCAACTCCCATTAGAAAAGTTGTCGCCTCCATTAGAAGTTCCATCTCCTATCTAACCCGTCCCAGAACCCACAATCCCCTATGACGGATCCTCTTTGGTTTGAAACTGAGAAGAGTCTCGGAAAAAGATCTTTAAGGGTCCCACCACGCAACCATACATCCTCCCAAAATCGAGTTCCTCTCCCAACGCCAATCTCCATAGACAGCCCATTAATCATCTTCTGTCTTACTTGTTGATCCTTGAACTGCAGTTGGCAGATATCTTTCCATGGCCCCCGGGTAGGTAACACCTGAGATGACAACATCACATTGGGGTTGAGATTGTTACACGAGCATACCACCTTCTTCCATAAGGGACAATTCTCCTTGGAAAAACGCCACCACCACTTAAAGAGAAGGGTTGTGTTACGCACCACGACATCCCCAACACCTAATCCCCCTAACTTTTTGGGAGCTTGCACCACCTCCCACCTAACTATTGCCATACCAAACATACCATCCTCCTTACTCCATAAAAACCTTCTCTGCAGGGAAATCAGTTTCTCTGCAACTGCCTTTGGCATTTTATACAAACTCAGATAATAGACTGGCAGGTTGTTCAAAACAGATTTAATAAGCACCAACTTACCAGCTTTATTGAGAACCTTAGCCTTCCACATACTCAACTTCTGCTCCACTTTGTCTATAATGAGCTTCCAGGTCCTCACCAACCTCGGGTTCACTCCTAGTTAGATTCCCAAGTATTTCACCAGAAGGGAGGCTACCTGACAGCCCAGCACTCTAGACATACGCTGTACCCACTGAACATCACAATTAATAGGAATCAGGCTAGACTTATCAAAATTAATAGACATCCCTGACATAAGCTCAAAATAACGCAGTAGCCTTTTGTAATTCTTTATAGTTTCTTCCTCCGGGAGACAGAACAGAACAGTATCGTCTGCAAACTGAAGATGTGACAGCTCGACATGATCTCTACCCACCAATAACGGCGAGATACGCCCATTTCTCACCGCCACCCCGAACATCCTATGTAGAACGTCAGCAACAAGAACAAATAGGAATGGAGACAATGGATCCCTCTGTCGCAAACCTCTTTCCATCTTAAACGGCTTAGATGGAAATCCATTTATCAACACTGACATAGAACTCGTATTTACACACTCCATAATCCAACTCCTCCATCTTTGTCCAAAGCCCATCTTTTACAGCACAAGGTTTACAAAACTCCATCTGACTCTATCATATACTTTCTGGAAGTCTAGCTTTATTATTATCCCTTCCTTCTTCGTCATTTTCCTCCATTGAACAGTTTCGCAAGCGATAAGAGCCCCATCATGAATCTTTCGTCCTTTGACATAAGCACTCTGAGTGTCACCTACCAGTCGTGGCATGATTACTCACATCCTCCTAACCAGCATTTTTGAGATGACTTTATACATACAACCTACCATACTGATCGGTCACAGGTCTTTAATTTCCTTCGCGCCAGTGAACTTAGGAGCGAACGCCACCCAAGTGAGATTCGCATCCACCGGTAACTTGGAAGTCAAGAAAAAATTCATCACCGCCGCCGTAAAATCAGAGCCAATTTCAGCCCAACACCTCTTTATAAAGTTCATATTGTATCCATCACTTCCTGGTGCCTTGCATGATTCACAATCTCACACTGCTTCTTTAATCTCTTCAGGAGTCGGTTGCACCTCTAGAGCCACATCATCATCCTCACCAATCATTTTCACCAAGCCGTCCCTGAATCTCACCAAAGGATACTGATAAACCCATATTTTATGATGTACTTTGTGCTTAATTTGAGTGATTTATTCAATCCTTCACCCACTTATTCATATTAATTGCATGGTTTTACTTTCCCTCCCTTATTATGTGATGTATGTGAAAAACATGTTTTCTAAGCTTTAAAATTAATTATTTTAATTGCCTTTATTTCCATTCGATGCCGTGATTAGTGTGTTGAGTAGTTTCAGATTTTCTAAGGCAGAATGACTTAAAGGATGGAAAAGGAAACATACAAAATGGAAGGAGAAAGCAAAACGGAGCTTTAAGGAAACTGGTATCCACGCGACCGCATGGACGACGCGATCGCGTGCTAGAAGCGAAGATGCAGCGACGCGGCCGCATGACTGACGCGACCGCGCGCCTTAAGCAGAACGCACATGACGCGGTCGCATGACTGACGCGACCGCGTGGCAAGGAAAAGCTCCGAATGACGCGACCGCGTGACTCACGCGGATGCGTGACAGAGGCCACGCACCAGAAATTGCAGAAAACGCTCAAAGCGGATTCTGAAGCCTTTTTGGCCCAGATCCAAGTACAAACAGCATAGACCAGAGGTTATAAAGTGTGGGAATGCACCCATTCAAAGGAGAGCTCGCATATATTTTATTTTTCAATGATTTAGATTTAGTTGAGAGGGAGATATTCCCCTCTCTCTCTCTTAGGATTTAGGATTTCTTCTTGCTTTAAGAGTGACTCTCAATCCAGGTTTTATATTTCTTTGTTTTAAACTTCTCTTTCACTTTATTTATTTATTTCAGTATCTGAGTTGGCTATTTACCTTTATAATTGGATCTATGAATTCTTCCATGTTACAGACTGTTATTTGAATTAATGATAATTGAGGTATTTTCAGTTTATGATTGTTCTCTTTGATTTAAATTACCATTGCTTCCCATCTAAGGACATTTTTATTATTCCAGTAATTTTACTTTTTTTTTTCCTTTGGTCCTGGTTAAGAATTCAGTAACTCAATAGTCATTAAACTCAACATAACTGATAATCGTTATCTTGCTAATTGAGCTGAACTTAAGTAATCTCAACCTTTTCTGAGGAAATAAACAGGATTCAAAGGTCAATTTAATTAGTCCCTTGACTTTCCTTTGCTTTAGTAAAGGTTGACCAAGTGGAATTTAGATTCAACTTTCATTATAGTTGAGAGAGATAACTAAGTTGGCCTCTAATTTCTCTTACCTTGCCAAAAGTTTGCTTTACAGTATTTATTTATTTTAATTGCCATTTACTTTACTTGTCATTCAAATTACTTGCTTCTCACCTTTTAAACCCCGCTTACAACCTTTATAGCTAATAATAAGAACATACTTCCTCGCAGTTCCTTGAGAAGACGACCCGAGGTTTGAATACTCGGTTAACAATTTTTAAAGGGGTTTGTTACTTGTGACACCCAACACGTTTGCACGAAGGGATTTTTGTCGGTTTAGAGACTATATCTACAACGCGACTGTTTTTATGACATTCTTTACTGGCAAAAATCCCAACGTCAAAATGGCGCCGTTGCTGGGGAACTGCTAACGTGTGCCTTATTATTGGTTATTGTAAATATTTTTCTTTTGCTTGTTTATTTATTTTTGTTTTTTTTCCTTTTTATCTTTATTTGCTACTATGAACTCTCACCCCTCTCACTTTGAGTTTGGTTCTAATATTGTTAAAGAAAATAGAAGTTACAGCAGGAATGTGTACCAAGGTCAGACCAATCAAGGATGGATGAAACCAAGAGAATCTAATCAACGCTTTTGGCAGCAACACCCTCTGAAATATCCTGGACAAAGACCATTCTACAGTGCATACCCAGCTGAAAGATATGGTGGACAACCTTGTAACTACCAACAAGCCCCACCCCGTGCATATAAACCATCCTTTCAACATAACCTTAAACCACCACACTCACAAGCTTCTCTTCACCATTCGCCACCATATGATCCTTCCTTACCCCAATACCAATCCAATCACTCCCAATCACCACCACTTTCCTTTGTATCATGTCCAAGTCCAGCAACCCAGGAAGCAGAGGCTCGCCTAAAGGAAACAGTAATTAAATTTCAAACAACCATTCAACAACTGGAGCAAGCGATAATTCAATGGGCTTCTAGGCGCTCAAATACACAAGGATCAGCCACAGCTCCATGTGGACAGCCCAATGAAGAGCGTAGCATGAAGGAGCTACCAGAAACTTCAATGGACAAGACAGAGAATGAATTTGTACTAGAACAATTAGAAGAAGCTGTCTTTGTTCAAGAAGAAGAGTTGGTTGAAGACCTAGGAGATGCTGAACTTCCATGGGAATCCATAATTGAGGAAAACTTCGTCCAGGATGCTATAGTTGATGCTAAGGAGGATACTGTACAATCTCCAAGGCAAGTCGTTTATGAAGAATCAGACGGAATAATCCAAGAAGCAAATTCCCTTGATGATGATAGTCACAAGTCTAGCTCTCTTGGTGATGAACTTGCATCCGCAAGTGAATTCTCTGAGATCGAAGAATCTTCCCCAAGTGAATATGAAGATGATGCGGAGGTAGATTTCTCTCAACCTCCGATCTATGACTCAAGTGACGAGGAAGACACAGAAGACTTTGACCAGGACACAGATACAATTGAAGATCTTTGCAAAGAAGTGGAGGAATTCACAGAAGAGCACAAGGGAGAAGAACTTGCAGAACCTCCAAAAACACATACCCCAAGGCCATCACCGCCTAATACAAGCTTCAAGTGGGTACAATCCTTAACTTTTAACTTTACTTATTCACTTGAATATGGTTTACTTGAAACAGATGGCCAGCTTAGAGCTCTCTGCGGCTTTAAGAGTAAGCGGGAAATGCCTCGTGTTCAGAGCTGGTGTACAAGGTTCAATAAGATTCCACGCTTCAACTCGAAGTACATGGATTGGTATCATGCTCAATTGCATGGATCACGGAGAATGTTTGGTCACCATGGTGAGATTCTACTTTTTAAATCGCCCGGATGGAAACATATAGATCAAAACAGAGGCGGATTTAAAAGCAAGGCTTGGGATCCTGGAGTTTATTCTGACGTTTGTCACCCTGGGAGTCTAACAATCTGTTTGAAGCTGCTCAGAAGCTTCACATGCCTAGTTTGGGACCCCGGAGGCTGTTGGCATTCCAAGCACTGGTGGAGATTTCTGGATGAATTTAAACACAAGCCACCATAACAGGAAGCTCTTCCAATGTCCAATTTAAGGACTTTAACTAAAAGTGCTAGGTGGGAGACAACCCACCATGGTATGATCGTTCCTTTTGCAATTTTAATTTCATTTAGTTTAGTTTGTTTTTGAATTTTATTGAACCTGGAATCATGCATAGCATTCACATTAAGCACTTTTGCATCTGCATATTGCATCAAAAAAAAAAAAAAGAAGAGAAAAGAGCCTGCGACGCGACACGACCGCATCAGCGACGCGTCCGCGTCGCAAGGAGATGGGAGACAATATTAATATGAACAGAGAGTTACGCAGGAGCAGCGCTGGAGGCGTGCCAATGGCACAAATCGTCCCACGCAGTCGCGTCGCTGACGCGACCGCGTCATATGGGAATAATGGCCCCCCACACGACCGCGTGCCCTCGATTTCGACGTAAAAGGGTGCACAACCAATTATTGTGCTAGAGTGGTGCTGGATTGGTGCTGAACGGACAATTCTACCCACGCGGCCACGTGACCCACGCGACCGCGTCACATTCTTCTAAAGCCCACTCATGCGATCGCATGCCCCATGCGATCGCGTCAATTAAAATTTGGCACTAACAATAATTTGAACAGAGAGTTGTGCGAGCGCGAGGCTGCCCTCGCGCCAGTAGCATGAATTGTGTCACGCGACCGCGTGACCGACGCGACCGCATCAATCCACTTCAGCGCAAGTCGCACGACCGCGTCCCCCACGCGTCCGCGTCGCTTGCGCCGCACAGCTCACCCTAATTTGCCAATTATCATATCTTTTTCTCCCCAAATCCTATTTTCTCTTTTCCCTCCTTATTTCTTCTATCTTCTTTCTTTCTTACTTTACTTCTTTCACTTCTCATCCCTTTTCACCTTCATTCTATTTTTTTTACTTAATCTATTTGCATATTTTATTCATTGCATCTTAATTTTGTGCATATTTTAATTTTTTCTTTTCTAAATTTATTATTGGTGTTAAATGTTCTTATTCAACTATCGCATCTTGAATTATTTTGGTGCTTAGTGACTTATTTTACACTATGGGATGATATTAATTATCTGCCAATACCAATCTTTTATGATACTTGCACTTCACTTGCATTGACATGAATTTATATTGTCTTACACTCTCTTCCCCATTGTTACAAATTTTGTACCACTGGCATGCCATGCCTTCTTTTGTTTTCTCAAAAGCATGTTGAAACTTCCATGTAATTGAGACCCTCATTTTTGGCATTAACCAACCCATGTTTTCTTTGTTTTCTATCTTTGCTTTGGGTTACTTTCCTTCCCTTTTTCTTTCAGGATGGCCACCAGGAAGAGAACTGGAAGACGTTTGCATGGGGGAGACACTCAAGTTCCTACGCACATTCCTTGATGAGAAAAGCATCAGTTGTAGCAGCCCATCCACTTGTACATCCCAACATGCACCGAGGACGGTGCAATCTTTAAGTGTGGGGAGGTCGATACCGATCTCCATGGGTTAGTTACTCTTCTATCTCAACACCAATGGTTTACTTTTTCATTGTTGCATTTGCATGATTGATTGCATATTTGTTTGATTTTTGTGCATATTTTACCACTTGGTTGAAGTAATATGTTCTCTTTCAAGAAACCTTTTAGAGCATTTCACTAATTTGAATAAAACTTAATGTTACACTTGTTTGAAGAAATATTATACTGGAACATGGTTTAGAGCTCGAACACACAAAACCTGTGAGATTTTGAGCCTATTTGAATTGGTTGTATTTTTCAACCAATATTTTATTTTTTATGTGTGTTTTTCTCTCTAAAATTGTGATCTTTGTCTTGCTTAATTCTATATTTCCATGGTTTGATGTATGCATACACTTATATGATTGAGGCCTTTGTTTCACTAAGCTTACATACCCATATGGCCTTACCTTGCATTATCCTTTGCAAACCAATTTGAGCCTATTTTACCCCTTTGTTCCTTACTTTAGCACATCATTAACTCTAAGTAGAAAATAATAATGTCCTTAATTTGAATCCTTGGTTAGCTTAGACTAGTGAAGGTGCTCATGAATTAAGTGTGGGGAAAAGTGGATTTGGAAACAATTGGTTTAAGAATTGGGTATTATATATCTTTATAAAAATATGAAAGAAATGTTTAGAACATGATTCATGCATTCAATATCTTAATCATATGCATCAAAAAAAAAGAGAGAGAAAAGAAAAATAGCAAATAATAAGGGGACAAAATGCCCCAAAGTAAGTAAAAGCAATGCATATGTACTATACTTGTAATTAGAATGCATGAATATGTGGAAAACATGGTTAATGGATAGTTAGATGTGGTATCATGATTACATGGATTGTCTAAAGTGAGGTGGAAAGTTTAAAGTTAATTGAGGATTCAGATTTTAGTCCACTTGGCCAAACACAATCCTACCTTGACTCTAACCCCATTACAACCCTTAAAAGACCTCTTGATATGTGTATCTGTGCATTAAATTTATGTTGATTGTTAGATGAAGAGCAAGCCTTAGAAAGCAAGGTTAAGTAGAGAATTGAGAGAATCGAACCTTAAACACTTGAGTGATTAGAGTGTATACACTATCAGTGAGGGTTCGATGCTCAATTCCTTGTTCCCTGCTTTCATGAGCTATTTTCTTCTTGCAAGTCTATTTGTACTTCATTTTCATGATTTGAATTAGTGAAATCCAGTTCATATTTCTTCTTGAAAGATTTGTTTACTTTTAACTAAGTAGGTAAAAATATTTTGCATGTAGTTGCATTCATTTAGATTAGATTGCATTGCATGACATTCCATTACTTTAACCTTACTTATTACCTTGGATTTAGCATGAGGACATGCTATTGTTTAAGTGTAGGGAGGTTGATAAACCCATATTTTATGATGTACTTTGAGCTTAATTTGAGTGATTTATTCAATCCTTCACCCACTTATTTATATTAATTGCATGGTTTTACTTTCCCTCCCTTATTATGTGATGTATGTGAAAAACATGTTTTCTAAGCTTTAAAATTAATTATTTTAATTGCCTTTATTTCCATTCGATACCGTGATTAGTGTGTTGAGTAGTTTCAGATTTTCTAAGGCAGAATGACTTAAAGGATGGAAAAGGAAACATACAAAATGGAAGGAGAAAGCAAAACGGAGCTTTAAGGATACTGGTATCCACGCGACCGCATGGACGACGCGATCGCGTGCCAGAAGCGAAGATGCAGCGACGCGGCCGCATGACTGACGCGACCGCGCGCCTTAAGCAGAACGCACATGACGCGGTCGCATGACTGACGCGACCGCGTGGCAAGGAAAAGCTCCGAATGACGCGACCGCGTGACTCACGCGGACGCGTGACAGAGGCCACGCACCAGAAATTACAGAAAACGCTCAAAGCGGATTCTGAAGCCTTTTTGGACCAGATCCAAGTACAGACAGCATAGACCAAAGGTTATAAAGTGTGGGAATGCACCCATTCAAAGGAGAGCTCGCATATATTTTATTTTTCAATGATTTAGATTTAGTTGAGAGGGAGATCTTCCCCTCTCTCTCTTAGGATTTAGGATTTCTTCTTGCTTTAAGAGTGACTCTCAATCCAGGTTTTATATTTCTTTGTTTTAAACTTCCCTTTCACTTTATTTATTTATTTCAGTATCTGAGTTGGCTATTTACCTTTATAATTGGATCTATGAATTCTTCCATGTTACAGACTGTTATTTGAATTAATGATAATTGAGGTATTTTCAGTTTATGATTGTTCTCTTTGATTTAAATTACCATTGCTTCCCATCTAAGGACATTTTTATTATTCCAGCAATTTTACTTTTTTTTCCTTTGGTCCTAGTTAAGAATTTAGTAACTCAACAGTCATTAAATTCAACATAACTGATAATCGTTATCTTGCTAATTGAGCTGAACTTAAGTAATCCCAACCTTTTCTGAGGAAATAAACAGGATTCAAAGGTCAATTTAATTAGTCCCTTGACTTTCCTTTGCTTTAGTAAAGGTTGACCAAGTGGAATTTAGATTCAACTTTCATTATAGTTGAGAGAGATAACTAAGTTGGACCTCTAATTTCTCTTACCTTGCCAAAAATTTGCTTTACAGTATTTATTTATTTTAATTGCCATTTACTTTACTTGTCATTCAAATTACTTGCTTCTCACCTTTTAAACCCCGCTTACAACCTTTATAGCAATAATAAGAACATACTTCCTCGCAGTTCCTTGAGAAGACGACCCGAGGTTTGAATACTCGGTTAACAATTTTTAAAGGGGTTTGTTACTTGTGACACCCAACACGTTTGCACGAAGGAATTTTTGTCGGTTTAGAGACTATATCTACAACGCGACTATTTTTATGACATTCTTTACTGGCAAAAATCCCAACGTCAGATACGCCTCCTGATGATACAAATTCTTGTAAAAGTCTCTTATCGCAATCTTAATCTGAGCTTGATTCTTTACCAATCTTATCGCAATCTCAGATAAAAGTCTCTTATAAAAATTATTATGTTTGTATATTTATATATAATCATATAATAACGAATATTAAGTTACATTTAGTTATAATTATTAGACCTTTAGTATATGGTTAAGCACAAATCATATATTTAATTTATTTTATTATAATTTGTTTACAAAATTATATGCATATTTAACACAAGTTTATAGCTAAGCAAAAATGGTGTATTTAATCTCTAAATAATGTTTAATCTATATATATCAATCATTTTTCGAATGTTTTTCCAACAAAAAAATTACGAATTATTTCTATTAGTCCTAATTAAAAATGCATTCAACAAAGTTAAAAATAATTACTCTAATAAAGCATAATTTATGAAAAAAAATAATAACAAACAATTAAAAAAACTAATATTAAGAATTTATTTCTCCATAAAAAACCATCACATCCACACCATGAATTTTGTCACTTATTCGAGTAAACATAATCACAGAAGCAAAATATTAGATAGGAATATGCAATCATATGTACAGATTTGGTATTATCTGCATTTTGTTGTATATTATTATCTTTTAAGACAAATTTTTGTAAGTTGTTTCATGGAATTCTTACTACTACTCTCCTTAGCAATATGATTTGTAGA
Source organism: Arachis hypogaea (assembly GCF_003086295.3). Lineage (NCBI taxonomy): Eukaryota > Viridiplantae > Streptophyta > Magnoliopsida > Fabales > Fabaceae > Arachis > Arachis hypogaea. Next base: position 116,606,523 of record NC_092046.1, on the reverse strand, counting down.
ACCACATTTGAAGCAACCACAACCTGAAATAATAAATTATGGCATTGAGATTACAAAGGAGAAGTTACAGTAGCAGAACACTATCGTAATGCTACCACAAAATAGAATTATATAAAACATATTCTTACATATCGTGACATGTTTATCATTTATCTTTGCCCTTCTAATTCTTCCTATATTGAAACCATAATTTTTCCATACTTTGACTCAAAATCTACATATATTATTTAATAAAAAATCAAGCATTATCAATTTATTATGGGGCAATAAAAGTAAAAGGATTAGGGAAAAAAGTTTTCTATTCATCTCAAATTGTATTTTTTAAGTATATATAGTTGATAATAAAAGTTTAAATGTATAACTGAAAAAGAAAAGAAGAACCCTACAACTCGATACATCTAAGAGGCCAATTAAAATCAAACCAAGGATGACTTATTAAGAAAAGAAAACAGGTAAACAAATTGATCTTTCCTTTTTAAAGAGCTAAGATGCAAGATCTCTTTATATAACAACCTCCGAATCTGAAATTATGAATGTACCAAATTAAAATAAAATTTTATTTGACAATCTATATATTTGTCTTCCAAATTCACATACGTAAGAATGGTCATAATTTACATATATAGAGGAATTCTGCCTATCCGAGTGAACTATTCACTGGAGGAATTGGCGAGACTGTACATAAAAGAGATTGTGAGGTTGCATGGTGTACCACGATGATAGTGTCGGATCGAGATCCCTGTTTTAAATCAAGGTTTTGGGAGTTCTTCAAAATGCTTTCGGTACGAGACTATGTCTCAGCACGACATATCATCCACAAACTGAAGGACAGTCGGAAAGGACTATTCAGACATTGGAGGATATGCTAAGGGTGTGTGTATTGGATCAATCGGGAAGTTGGGACCGTTATATGCCATTGGTGGAGTTTGCGTACAACAAGAACTTTCATACAAGCATTGGAATAGCTCCATATGAAGCTTTGTATGGACGAAAGTGCCAGTCTCTACTGTATTGGTATGAAACCGGTGAATCAAGTGTTTTGGGTTTGGATTTGGTAGCAGAGACCACTGAAAAGATCAAGCAAATTCGAGTTAGCATTCTAACTGCGCAAAGACGATAGAAGAGTTATGAGGATCAAAGAAGAAAGCCTTTATAATTTGAAAAGGGTGAACACGTATTTCTAAAAGTTACTCCAACAATTGGGATAAAAAAAACGATTAAAACAAAGAAGTTAAACGTACATTGGCCCTTTTGAGGTGTTAAGACGAGTCAGGCCGGTGGCTTATCAAATAGCCTTACCGCCACATCTTTCTAACTTACTTGACATATTCTATGTGTCACAATTTCGTAAATACACACCGGATATGACTCATGTGTTAGAGCCCGAATAGTTGAGTTGAAGGAGAACTTAACGTTTCAACTTTCAAGTTACACCTATGAGGATTGATTATACGAGTGTGAAGAAGTTGCGCGGGAAAGAAGTTTTATTGGTAAAGGTAGTTTGGAGTAGAGCCAAAACTGAAGATCATATATGGGAATTGGAGTTAGAGATGCAGAAGGATTATCCCGAGATATTCTCAGGTAATTCCTAAATTTTGGGGATAAAATTTTTAATTAGGAGGAGAGAATGTAAGAATCGGAAGTTTAATCAACTGATTAATTAAAATAAAATAATAATTTTTAATTATCCGGAATAGATTCAAAAATTTAGAAATATTAATTTAAAAATTTGAAGGTGACATTTGGATTCAGCAAATTTTTCCGAGTGAAAAACGTATTTTTCTGCGAAAAGTTGCGTAAAAATGCATATCGATAATTTAACTAGCAATATCGGATTAAGTCTGTCTGGTACTGTGTAAGAAAAATCAAAACTACAGAAAAACTTAAAAAGATATTTAGAATTGAAAATCAGACGATAATTTTAAAGGTTTTGGCCGAGGTTGGGCCAAACGAACCTAAAACGATAACTGATTGGGTCGGGTTTAAGTTGAACCCAAACCCAACATATAAATATCCTATTAATGAGCATTTAAGCTTATTTTCATTGCTGAAAGTGAGAGAGGGACGGTGAGAAGAGAAGAGAATAGGAGGTGATGGTTCCACTATTCATCATCTCCTTGTTTTGGTCATAACTTGAGCTAGGAAGCTCCGATTGGCGTGCTGTTTGTGGCCATGTAAAGTTTTCGCCGAGCTCTTTATTTCTAACTAAACAAAGTGGTAAGAAACTTTCAATTTTCTTACCCAATTCTCTACCCTAACATATTTTAAGTTTTTGGCTATGGTGATTGAGTGAGCTTTGTGATTTTAGTTGTTTATGTATCAACTAATATTGAAAAATTGTTGGGTTTTGCCCCAAATACTATTGGGTGAGGTAAGCCACTTTGAAATTCTTGTGGTTTGATGTATTTGTGAACCTTAGTGTTAATTTGGGTGTATTGTATGATATTAGAGTAAATTCATGTTGATTGGAGTTAATATTGGTGATTTAGATTGCTTGGAGTTGATTTTGGTGGCTGAGCATTGTTGAACTTGTTTGAGGATCAATTTGGTGATTTTTGTGCTTGTTTGGAATTTGGCCAAAGTATGGTTTCGGTTTTCTTTAAATAATATGTAATGTTGTGGGCAACTTAGGCTAGTGGACCTTAAGATAGGATTGAATTGAAGAAATTGCATGAATTGGTTAATTGTTGTTGAGTTTGTTGTGGTGATATGAAGTTAATGTTTATGATAATTTATGATGATTGTTGATGTTGATGAGGAGTTATGATGATTATTGATGTTAATAACAATTGATGATGATTATGAATTTTGATGATGATAAATTGATGAATAATGATTTTGATGGATATGGTTAATGGTTGATGGTGTTTGTTGATGATTATGTTGATAATGGTGTTGATGAGGATTAAAGAAATTAATGAGTATTGATATGAACTATGTTGAATTGAGAACTTTGAATGATCTAGATAGTTGAATGATTGAGAAATGGTTGAGAAATATTTGGTATGAACTTTTGGATTGTTTTGGAATTGTTTGGCCTGTGATTAAATTGGTTTGGTTTGTGAGTTTTGAAAACTAGAGGATTTGATAAAATTTGGTAAAACCTTATTTTTAGCCAATTTTGATGGGTCATAACTTAGTTTTCGGACCCTCAAATTTTGTGAAACTTATCTTGAATGAAAATTGGGTCCGTGTGGTTTATGCTGTTCAAAGGATGGGATGAAAATAATTTTTAATGAAAAAGTTATGCGCATTTAAAGTTTAGGGTAAAAAACTGAATTCTGCAGAAATTGCAGAATTTTAAGGTCATGCATATGCGAACGCATGATGGGCGTTACAGGAATGAAAGAGGCTTGTGCGAGTGTTGTGCGCATACCATGTGTATGTACAAGAGCAAGGTTATGCGTACGCATGACCCATGCATATGCGCGACTTGCTTTTCAGAATCAAATGTTTTTTGTGCGCATATAATGTGCACGCACAGAATAAGACTCGCGCGTACGCACGGATATCCTGTTTTACTGAAATATTTATTTTAACTATTTTTGCCTATCCACTCTGCTTTTTCACTTCTGTAACCCTTGTTTATGATCCCCATAGCTACTGTTTAGGCTTTGGGATGAGTAATAATGTGTTGGGTAAAATAAAAAGGTTATTTTGTTAGGAGTTTAGAGCCGGTGACCTAAGCTTGGAAAATTTTGTGGATGGGTTAACTTGTGTAGACATGGCAGAGTATTATGTTGATGATGATTGAGAAATGAATATGAATTGAGAAATGAATGAGGTTGAGCGATATCTTATTTAAATGGTTTATGAACTTGAAAGAACTTGAGAAATGAGGATGATTGTGATGAGTTGAGAAAATGAAAGTTATTGAGAAATTTTTGAAGATTGATGTTGATGAATTTGTTAAGTACGAGCAGTAATTACTGAATGATAATTATGATATGCATTGATTGGTAAGTCGTTATGCACCTGGCAAGGATGGTGGTTTAGTCCCGCTTGTCGAGGTAGCCGCACCGGCGTATGTGCTGTGGCAGTCTCCCGCCTACATTCAGATGTGAGGGCTGAGGTAGTATCCCACTCGCATAACCTTTCTTGCCATAAGAGTGAGTCGAGCACTTGATAAACCCCATTTTTAGGGTTTATCTTGTGCTTGATTTAGGAAATTTTATCACCTTTTACCCACATTTATCTAATGAAATAGCATGGTTTCATGATTGTCTCCTAATTTGTGCTTAAGTGTGAAAAACATGCTTTTTAGGCCCTTAATTGCTAATTTTGATTCACCTTTGATTCCACTAGATGCCTTGATGTGTTTGTTAGTAAATTCAGATTGGAAAGGCTAGGAATGGATCAAAGGGATAGAGAGGAAAAGCATGCAAATGGAGAAGTCATGAAGAAACAAGGATTTGGGATGCTGAGACCCACGCGCACGCGCAGCAGACGCGCACACGTGGATTGTGACGTCGCATGGCGACGCGTACGCGTGGATGGAAAATTGTTAAGCGACGCGTACGCGTGACCTGTGCGTACGCGTCGATGTTCGCACGTGACTCACTTAAAGGCAAAACGCTGGGGGCGAATTCTGGGCTTCCCAGGCCCAAATCCAACTCACTTCTGATACTATTTAACCCAAGGAATGAAGGGGAATCACAAGTCTAGTCACCATTAGTTTAGTTTTAGTTAAAGTTTTGGGGAGAAAGTTAGTTTTAGAGAGAGAAGCTCTCACTTCTCTCTAGAATTAGGATTAGGTTAGATCTAGAGGTTAATTTCATGCTTTGATTTACTTTTCCTTTGCAATTTCTTCCTCTTCTACCTTTCCTCTCTCTAGTTTAGCATTTAATTCTTATAATTCTCTACTTTTATGTTGATGCACTTTTGTTCTTCCATTTTCATTTTTATGCAATTTATGATTCATGTTCCTTTATTGTTGAATTGCTTAATTCATTTTACTTTTCTTTTATGCCTTCCATGTGTTTGATGAAATTCTTGGTTGGATTTTAGTATAGATTTTGTTCCTCTTGTCCTAGGTAGAGTAATTAGTGACTTTTGAGTTATCTAATGCCTTTGTTGATTGATAATTAGAAGTTGCTAATTGATTTGAATGCCACTAAGGCTAGTCTTTCATCTAGATTAGGCTAGGGCTTGTGGAATCAAGTTAGTTCATCCACTTGACTTTCCTCCATGGTTAGAGGTTAACTAAGTGGGAGCAAGGGACAATTCTCATCACAATTGAAGAGGATAACTAGGATATGACTTCCAATTCTCATACATTGTCAAGAGCTTTTCTAGTTGTTAGTTTAATTCTTTTGCCATTTACATATCTTGCTTCTTATTCCAAAAACCCCAAAATATGCCTCATAACCAATAACAAGAACACTTTATCGCAATTCCTAGGGAGAACGACCCGAGGTTCCAATACTTCGATTTATATTTTTAGGGATTTGTACTTGTGACAAAAAATCTTTTGTATGAAAGGATTATTTGTTGGTTTAGAAACTATACTTGCAACGAGAATTCAATTGTGAAATTCTAAATCGTCAAAAATCCATTCATCAGCACTATATCCCATAGTTAAGAGTAAGTCGGGCACTATATCTCAGGGAGCGCATAAAAGTGAGCTGGGCACTATATCATAGGGAGCGCATAAAAGTGAGCCGGGCACTATATCCTACAGGTGCACACAATGAGCCGGGCACTATATCCCAGGGACCTGGCAGAAAGACGATATCTAAAAGGATGTGTCGGGTTGGCAATTTGAACCGACAAGTGATATCACGAGCCAAATAAGATAGGCATTCATCATATGCATTTTCTATATGGTTGTTTGCTTTGATTAATTGAGTTATGTCTAAATGAATAATATGCCTAATTGCTAATCAATTTACCTACTATATATGTATATTACGTATGCTTTACTTGTTTGCATTATTTGTGTTTCACTGGGATTGAGGAGGATCGGTAGGCGGTGACGATGGGATCGCATGGAGGGTAAGTTGGTGAAGGCTGTAGGACAGCGGGGGGGGGGGGGAGGAGGGGTATAGTTATAATAGAAATTCTTAAGTTAGATTACCCTATTATGGTTAATTATGTAGTTCTTTAAGCTTGAATATTTGTATCGATGAGAAGCTCTAGGATTGCCTTTGGCTTCTGGAAACTTTATATCTTATCTATTGGCACTGTTACAATATTAAGAACCGCCGATTCTCATACCCTATATTGTTGTTGTTTTTCATATGCAGGTCGCAACCCACCTCGGTGAGTTTGCAGATGATGACAGAGCAGAGGATGGCTCAACTTTTATTTTGATTTACTTTAGTAATCTCTCACTTTTGTATATTTTTTTGCTTTAGAGGCTTGTATTTTGAAAACTTTGAGAGATAGAATGTTAGCGGTTTTAAACATCAAAACTCTGATGTAGTCTATTTTGGCTAGCTGGCCTAAACTCCACAGGCTATGACTAGTCCTCTTTTGTTTATATATATATATATTATTTACTCTATATTTTCTGTTTATCTTTTGTGTACGCGTTTGGTTATCGTGTGTGAACGCTTTGCGCTTTTGTATCTCTGTATTTCCTGCGTCCTTGAGCTTTTATTCCTTCATCGGGCTTCTATTGTATGATATTTCTTGATTATATATTATTGTATGAGCTTTAGAATTGTCATGGCGCTTTGTCACCATTTGCTTTATGACTAGAGGTAAGGCTTATGGTGATAGGGTGTTACAAATCACATGAACAGAATAATGCACACAAAAAATGCTCTCAAGCTTATTCTCGATTAAATAGAAATTACCAGTGTTGGTTCCTGAAAATTTGTAAGAAAAAGTACTTGTTTACCCATCACAGTGTTAAACAACTAAGAATAGGAAATTGTTCAAATTAGTAGTGTGATGAGCGGATAATTTATACGCTTTTTGGCATTGTTTTTAAGTAGTTTTTAGTATAATTTAATTAGTTTTTACTATGTTTTTATTAGTTTTTATGCAAAATTCACATTTTTGGACTTTACTATGAGTTTGTGTATTTTTCTGTGATTTCAGGTTTTTTCTAGCTGAAATTGAAGGACCTGAGCAAAAATCTGATTTAGAGGCTGAAAAAGGACTGTAGATGCTGTTGGATTCTGACCTCCCTGCACTCGAAATAGATTTTCTGGATCTACAGAAACCTAATTGACGCAATCTCAATTGTGTTGGAAAGTAGACATCCAGGGCTTTCCAGCAATATATAATAGTCCATACTTTTCTCGAGTTTCGATGACGCAAACTGGCGTTCAAACGCCAACTTCCTGCCCTGTTCTGAAGTTAAACGCCAGAAACAGGTCACAAACCAGAGTTAAACGCCACAAACAGGCTGCAACCTGGCGTTTAACTCCAAGAGAAGTCTCTACACGTGTTAAGCTCAATGCTCAGCCTAAGCACACACCAGGTGGGCCCCGAAAGTAGATTTCTGCATCATTTACTTATTTTCTGTAACCCTAGCTACAAGTTTAGTATAAAAACTACTTTTAGTGATTTATTTTATATCTTTGGACGTTTAGTCCTCAGACCGAGGTCTTGCTCATTCTAGTTCCCCCTCTGGGGCCGAAGCCAATGAACACCATTATCACTTATGTATTTTCAACGGTGGAGTTTCTACACCCTATAGATTAAGGTGTGGAGCTCTGCTGTTCCTCATGAATTAATGCAAAGTACTATTGTTTTTCTATTCAATTCAAGCTTATTCTTATTCCAAGATATTCACTCGCACTTCAACCTGATGAATGTGATGATCCGTGACACTCATCATCATTCTCACCTATGAACGCGTACTTGACAACCACTTCCGTTCTATCTGCAATAGCTTGAGCGTGTATCTCTTAGCCTCCATTCTGAAAGATCGGAGTCTTCGTGGTATAAGCGAGAATTATTGGCGGTCATTCCTGAGATCCGAAAAGTCTAAACCTTGTCTGTGGTATTCCGAGTAGGATCTGGGAAGGGATGACTGTGACGAGCTTCAAACTCGCGAGTGTTGGGCGTAGTGACAGACGCAAAAGGATCAATGGATCCTATTCCAACATGATTGAGAACCGACAGATGATTAGCTGTGTGGTGACAGCGCATTTAGACCATTTTCACTGAGAGGACGGACGGTAGCCATTGACAACGGTGATCCCCCAACATACAGCTTGCCATGGAAAGGAGTATGAATGATTGAATGAAGGCAGTAGGAAAGCAGAGATTCAGAAGGAGCAAAGCATCTCCATACGCTTATCTGAAATTCTCACCAATGAATTACATAAGTATTTCTATCTTATTTTATATTTTATTTATATTTTAATTATCAAAACCTCATTACCATTTGAATATGCCTGACTGAGATTTACAAGATGACCATAGCTTACTTTAAGCCGACAATCTCCGTGGGATCGACCCTTACTCACGTAAGGTTTATTACTTGGACGACCCAGTGCACTTGCTGGTTAGTTGTGCGGAGTTGTGAAAAAGAATTGAGATTATGAACGTGCGTACCAAGTTTTTGGCGCCGTTGCTGGGGATTGTTCGAGTTTGGACAACTGACGGTTCATCTTGTTGCTCAGATTAGGTAATTTTATTTTATTTTTTTAGCTTTTTATTTTCGAAAAATTCAAAAAAAAAATTTAAATAAATTATTCTTTGACTTCAGAATTTTTAAGAATGAATTCTAGAGTTTCATGATGATCTGTTGAAATCTGGCTGGCTGTGAAGCCATGTCTAATCTTTTGGACCGAGGTTTCAACTCATCATCACAAGCGCTTGTTGATTTCTATCAATCTTGCTGTTGTATGTAATGTTCTGCTGAAGCGTGGCTAGCTATTAAGATATGTCTAAAATTTTGGACCGAAACTTTAGACTAACATTGCATGATTCCTGGAATTCTTATTAAAAATTTTTAAATTTTTATTTTACTCTTTCAAAATAATTTTCGAAAAATCCAAAAAAAAATTAATAAAATCATAAAAACAAAAAAATTTTTTTATGTTTCTTGTTAAAGTCTTGTGTCAAATTTTAAGTTTGGTGTCAATTGCATCTTTTTAATTTTTCTTTAAATTTTCAAAAACTCATGCATGTGTTCCTCATGATCTTCAAGTTGTTCTTGATAATCTTCTTTGTTTGATCTTTTCACTTTTTATGTTTTGTGTCTTTTCTTGTTTTTCTTATGCAATTTTGAATTATTAGTGTCTAAAGTTTAAAAATTTTTAAGCTTAGTGTCTTGCATGTTTTTCTTTTCTTAAAAATTTTCAAAAATAAGTCTTGATATTCATCTTGATCTTCAAAGTGTTCTTGGTGTTCATCTTGACATTCAAGGTGTTCTTGCATGCATCATGTGTTTTGATCTTGAATTTTCATGTTTTGCATCTTTTTTTTTTATGTTTTTCTCTCTCTTTACTTTAAATTCAAAAATAAAAAAATATCTTTCCCTTATTCTTCTCATAAATTTCAAAAATTTGGATTGATCTAGTCATAAAGTTTTAAAATTTAATTGTTTCTTATTAGTCGAATCAAATTTTCAATTTAAAAACTCTATCTTTTTCAAAACTTTTTTAAAAAAATCAAATCTTTTTCAATTTTATTCTTAATATTTTTGAAAACTTCAAAATGATTTTCAAAATCTTTTTCTTATTCTTACTTCATATTTTCAAAAATCTCACTAACATTTAATGTTTTAATTCAAAAATTTTTAAGTTGTTACTTGCCTATTAAGAAAGGTTCAATCTTTAAATTTTAAAAAAATCATATCTTTTAGTTTCTTGTTAGTCAAGTAATCAACTTTAATTTCAAAAATCAAATCTTTTTAATTTCCTTTTCAAATCTTTTTCAAAATAAATTTCAATCATATCTTTTTCAAAATTAATTTCAAAATCTTTTTCTAACTTCTTATCTTTTCAAAATTGATTTTCAAATCTTTTTCAATTAACTACTTAACTTTTTGTTTTGATTTTAAAATTCTTATCTTTTTCAAAACCATCTAACTACTTCTCTCTCTCATCATTTTCGAAAATAATTAACTTTTTTTTTCAAAAATCTTTTTAATTAACTAATTGTTTTAAATTTTAATTTTATTTCTTTTAATAAATTCAAATTCTAACTTAAAATTAAAATAAAAAAAATATTTTTCTTTTCTTAAAATTAAAATTTGAATTCTCTTCTTCTCTGTGTTCGAATTTTTTTCTTCTCTTTCTTCTATTCTTCTCTTCTTCTACTCACATAAAGGAATCTCTATACTATGACATAGATGATTCCTCTTCCTTTCTGTTCTCTTCTTTTTCATATGAGCAGGAACATGGATAAAGACATTCTTATTGAAGCTGATCCTGAACCTGAAAGGACTCTTAAGAGGAAACTAAGAGAAGCTAAAGCACAACACTCTGGAGAGGATCTGACAGAAATTTTCGAAAAAGAAGGAGACATGGCCAAAAATAACAACAATGCCAACAATGCAAGGAAGATATTTGGTGACTTTATTGCACCCTCTTCTGACTTCTATGGAAGAAGCATCTCAATTCCTGCCATTGGAGCAAACAATTTTGAGCTTAAGCCTCAATTAGTTTCTCTAATGCAACAGAATTGCAAGTTTCATGGACTTCCATTGGAAGATCCTCATCAGTTCTTAACTGATTTCTTGCAAATCTGTGACACTGTTAAGATCAATGGGGTTGATTCCGAGGTCTACAGGCTTATGCTTTTCCCTTTTGCTGTAAGAGACAGAGCTAGAACATGGTTGGATTCACAACCTAAGGAAAGCCTGAACTCTTGGGAAAAGCTGGTCAGTGCTTTCCTGGCCAAATTCTTTCTACCTCAAAAGATGAGCAAGCTTAGAGTGGAAATTCAAACCTTCAAACAGAAGGAAGGTGAGTCTCTCTATGAAGCTTGGGAAAGATATAAGCAATTGATCAAAAGGTGTCCTACTGACATGCTTCCAAAATGGAGCATCATATGTATATTCTATGATGGTCTGTCTGAGTTGTCAAAAATGTCATTGGACCATTCTGCAGCAGGATCTCTTCATCTGAAAACCCCTGCAGAAGCTCAGAAACTCATTGAAATGGTTGCAAATAACCAGTTCATGTACACCTCTGAAAGGAGTCCTGTGAACAATGGGACACCTCAGAAGAAGGGAGTTCTTGAAATTGATACTCTGAATGCCATATTGGCTCAGAACAAAATATTAACTCAGCAAATCAATATGATTTCTCAGAGTCTGAATGGATTGCAAGCTGCATCCAACAGTACTAAAGAAGCATCTTCTGAAGAAGAAGCTTATGATCCTGAGAATCCTGCAATGGCAGAGGTGAATTACATGGGAGAACCCTATGGAAACACCTATAATCCTTCATGGAGAAATTATTGATGATCGGATTTTTCTATCGGTAAAGAATAAAAGTAATCGCGTTGTAAGTATAGTTTCTAAACCAACAGAAAATCCTTTCGTACAAAAGTTTTGTTTGTCACTTAAGCAAACCCAATAAAATTGATAACCGAGTATTTAAACCTCGGGTCGTCTTCTCAAGGAATTGTAGGGAGGTATGACTTATTATTAGCTGTGGAAAAGGTAGAATTTTGGGTTTTTAAAAGGTTTGAACAAGTAATTTAATTGACAAGAAAAATAAATTAATAATTAATAAAACTCTTGGCAAGGTATGAGAACTGGAATTCCTATCCTAGTTATCCTTATCAATGGTGATGAGAATTGGATTTTAATCCCACTTAGTTAAGTCAAGTGGACTAATTAATTTCATCCTCAAGTCCTAGTCTTTCCTTTGGAAAGGCTAGAGTTATTGGAACTCAAATTAATCAGCAACTCCCAATTTCAACCATTGCTTTATTTGATAACTCAAGTATCACCAATTACTTAACCAGAGCCAAAAGGGAGAAAATATCTAAATTAAATTAAAAATATTCATATAAATAAAGCAAAGCAAAGTCAAATCTGAAATACCTCAAATTATATTAAATAAAACATTCAAATCTAAATACGAAGAATTCATAAAACTATGTGAATATGAATGTATATGAGTTCTTGTTGAATGGATGCATTCCTCCACTTTATAGCCTCTAATATGTGTTTTCTGGGCCGAAAACTGGGTTAAAAACAGCCCAAAAATCGCTGGGACCGAATTCAAACACGTGCAGATCGTTGGAATTTCTGCAGAACAACGCGTCCGCGTGATTCACACGTGCGTGTTGTTTTGCTATACGGCCACTATAACGAATTATATATCAAATCGAAGCCCCGAACGTTAGCTTTTCAACGCAACTGAAACCGCATCATTTGGACCTATGTAGCTCATGTTATGACTGTTTGAATGCGAAGAGGTCAGGCTGGACAGCTTAGCAATTTCTTCAACTTCTTGTATTCCTTCCACTTTTGCATGCTTTCTTTCCATCCTCTAAGCCATTCCTGCCCTATAAAGCCTGAAAGTACTCAACACACAGATCACGATATCAAATGGTAATAAAGGATAATTAAATTTAATATTTCTAAAGCATAGAAAACATGTTTTCACATATATCATATCATAAGGAGGGAATTATAAAACCATGCAAATTCATATGAATAAGTGGGTGAAGAATTGATAAAATCACTCAATTGAGCACAAGATAAATCACAAAATAGTGGTTTATCAACCTCCCCACACTTAAACATTAGCATGTCCTCATGCTAAACTCAAGAGAAGCTATAAAGGAGTGAAGAGGAATGATAGAGAGTATGCAATGCAACCTATCTATGTGGATGCAACTACATGCAAAATGTTTCTACCTACTTGGTTAAAAGCAAACAAGTTCTCTAAGACAAGTACAAACCAAATTCCACCAATTCAAATTATACAGTGAAAATAAGTAAACTTGTAAGAAGATAGCTCATGAAAGCAGGGAACATAGAATCAAGCACTGAACCCTTACTGGTAGTGTATATCACTCTAACTCTCAAGTGTCTAGGGTCAATCACTCTACTCTTCTCTAATCATGCTTTCTAAACTTTGTTCTTCATCTAACCAATCAACAAATATTTATCATACCAATGCAAACATCATGAGGTTTTTTCAGGGTTGTAATGGGGCTGAGGTAAAGGTATATATATATATATATATATAAGGCTAAGTGAGCTAACAAAGTGAATCCTTGATTAGTCTAAGATCTCACCTAATATATACATACTTTATATAATTTAAAATACTTTACCTAGCTACCCAAATTTTTTCCACTTTTGTATTACATGCTCATGTATCAAACTTATTTTTGAATTTTGTCCCATGTGCATTGATTCTTTTTATTTTGCATTTGGGGTAATATTTTTTTTATCCCCTTATTTAATTACTTAATAAATTTTTTTTTTATGCATATGGTAGTTTAATTTATTTTGATTTCACATGAGCATGCTTCTCAAATTTTTGAGATAACTTATTCAATTTAATTCCCTTCTCTCTTTTTTTTTCTATCATCCCATGTTCCCATAAAATTTTTCATTCTTAAATTTTACACAATATCTTAAGCTAACCAAGGATTCAACTTGGGATTTTTATTTTATTTTTCTGCTTAAAGCTAGTAATGTGGTTATAAAATAGAAGAGGGGGTAGAAAGGCTCAAGGGGGCTAACAAAGGTGATTGAAAGGGTAGGCTATTTGGGATAAGTGAGCAAAAACAAGTAATGGTCTCAATCATATGCAAGCATGTAAATACACTAAATAGTGGACATATAGAATGGAACAAAGTAAAGATTGCAATTATAGAGAAGAAAACACACAAGAATAAAAATTCATGGTTAAATAATGTAACCCTATAAATAAGCTCAAAATCTCATAGGTTGTGTGTTCTTTAGCTCAAAAACCATGTTCCAATTTACAATCTTCAAACAAATTTAACACATAGAAAATTTTAATTTTTTTAATTTAAATTAGTGAAATTTTTCAAAAATAGGGTCTTAAAAAGAAACTTATTATTTTTCAACCAAGTAGTATTTAAATGTAAACAATCAACTACACATGCAATCTATTATGCAATGCAACAATGAACTAATAAAGAAAACAAGACATTGGTGTTGAGAAGAGAATAACACACCCATGGAGATCGGTATCGACCTCCTCACACTTAAAGATTGCACGGTCCTCGGTGCGTGCTAAGATGTGCAAGTAGATGGGTTTCTCCAACTGACGCTTTTCTCCAAAGAATGTGCAGATGGACTGGTTTGTCTCCCCGCTTAGAAGCTTTTTCTCTCTCTTCATGGTGGCCATCCTGAAAGAAGAGAAAAAGGAAGGAAAGTAACCCAAAAATAAAGATAAGAACATAAATAAAATATGGGTGTTAATGCCAAATAATAAAGGTCTCAATTACATGGTAGCTACAACATGCAAGTGAGAAAATAGTGGAAGCAAATGGCATATCAACAGTGCAAAAGTTGTAACAATGGGAACAGAGTGTGGGTAATGCAAGATAGTTTAAGTGCATATCAATGCAAAAGGAATATCAGTATTATAAAAATTAGCATTGACTTATGAATAATAATACCCAATTAGAATAAAACAAGTCATGAAGCACTGGAATAATGCAAGAAAAGATGCAATAGTTGAAGAAGAGAATTTTAACACCAATGGAAAAGAAAAAGAAAGTAAGAAGGGAGGAAGAAAGAAATAAGAAGGTAAGAAAAGATTTAGATATGGGGAAGAAAAGATAAGATATTTGGCTGATCTGGATAAACTGTGCGCCGCTTGTGACGCGGAGGCGTGAGTGACGCGTTCGCGCGGATAGCGCTTCTATGAAATGACGCGGACGCGTCATCCACGTGGTCGCGTGGATCGATTTGTGCCATTAGTGCGAGGGTAGCCTCGCGGTCGCGCAACTCTCTGTTTGAAACTCATATTGCCAAATTTTAGGGTGATGCGGTCGCGTGGTTGGCCTTGTTTTGAAAAACGGCGCGGACGCGTGGGGCACGCGTTCGCGTGGTAGGGCTTGGGCTTCTAGCACGAGTCCAGCCCCACTCCATCACAACTTGCTGCCATACACCCTTTTTACGTCGATTTTTTTAGGGCACGCATTCGCGTGGGTGACGTGGACGCGTGGGAGGCATTTTTCCCACATGACGCGGACGCGTCAGTGACGCGGTCGCGTGGATCAATTTGTACCAAAGGCACGCCTCCAGCGACGCTTTCGCGTGACTTTCTGTTCAATCTTGTTTTCTTCCCAACGCACATATGACACGGACGCGTCGCGTGCGGTTTTTTTTTATTATATGCAGAATGCAATGCTAATGCGGATGTTATGAATAATTTCAGGTTCAATGAAATAAAATAAAATAAAATTCAAAAACAAACAAAACTAAATAAAATTGAAAATGGAACGATCATACCACGGTGGGTTGTCTCCCACCTAGCACTTTTAGTTAGAGTCCTTAAGTTGGACATTTGGTGAGCTCCCTGTTATGGTGGCTTATGCTTGTATTCATCCAGGAATCCCCACCAGTGTTTGTACTTCCAGTAACCTCCGGGATCCCAAACTAGGCGCAGAAAGCCTTCAAGTAAGTTAAAGCAAGTGACAAGGCCCCAAGAGTGTTGATTGCCAGAATGAATTTCGGGGTCCCAAATCTTGCTTTTGCACCCGTCTTCTTGTTGAGCAATATTTTCCATCCGGGTGGCAAGCATTCTGAATTCTCACTGAAGCGGCCAAACAACATCCTAGACCCATTCAATTGAGCTCTACACCAACCTTTGCACTTCAACTTGGAACATGCAACCATGTTGAACCTTGCTCGACAACTCCAACCACTAACCATTTTCCTCTTGCTCTTAATGCCACAAAGAGCTCTAAGTTGACCATCCGTCTCTAGTAGCCCATATTCAAGTGGGAAAGTAAAGGTCAAGGATGAGAATTTTACCCACTTGAATGTTGTGTTGGACGGTAATGGCCTTGGGGGAGGTGTCTCTAATGAATTTGCAAGCTCCACTTTCTTGTGCTCTTCTTTGACATCTTCCACCTCTTTGCAAGCTTCTTCAATTTCAACCTCTTCCTCTTGGTAGCTTTCTTCCAATTCAATCTCTTCTTCATTGCTCACCAAGGGCATGGGAGGTTGTGCCTCTTTTTCTTGAATCTCCATCTCTTGATCAACCTCTTCCAAGTCTTCAACCAGGGTATGCCTTGGAGGTTGTACACCTTCCTCAACAACAAATTCAAACTCCTTAGAAGGGGGTTCTATGACTGAGCTTTCCCATGGAGGTTCTGCATCTCCTAAGTCTTCAACCACTTCTTCCTCTTTAACGATTACGGCTTCCTCCAATTGTTCCAATACAAAGTCATGCTGTTCATTGTCCACTGGAGTTTCTAGCTTCTCCTTCATGCTGCGTTCTTCAATAGATTCTCCACATGAAGCCGTGGGAGTTCCTTGAGTGTCCAGATGTCGGGAGTCTAGTCAGCTTATTGCTTGGCCCAGTTGTTGAATGGTTGCATTGAGTCGATCCATTGTCTCCTTGAAACGATCCTTTGACTCTTGTTGCGCTCGGCTATCATAAGTAGGAGCATAGTGCTCTTGGATTGATGGATATGGATATGGTGAATATTGAGGTGGTGGTTCTTGGGAGTAATTGGGTTGGAATTGGGGTGGTTCTATATATGGTTCATATGGCTCATAAGGTGGTTGGTATGGTGGTTGAGGATTAGGGTCATATGGAGGTGAATGGCGGAAAGGGGCTTGTGAGTATGGTGATCCAAAGTCATATTGAGGAGGGGGTTCATAGGCATATGGTGGTGGTTGTTGGTATTAAAAGGTTACTCACCATAGCCATTGCCTTGATATGCATCACAGAATGGTTGTTGATAGTCCATTGGAGGTGGTTGTTGCCATGAGGGTTGATCAAGTCCTTATGGCTCTGCCCATCTTTGATTGTCCCATCCTTGATACAAGTTGTCATTATAATCTCCTCTTCCTGCAACATAATTGTAACCAGACTCATAGCCAAAGGGGTGAGAGTTCATAGTAGTAAGGAAAAATAAAGACAAAAACTAACAAAAAAAAAATATTTTGAAAAAGATATGATTTTTGAAAAAAAAATTGATTTTTGAAATTTAAAACTAAGATAAGATAAGATAAAAAATTTTAAAATAAAAATCTGAATATTTTTTTTTTCGAAAAAAATCAATTTAAAAGTAAATATTTACAATAACCAATAATAAGGCACACGTTTGCAATTCCCCGGCAACGGCGCCATTTTGACGATCGGATTTTTCTATCGGTAAAGAATAAAAGTAATCGCGTTGTAAGTATAGTTTCTAAACCAACAAAAATTCTTTCGTACAAAAGTTTTATTTGTCACTTAAGCAAACCCAATAAAATTGATAACCGAGTATTTAAACCTCGGGTTGTCTTCTCAAGGAATTGCAGGGAGGTATGACTTATTATTAGCTATGGAAAATGTAGAATTTTGGGTTTTTAAAAGGTTTGAACAAGTAATTTAATTGACAAGAAAAATATATTAATAATTAATAAAACTCTTGGAAAGGTATGAGAACTAAAATTCCTATCCTAGTTATCCTTATCAATGGTGATGAGAATTGGGTTTTAATCCCACTTAGTTAAGTCAAGTGGACTAATTAATTTCATCCTCAAGTCCTAGTCTTTCCTTTGGAAAGGCTAGAGTTATTGGAACTCAAATTAATCAGCAACTCCCAATTTCAACCACTGCTTTATTTGATAACTCAAGCGTCACCAATTACTTAACCAGATCCAAAAGGGAGAAAATATCTAAATTAAATTAAAAGCATTCATATAAATAAAGCAAAGCAAAGTCAAATCTAAAATACCTCAAATTATATTAAATAAAACATTCAAATCTAAATACGAAAAATTCATAAGCCAAATTGGTAACATGAGTCAGATAAGAATAAAAGTATTAGAATAAATAAAAATATAAAAAGAATATTGAACTTGAGAAGAAATTGAAATCCTAAATCCTAAGATAAATCCTAATCCTAATCCTAAGAGAGAGGATAGAACCTCTCTCTCTAAAAACTACATCTAATCCTAAAACTATGTGAATATGAATGTATATGAGTTCTTATTGAATGGATACATTTCTTCACTTTATAGCCTCTAATCTGTATTTTCTGGGTCGAAAACTGGGTTAAAAACAGCCCAGAAATCGCTGGGACCGAATTCAAACACGTGCAGGTCGCTGAAATTTCTGCAGAACGACGCATCTGCGTGATTCACGCGTGCGCGTCGTTTTTCTGTATGGCCACTATAGCGAATTATATATCAAATCAAAGCCCCGAACGTTAGCTTTCCAACGCAACTAAAACCGCATCATTTGGACCTCTGTAGCTCAAGTTATGACTGTTTGAATGCGAAGAGGTCAGGCTGGACAGCTTAGCAATTTCTTCAACTTCTTGTATTCCTTCCACTTTTGCATGCTTCCTTTCCATCCTCTAAGCCATTCCTGCCCTGTAAAGCCTGAAAGTACTCAACACATAGATCATGGCATCGAATGGTAACAAAGGATAATTAAATTTAATATTTCTAAAGCATAGAAAACATGTTTTCACATATATCATATCATAAAGAAGGAATTGTAAAACCATGCAAATTCATATGAATAAGTGGGCGAAGAATTGATAAAATCACTCAATTGAGCACAAGATAAATCACAAAATAGTGGTTTATCAATCATCCTAATCTCTCATGGAAGGATCAACAGAAGCCTCAACAAGGCTTCAATAATAATGGTGGAAGAAATAGGTTTAGCAATAGCAAGCCTTCTCCATCATCTTCTCAGCAACAGACAGAGAATTCTGAACAGAGCCATTCTGGCCTGGCAACCATAGTCTCTGTTCTATCCAAGACCACACTAAGTTTCATGAATGAAACAAGGTCCTCCATTAGAAATTTGGAGGCACAGGTGGGTCAGTTGAGTAAGAAGATTACTGAAACTCCTCCCAGTACTCTCCCAAGCAATACAGAAGAAAATCCCAAGAGAGAGTGCAAGGCCATAACCATGACAAACATGGCCGAACCTAGAGAGAGTGAGGAGGACGTGAGTCCCAGTGAGAAAAGCCTCATGGGACGTCCTCTAGACAGAAAGGAGTTTCCCTTTGAGGAACCAAAGGAATCTGAGGCTCATACAGAGACCATAGAGATTCCATTGAACTTCCTTCTGTCATTCATGAGCTCTGATGAATATTCTTCCTCTGAAGAGGATGAAGACATCACTGAAAGCAAGTTGCTAAATATCTAGGAGCAATCATGAAGCTGAATGCCAAGTTGTTTGGTACTGAGACTTGGGAGGATGAACCCCCTTGTTCACCAATGAACTGAATGCATTAATGAGGCAGACATTACCTCAGAAGAAACCAGATCCCAGAAAATTCTTCATACCTTGTACCATAGGCACCATGACCTTTGAGAAGGCTCTGTGTGACCTGGGGTCTGGGATAAACCTCATGCCACTCTCTATAATGGAAAAACTGGGAATCTTTGAGGTACAAGCTGCAAGAATCTCACTAGAGATGGCAGACAAATCAATGAAACGGGCTTATGGACTAGTAGAGGACGTGCTAGTGAAGGTTAAAGGCCTTTACATCCCTGCTGATTTCATAATCCTAGATACTGGGAAGGATGAGGATGAATCCATCATCCTTGGCAGACCCTTCCTAACCACAGCAAAAGCTGTGATTGATGTTGACAGAGGAGAGTTGGTCCTTAAGTTGAATGAGGACTACCTTGTATTCAAGACTCAAGGTTCTCCTTCTGTAACCATGGAGAGGAAGCATGAAAGCTTCTCTCAATACAGAGTCAAACAAAATAAGTATGTTCTTATTATTGGTTATGAAGATTGTAAATTGGGGTTTTTAAGATGAGGAACAAGTAATTTAAATTGCAATTAAAATAAGTAAATGACTGTAAAATAAATAAATAACTGTAAAATAAACTTTTGGCAAGGTATGAGAAATTAGAGGTCTTATCCTAGCTATCCTTATCAATGATGATGAAAATTGAATCTTAATTCTACTTTGTTAACCTTTACTAAGACAAAGGAAGGTCAAGGGATTAATTGGTTTGATCTTCGGATCCTATTTATTTCCTAAGAAAAGATTGGGATTATTGAAGTTCGATTTAATTAACAAAGATAACAGTTATCAATCATGTTTGAGTTTGAGAACTCCTGAGTTACTGATTTCTTAACCAAGACCAAAAGGAGAAAAGTAAATCTACTGGAATAAAAATGTCTTCAGATGGGAATAACAATAATGTAAATAAAAGAAAGCAATAATAAACTGAAATACCTCAAATAACATTAATTCAAGGAGTAATCTGTAACATAGAAGAATTCATAAATAAAATTGGGAAAATAATAAAAAGGAATATTGAACCTGATAAAAAGAGATAATCCTGAAAGCGCATAAAATCCTAATTCTAAATCCTAATCCTAAAGAGAGGAGAGAGAGGAGAGAACCTCTCTCTAAACTAAATCTAAATCATGAAAAACTAACTAATTGCCGACTCTCCTCGAATGGATGCCTTCCCCCACTTCATAACCTCTGGTCTATGCTTTCTGGACTTGGATTTGGGCCAAAAAGGGCTTCAGAATTCGCTATGAGCGTTTTCTGCAATTTCTGGTGCGTGGCCTCTGTCACGCGTCCGCGTGGGTCACGCGGTCGCGTCATTCGGAGTTTTCCTTGTCACGCGGTCGCGTCAGTCATGCGACCGCGTCATATGTGTTTCGCTCGAGGCGCGCGGTTGCGTCAGTCATGCGGCCGCGTCAATGCCTTTTCGCGCTGGCATGCGGCCGCGTCGCCCATGCGATCGCGTGGCTGCCAGTTTCTTCAAAAACTCTGTTTTGTGCTTTTCTTCCATTTTTGTATATTTCCTTTCCATCCTTTAAGTCATTCTTGCCTTAGAAGATCTGAAACGACTCAACACACGAATCATGGCATCGAATGAAAATAAAGGGTAATCAAAATAATTATTTTTAAGCATAGGAAACATGTTTTTCACATACATCACATAATAAGGAAGGAAAAATAAAACCATGCAATTAATATGAATAAGTGGGTGAAGGATTGAATAAATCACTCAGATTAAGCACAAAATATATCATAAAATATGGGTTTATCAACCTCCCCACACTTAAACAATAGCATGTCCTCATGCTAAGTCCAAGAGTAATGTTGGGTTAAAGTGGTGGAATGCCATGCAATGCAATTTAATCTAAATGCAACTACCTAGATGCATCATGCAATTCTAATTTTTATTCACTTGTATATAAAGCTTGCATGTAGTTGAATTAATTCACATTCTCAAGGAGTCATATATATATATATATATAGCCAAACCTTAGATAGTTGATAAAGTGCCTTTACAATTGAAATGGGAGAGAAAAACATTTTATAAACTTGCAAGACAATTAATAATTTCCGCAGAGATATATGTTAATGAGCTATTGAACCCTCACTGGATTTTGTGTTTACTCTCTAGTCACTCAGTGTTTATTGGGTTAATTACTCTATTCTTCTTTTTATTCTTACTTTCTATAACTTTGTTCTTCATCTAACCAATCAACAATTATAGAATATAGACATACCAAAAATCATGAGGTCTTTAGTTAAGGTTGTAATGGGGCCAAGGTAAAGATAAGGGTATATGTATAAGGCTAAGTGAGCTAATAAGTGAATCCTTAATTAGTATAAGATCTCACCTAACATACATACTTTGTAAAGTAAAACTTCTTTACCTATGTTCCCACTTTTTCCCACTTTTGATGTTACATGCTCATACTTTAACTTTTGTCCCATGTGCATTTATTTTGCATTTGGGGAATCCTTTTGTGTCCCCTTTATTCCAATACTGAAAAATAATATTTTTTTTATTTTTTTATTGCACATGGTAATTCAATTATTTGATTTTACATGAGCATGATTCCCAAAATTTTTATTTGAATAATTTTATTCTTTTCAACTTTTCTACCTTTTATTTTTATCATCCATGTTCCCAATAGGTTTGCCACACTTAAACAATTACACACTTTCTATCTTAAGCTAACCAAGGATCCAACTTGGGATTTTTATTTTGTTTTTCTGCTTAAGGCTAGTATTGTGGCTTATAGAATAAGAGGGGATTTAAAGGCTCAAGAGGGCTAACAAGGGTGATGTAAAGGGTAGGCTAATTTGGGATAAGTGAGTTAAAATTAAACAATGGCCTCAATCACTCTCTTGGTATGTATTTCTATTCTATAATCGGACATATAGATTAAAACAAAGTAAAGAACATCAGAAAAAAAAGAAGGGCGGAAGACACAGGAATAAACATTATGGTTTGAATGTAACCATACAATTAATGCTCAAAACTCACAGGCTGTGTGTTCTCTAACTCAGAAATCATATATCAATTATGTATCTCATGCAAGTAAAATTAAAAGTTCCCATTATTCTCAATGTAAAATTTATTTTGAATGGCTTTAAAGTTTGTGTTTCTCCTTGATGAAATGTTGTTAACTAACTAACATATAATGCTATATATACAAGGTGTGGGTTGTTTCTATTATGTTCAAGTCTCTAGTTTACTTCCTTTTTATATTTTCAAATTAAACTAAGCTATCTTATGCTAAAAAGGGTAAACTATACTAATTAATCCACAATTTCTATAACTAATAAGTTAGAATTGCTACTAAACTAAATGGCTAAAATATGAACTGAAAATGCGAAATGCAGAAAATAGAGTATAAATACATGAAAATAGCAATGTATAAGTACTGGGAGAATAAAAATAAAAATAAAGAAAAAAATACAGAAAAATAGCAAAATAAAATAAAAAGAGTCTGTAGTGGTTCACCAAAAAAATACGCCAGAGATGGCGACCTCTCCACACTTAAAATGAAGCATCGTCCCTGATGCTCACTCAAGCAGGGTGTGAAGGGGTGTCATCACTGGAAGGACGGGTAGCTGGAGTCTCTGTGGTGGCGATCTGAAGATCTGCCTGCTGCAGAGGAGGTGCTGACTGGATAGGGATCTCTGGGTCTACAGCCTGAATATGAAGTGGAGCCTCCTGATGTGATGCGGCCTGCTCTGTGCCTGCCTGTGCAGCCTCGCTCTGTGGATGGGTCTCTGCCTCGTGATCATCCGCCTCCGCCTCAGATGCCTCGGATGGTGTGTCAGGCTCGGAGGGGATGTCGCCAGATCGTATCATCAGCTTCAGGTGCTCATAGCGTCGCTTGTTGCGATGCTCCATCTGGTCAAGCCGTCGAAATAGGCGGTGCACTAGGTGATAGATGGGCTCTGAGGCAGGTGGAGGTGCAGTGGTGGTAGCAGGGGTAGCTGTGGAAGAAGAGGGGCCGGCAGATGGTGTGACTGTCTCAGTAGTAGCAGTGAGGAATGGAGGTCTGTAGCCCAGAGCCAGAAAGTTCCTGCTGTGAGGGATAATCTTCTTGCATTCTGCAGCAGGTGGCTTCTCATCAACATCCTCCCAAGGCACGTCAGCTCGACGGCCTAGCTGTGTAATCAGATAAGGAAAGGGAAGAGTGCCTCGGACGTGGACCCTGGCCATATTGTACCGGATAAAGCTGGCAGGTACAGGTCCTTACCCTCCAACACACACCATAGGAGGGTGATCATAGCGGCAGGGATCTCTGTCTTATGGGTACTCGGCATGACAAAATTGCTCAGGATCTGGTGCCATAGCCGAGCCTCATCATTTAAGTAAATCCGCTTGATTCCCTTTGGCATGGTGGTGTTCTGACCCATAATCCAAGGAACAGTCGGGTCAAGGGCTATCCTGGCCTTGACTGCATCCCAATCAAACTTCATGAAGTGCATATCCTCCTCTGCTTTTTGATAACCATTCAGCTGATCAGATTTAGGAAGAAGTTTCAGAACATCCTCTATGGCCTCTTCAGTGACCAGAATCTGCTTCCCCCTAAGGTTCACTGCATCTAGGGAAGTCTTGAAGTAATTGCAGTAGAATTCCCTTACCCAAGATGCATTGACCTCAGTCAGGTTTCTCTCCAGGAAGAACCAGCCTCTTTGTTTGATCTGATTAGAGGTGTATTGATGGAGTTCTTCTGGGATCTTCAGAGTCCTCTCCAGGTACAGGTTCCTGGAGGTTGCAAACACCGGATGCTTCAGCTCACGGTATCAGTTTGCAAACTTTACTGGATCAGTAACAGGGAGTAGCTAGTCGGCCTTCTCCTGCGGGGTAAAGTTTTTCTCCCGCCAGGAGTCATCGTGCATGATATCCATGATGGACATAGTGGATTCTCCTCTTTTACATTTGCCAGTAGTAGCCTTTGCTTTTCCTATTCTTTGGCTGACAGACATCCTGAAAGACAGAAAACCAGGATATAAAAAAAACAGGAAAACAAATAGGCAAATAATCAAAAGAAACACAAAGTGGCAAAGTAGCAATAGAAGAGGATATTGAGTTAAGCAAATTTGTATTAAGGATTGTACAAGAGTTAGAATACTAAGAAGAAAAATGTCACAATCCAAAATGTACTTCAGTTCAAGTTAATTAGAAAAAGTATCATCATGCCTTGGTTAGAATGTTAAAAGAAAGTGAAAAACCAGAAGAAATTGTTTTGAAAGGTTAGGTTTGATTAGAAACGAAAAATAGTTTAGGAAGTTAAAATTAGTGAGTTAGTAAAAAGTGGGTAAAGTAAGTGGCATAATGATCATATTCCAAGTAACAGGCATTCACAAATAGAAGCTATAGGTAACTCATATCCAAACAAGGAAATTAAGTTGATGATGATTCAGATAGATATAGAAATAGCAAAAATTGGAATCTAAACATCAAAAATGCAGATTAAGAACCAGGAAATAAAAAAGAATAAGAAAGCTTGCCCTAGCATTTATGAATTGGTTTGGTAAAAGCAGAGTAAAGCAGAGTTTAAACAGCCAAGACCAAAACATGAATGAAAGTCAAAAACAGTTTATAAAAATTTGGGCAGCATTCCGGCTGAAATTGGATTGTCTCGGAAAATAAACAGCAATCAGAATAGTTCATGTGAATGAAAACAAATTGCAATTAAAGAGTATGAACAAGAATGAACTTGAAGAACAGCATATGAACATTATTGACATATAGCAACAGCAGAATTGCGAAAATTATAAAACAAGAAACACGAACATCGCAATTAAACAGGCCTAAATCCACTAACCACATCCTAGGCTACCTAACAACCTAAAATCCACTACAACATGCATAACTAACTAGCCTAAATATGAACATAAACAGAAAAATATGAATTAACTACAAATGGATAGAAGGGTGGCGTTCGTCGGAACCTGGTAGGCGAATTAAGGAGAGTGGGGCAGAGAGGTGGCTGGGGGATAGTGGCGGTGGCGTCGGGCGTGGCGGAGAAGGGTGGCGGAGGCAGCGGCGGTTGCTGTTTGGAGGCAGGGGCTTCGGGAAGGGAAATGGGGGTGGGGGGAAAGAGAGGGAAGGAAGGGAAGGGGGCTTGGGTGGCGGATGGGGGCGCGGCGGTGACGGCGGCGCGGTGGGGTGGTGATCGCGGAGGAGGCGGTGGGGGTGGAGGGAGGAAGGAGAATGAAGAAGAAGAAAGAAGGGGAAGGAGGAAGGGGGTGGCGTGGCGACGGGGTCTAGGTAGTCGGTGGGGTGTTGGCGGTCGATGATGGTGGCTGGGTGGTTGGATAAGAGGAGAGGAAGGAGAAGGGTTTGGGGGGGCGCAAATGGTAGGGTTCGCGTGACTGGGGGGTTATAAATTTGAATCTACGCGATCGCGTGGGGCACACGGTCGCGTGGTTGGGCTGAAATGGTGGTTGACGCGATCGCGTGCGTGGCGCGATCGCATGGGATAGCTAAAAGAGTGAATGACGCGATCGCCTGGGGCATGCGATCGCGTCACTGGAAATTGTGCTAAACGCACGAATCCAGTGTCGTTTCAGCGCAACTCTATGTCTCTTTTAGGGGTGTTGTGTAATCCATGCGACGCGGTCGCGTCACTCACGCTGTCGCGTGGGATTGATGTTGTGTAAGTGACGCGATCGCGTCAGGGACACGATCGCGTCGGCATTTTGTGCAAAACGCACAATGGCCGCACGATTCCAGCCTAACTTTCTGGACGTTGGATCTTTACACCGATCTCCAGATCACGCGGCCACGTGAATGACGCGGTCGCATGGGAAGTGTTTTTCGCAACTTGACGCGATCGCATGAATGATGCAGTCACGTCGCACACCCTTTTTTTTTGTGCAAAATGCAAAATGCAAAATGCAATGCTAATATGAATGTTATGCATGATTCCAGGTTCAATGAAGTAAAATAAAATAAAACTCAAAAATAAACAAAACGGAATAAAATTAAAATTGAAAAAAAGAACGATCATACCATGGTGGGTTGTCTCCCACCTAGCACTTTTAGTTAAAGTCCTTAAGTTGGACATTGGATGAGCTTCCTGTTATGGTGGCTTGTGCTTAAATTCATCCAGAAATTTCCACCAACGCTTGGAATGCCAATAGCCTCTGGGGTCCCAAACTAGGCATGTAAAGCTTCTGAACAGCTTCAAATAGATTCTCAGGCTCCCGGGGTGACGAGTGTCAGAATAGATTCCAGGATCCCAAACTTGGCTTTTAAATCCGCCTTCGTCTTTATCTATATTTTTCTATCCGGGCGGTTTAGAAATTAGATTCTCACCAGAATAACCAAAGGTTTTCCGAGATCCATTTGATAGATCATGATGCCAATCCGCATACTTCGAGTCGAAGCGTGGAACCTTATTGAACCTTGTGCACCAGCTCTGAGTACGAGCCATTTCCCTTTTACTCTTAAAGCCGCAGAGAGCTCTAAGTTGGCCATCTGTTTCAAGCAAACCATATTCAAGTGGAAAAATAAAGCTAAAGGTTAAGGATTGTGCCCACTTGAAGCTTGTATTGGGTGGTAATGGCCTTGGGATAGGTGGTTCCTGTGGTTCTGTGAGTTTTACTCCCTTGTGCTCTTCTGTGAAATTCTTCACTTCTTTGCAAGATTCTTCAAATGTATCCATGTCCTGATCAAAGCCTTCTATGACTTCCTCGTCACTCAAGTCATAAACGGGAGGTTGGGAAAAATCTACCTCTGTATCATCTTCGTACTCGCTTGGGGAAGATTCTTCGATCTCAGAGAATTCACTCGCGGATGCAAGTTCATTACTAGAAGAACTGGACTTGTGACTATCATCATCAAGAGAATTTGCTTCTTGGGTCATTCCATCTAGTTCTTCATAAGAGACTTGCTTTGAGGGTTGTACACTATCCTCTTTAGCATCAATTGTAACGGCCTTGACAGAATTCTCCACAACTCTGGGTTCCCATGGAAGTTCAGCGTCTCCTAAGTCTTCAACCAACTCTTCTTCTTGTATAATGACAGCTTCCTCTGCTTGTTCTAGTACGAAGTCATGCTCTGTCTTGTCCACTGGAGTTTCTAATATCTCCTTCATGCTACGCCTTTCATTAGATTACCCATATGGGGCTCTGGGAGGCCCTTGAATGTTCGAACGTCTAGAAGATAATTGACTTATTGCTTGCTCTAGTTGATGAAGGGTTGTTTGAAGTTGATCTACTGTTCCCTTGAGGCGAACTTCTGATTCTCGTGGTGATAGATTTGGATGTGGTACATTGGGAAGTGGTGGTGTTTGGGAGTAATTGGATTGGAATCGGGGTAAATGAGGATTATATGGTGGCGAATGGTGAAAAGGAGCTTGTGAGTGTGGTGGTTCAAGGTTGTGTTGAGAGGATGGCCTATAAGCATAGGGTGGGGCTTGTTGGTAACTACGAGGTTGTCCACCATGTCCATTTCCTTGGTATGCATTGTAGAATGGTCTTTGTCCATGATATCTTGGAGGGTGTTGCTGCCAAAAGGGTTGATCAGATCCTCTTGGCTCCATCCATCTTTGATTGTTCTGACCTTGATGCATGTTCCTGTTATAACTTTCATTCCTTTCAACAATATTAGAACCAAACTCAAAGCGAGAAGGGTGAGAATTCATAGTAGCTAATGAAGATAAAAAAAGAAAATAAAAACAAATAAACACATAAAAGAAAAATATTTACAATAACCAATAATAAGGCACACGATTGCAATTCTCCGGCAACGGCGCCATTTTGACGTTGAACTAAAGATTGATGGTTTAGAGGTTATAGTAAACTCTCGTTGCAAGTATAGTTACTAAACCAAGCAATCAACCTTTCTTACAAAAGTTTTGGTTCTCACAAGTAACAAATCCCTTTTTTAAATTGATAACCGAGTATTTAAACCTCGGGTCGTCTTCTCAAGGAATTACAGGGAAGTATTTTCTTATTATTGGTTATGAAGATTGTAAATTGGGGTTTTTAAGATGAGGAACAAGTAATTTAAATTGCAATTAAAATAAGTAAATGACTGTAAAATAAATAAATAACTGTAAAATAAACTTTTGGCAAGGTATGAGAAATTAGAGGTCCTATCTTAGCTATCCTTATCAATGATGATGAAAATTGAATCTTAATTCCACTTTGTTAACCTTTACTAAGACAAAGGAAGGTCAAGGGATTAATTGGTTTGATCTTCGGATCCTATTTATTTCCTAAGAAAAGATTGGGATTATTGAAGTTCGATTTAATTAACAAAGATAACAATTATCAATCATATTTGAGTTTGAGAACTCCTGAGTTACTGATTTCTTAACCAAGACCAAAAGGAGAAAAGTAAATCTACTGGAATAAAAATGTCTTCAGATGGGAATAACAATAATGTAAATAAAAGAAAGCAATAATAAACTGAAATACCTCAAATAACATTAATTCAAGGAGTAATCTGTAACATAGAAGAATTCATAAATAAAATTGGGAAAATAATAAAAAGAAATATTGAACCTGATAAAAAGAGATAATCCTGAAAGCGCATAAAATCCTAATTCTAAATCCTAATCCTAAAGAGAGGAGAGAGAGGAGAGAACCTATCTCTAAACTAAATCTAAATCATGGAAAACTAACTAATTGCCGACTCTCCTCGAATGGATGCATTCCCCCACTTCATAACCTCTGGTCTATGCTTTCTGGACTTGGATTTGGGCCAAAAAGGGCTTCAGAATTCGCTATGAGCGTTTTCTGCAATTTTTGGTGCGTGGCCTCTGTCACGCGTCCGCGTGGGTCACACGGTCGCGTCATTTGGAGTTTTCCTTGTCACGCGGTCGCGTCAGTCATGCGACCGCGTCATATGTGTTTCGCTCGAGGCGCGCGGTCGCGTTAGTCATGCGGCCGCGTCAATGCCTTTTTGCGCTAGCATGCGGCCGCGTCGCCCATGCGATCGCGTGGCTGCCAGTTTCTTCAAAAACTCTGTTTTGTGCTTTCCTTCCATTTTTGTATGTTTTCTTTCCATCCTTTAAGTCATTCCTGCCTTAGAAGATCTGAAACTACTCAACACACGAATCACGGCATCGAATGGAAATAAAGGGTAATCAAAATAATTATTTTTAAGCATAGGAAACATGTTTTTCACATACATCACATAATGAGAAAGGGAAAGTAAAACCATGCAATTAATATGAATAAGTGGGTGAAGGATTGAATAAATCACTCAGATTAAGCATAAAATATATCATAAAATATGGGTTTATCAGAGGCCACAACCAAACTCTAAGTTTGGTGTTGAGAGGCCACAACCAAACTCTAAGTTTGGTGTTGAGAGGTCCCAACCTTACTCTGTTTATCTGTGAGGCTCCATGAGAGCTCACTATCAAGCTATTGACATTAAAGAAGTGCTTATTGGGAGGCAACCCAATGTTATTTAATTATATCTATTTATTTTCCATTGTTATTTTATGTTTTCTGTAGGTTGATGATCATGTGAAGTCACAAAAACAACTGAAAAATAAAAAATAGAATAAAAAACAGCATTAAAAACAGCTCACCCTGGAGGAAGAGCTTACTGGCGTTTAAACGCCAGTAAGAAGCATCAGACTGGCATTTAACGCCAGAAAAAAGCATCAAGCTGGCGTTAAACACCAGAAACAGGCACCAAGTTGGCATTTAATGCCAAGAAAGGGAGAAAAGCTGGCGTTTAACGCCAGAAACAAGCAGCCGTCTGGCGTTAAACGCCAGGATTGCACTCTAAGGGCGTTTACACGCCTAAATGGAGCAGGGATGCTAAGTCCTTGACCCCTCAGGATCTGTAGACCCCACAGGATCCCCACCTACCCCACATCTCTCTCTCTCTCTCTCTCTCTCTCTCTCTCTCTCTCTCTCTCTCTCTCTCTCTCTCTCTCTCTCTCTCCCACCTTTTCATAACACTCTTCCCTAAATACCCTTCACCAATCACCTCCATTACCCTTACCCATCATACAACCCACCTACACCCACCCACTCAAATTCAAACCATCACTCCTTCCTTTTCACACATCATAACCACCTAAAACCCTCCCTTGGCCGAACCATTCACACACCTCCATCTCCTCCATCTCTTATTCTTCTCCTCCTTTCTTTCTTCTTTTGCTCGAGGACGAGCAAACCTTCTAAGTTTTGTGTGGTAAAAGCATTGCTTTTTTTTTTCCATAACCATTAATGACACCTAAGGCCGGAGAAACCTCTAGAAAGAGGAAAGGGAAGGCAATTGCTTCCACCTCCGAGTCATAGGAGAAGGAGAGATTCATCTCACAAGCCCATCACTAAGAAAAGGATGGAGCAAACAAGAGAGCCCACTTATGGACCTCAACAAGAGCATGAGGAAATTCCTCATCATGAAATCCCTGAGATACCTCAAGGGATGCACTTTCCTCCACAAAATTATTGGGAGCAAATTAACACCTCCCTAGGAGAATTAAGTTCCAACATGGGACAACTAAGGGTGGAGCACCAAAAGCATTCCATCCTCCTCCATGAAATTAGAGAAGACCAAAGAACCATGAGGGAGGAGCAACAAAGGCAAGGAAGAGACATAGAGGAGCTCAAGAGCATCATTGGTTCTTCAAGAAGAAGAAGACGCCACCATCACTAAGGTGGACCCATTCCTTAATCTCCTTGCTCTTATCTTTCTGTTTTTTGAAAATTATGCTTTATGTTTTATTTATGTTTGTGTCTTATTACATGATCACTAGTGTCTAAGTGTCTATGTCTTAAAGCTATGAATGTCCTATGAATCCATCATCTTTCTTAAATGAAAAATATTTTTAATCACAAAAGAACAAGAAGTACATGATTTCGAATTCATCCTTGAAATTAGTTTAATTATTTTGATGTGGTGGCAATACTTTTTGTTTTCTGAATGAATGCTTGAACAGTGCATATGTCTTTTGAATTTGTTGTTTATGAATGTTAAAATTGTTGGCTCTTAAAAGAATGATGAAAAAGAAGAAATATTATTTGATAATCTGAAAAATCATAAAATTGATTCTTGAAGCAAGAAAAAGCAGTGAATAACAAGGCTTGCGAAAAAAAATGGCGGAAATAAAAGAAAAAAAATAGAAAGAAAAAGAAAAAGCAAGCAGAAAAAGCCAATAGCTCTTTAAACCAAAAGGCAAGAGCAAAAAGCCAGTAACCCTTTAAAATAAAAGGCAAGGGTAAGAAAGGATCCAAGGCTTTGAGAATTAATGGATAGGAGGGCCCCAAGGAATAAAATCCTGGCCTAAGCGACTAAACCAAGCTGTCCCTAACCATGTGCTTGTGGTGTGAAGGTGTCAAGTAAAAAGCTTGAGACTGAGCGGTTAAAGTCGTGATCCAAAGCAAAAAGAGTGTGCTTTAGAACCCTGGACACCTCTAATTATAGACTCTAGCAAAGCTGAGTCACAATCTGAAAATGTTTACCCAGTTATGTGTCTGTGGCATTTATGTATCCGGTGGTAATACTGGAAAATAAAGTGCTTAGGGCCACGGCCAAGACTCATAAAGTAGCTGTCTTCAAGAATCAACATACTGAACTAGGAGAATCAATAACACTATCTGAATTCTAAGTTCTTATAGATGCCAATCATTCTGAACTCCAAAGGATAAAGTGAGATGCCAAAACTGTTCAGAGGCAAAAATCTACTTGTCCTGCTCATCTAATTGGAGCTAAGTTTCATTGATATTTTGGAATTTATAGTATATTCTCTTCTTTTAATCCTATTTGATTTTCAGTTGCTTAGGGACAAGCAAAAATTTAAGTTTGGTGTTGTGATGAACGGATAATTTATACGCTTTTTGGCATTGTTTTTAAGTAGTTTTTAGTATAATTTAATTAGTTTTACTATGTTTTTATTAGTTTTTATGCAAAATTTACATTTCTGGACTTTACTATGAGTTTGTGTATTTTTCTGTAATTTCAGGTATTTTCTGGTTGAAATTGAAGGACCCGAGCAAAAATCTGATTTAGAGGCTGAAAAAGGACTGCAGATGCTGTTGGATTCTGACCTCCCTGCATCGAAATGGATTTTCTGGAGCTACAGAAACCCAATTGGCGCGCTCTCAATTGCGTTGGAAAGTAGACATCCAGGGATTTCCAGCAATATATAATATTCCATACTTTTCCTGAGTTTCGACGACGCAAACTGGCGTTCAAATGCCAACTTCCTGCCCTATTCTGAAGTTAAACGCTAGAAACAGGTCACAACCCAGAGTTAAACGCCACAAACAGGCTGCAACCTGGCGTTTAACTCCAAGAGAAGTCTCTACACGTGTAAATCTCAATGCTTAGCCCAAACACACACCAAGTGGGCCCCGGAAATGGATTTCTGCATCATTTACTTATTTTCTGTAACTCTAGCTACTAGTTTAGTATAAAAACTACTTTTAGTGATTTATTTTATATCTTTGGACGTTTAGTCCTCAGACCGAGGTCTTGGTTATTCTGGTTCCCCCTCTGGGGCCAAAGCCAATGAACACCATTATCACTTATGTATTTTCAACGGTGGAGTTTCTACACCCCATAGATTAAGGTGTTGAGCTCTGCTGTTCCTCATGAATTAATGCAAAGTACTATTGTTTTTCTATTCAATTCAAGCTTATTCTTATTCCAAGATATTCACTCGCACTTCAACCTGATGAATGTGATGATCCGTGACACTCATCATCATTCTCATCTATGAACGCGTACCTGACAACCACTTCCGTTCTATCTGCAATAGCTTGAGCGTGTATCTCTTAGCCTCCATTCTGAAAGATCGGAGTCTTCGTGGTATAAGCTAGAATTATTGGCGATCATTCCTGAGATCCGAAAATTCTAAACTTTGTCTGTGGTATTCCGAGTAGGATTTGGGAAGGGATTACTGTGACGAGCTTCAAACTCGCGAGTGTTGGGCGTAGTGACAGTCGCAAAAGGATCAATGGATCCTATTCCAACATGATCGAGAACCGACAGATGATTAGCCGTGCGGTGACAGCGCATTTGGACCATTTTCACTGAGAGGACGGACGGTAGCCATTGACAACGGTGATCCCCCAACATACAGTCTTCCATGGAAAGGAGTACGAATGATTGAATGAAGGCAGTAGGAAAGCAGAGATTCAGAAGGAGCAAAGCATCTCCATACGCTTATCTGAAATTTTCACCAATAAATTACATAAGTATTTCTATCTTATTTTATATTTTATTTATATTTTAATTATCAAAACCTCATTACCATTTGAATCTGCCTGACTGATATTTACAAGATGACCATAGCTTGCTTCAAGCCGACAATCTCCGTGGGATCGACCCTTTACTCACATAAGGTTTATTACTTAGACGACCCAGTGCACTTGCTGGTTAGTTGTGCGAAGTTGTGAAAAAGAATTGAGATTATGAACGTGCATACCAAGTTTTTGGAGCCGTTGCCAGGGAATGAACAATCACAATTTCGTGCACCATAGTGTCATGTAAGAATTTTCAAGTGAAAATCACAACATATAAGGCAAATCATTCATCCAAAAACATGCAGCTATTATATGTTTATTACGCAGCTAGAATTTCTAACACTTAATAATATTTTAAAACTATTGAAAAACCATGACTCGAATGTATGCACCAAAATTGGAGTTCAAAGACATCGCGAGCGAGTGAGAGTAAGAAGGATCGAATCAACTACTGAGTCAAAATTAAGGAACACGCTCCGATTCTACTATGACTTGTGAGCTAAGAATTGAACTAAGAAAGAAACAAATATGGGCAAAAGAGATATTGAAACCATAGATTTGAAATTCAAAAATTTTTTTTGTTGAAACTTCCCGCTCAATAAACATCATCTGAATATTTTGATATCAAAACTGGACACTTGTCATATATTTAAACTGAACACTTGTTGATCAATTAGCCTATATACTTGTCAAATACATCTTTGAATATGGGACTGCACCCAACAACAAAAATGGTAAACAACAACAAATACACTAAATCACTTGTTCAAACAAAGACAAAGCCTTTTCCAAATCATCATGAAGTTCCCACAACCCTACTGATGAGTGGATATTTTATACCCTTTTTCGTATCATTTTCTTAGTGTTTTCAGTTACATTTTATCAAGTTTTACTATGTTTTACTAGGTTTTAGTGCAAAATTCACCTTTTGGATGTTACTTTGAGTTTTTGTCTTTTTATTATGATTTTAGGTAATTTTTGGATGAAAATGGCAAGATTTGGCAAAGTCTTATTTAGAGGCAAAGAAAGGATAGCAGATGTTGTCAAATCCTGACCTCCGTGTATTCCAATGAGCATTTCTTGAACTACAGAGGTCCAATTAACGTGCTCTTAATGATGTTAGAAAGCTAACTTCCAGAGCTTTTCAGCAATATATAATAGTCTATACCTTTCTTTGGAAATGACTACCTAAAATGGGCGTTGAACGCCCAACTTACGCCCTTTCTGGCGTTCAACGCTCCAAAAGGACTAAGGCCAGTGTTGAACGCCCAAAACTGGTGTTCAATGCCACCAAGGGAGCAAGGAAGTAGCGTGGGCACTCCCTAGTGGGCGTTCTACGCCCACTCTTCCAAGCTAAACACCAGCTCAGCCCAAACACTCACCAAGTGGGCCCAAAAGTGGATTTTCGCACCTTTCTGCTTAGTTTATTTCATTTTTGTAATTTTTAATTACTAGATTAGTATATATAGGCGAAGATCACCCATGTTTAGGATCTTCAGCTTCTCAAAACTTATTTCACTTTATCTTTTGTAAAATATGAGCGGCTAAACCTCCTCGGTTAAGGATAGGAGCTCTGCTCATTCCAATGGATATATATTTTTACTTTTCTACTTTAATATATGTTTGATTCCATTCTATGATGTAGTGTCGTTCTTCATCTTTATGAATATGGGGTGGAACAAGAGTATGAGCCCTTATTATACATGAGTTCTTACGAGTCCTGATCTGGATAGTATTGAGCTACAGCTTGAGAGTACATCACAGGTTCCAACAAGATATTTGGGCTAATTGGGATACATGACATGAAATCTCGTTAGTCATGGGTAATTGAGGTCCCTGTGGCGTTAAGGCTAGAATCATAAAGCTTCATTCTCTGATCCGGAAGATCCGACCTTGTCTGTGACATTTTGAGTAGGATCATCAGAGATTGAACTGCGTGAGCTTCACCTTCGTCCAAATTGACTGACCTATTCGGGCATTTGGTTTGGATCAGAGGAGACTAATGACCACTACCCCTGGCTTAATCACTTACGGCCTTACCATTAAATGAATCACTCATTGTTAAAGTAGTCAGTAAGAAGTATCAATCCGAAAGAACAAGCATCTCCGAGGCCTTAACTGATTTCTTACCATTGTTTCTACGTCAATTCTTTATCGCTTTCATTATTGTTTTGTTTATGCGCCTACAACAACAACAATCAACTTTCTATTCACCTGACTAAGATCTGCAGGATAACCACAACTTGCTCAATCTGGCAATCCTCGTGAGATCAAGCCTCACTCACCTAAGGTATTACTTGGACGACCCGGTACACTTGCCGGTTCAGTTGTGTGAATTCTAATTTCGCGCACCTCCTACCATGTATAAATATATAAAAAAGAAGCTATTAAATCGAAATTTTAGATTGAACAACAGGAACGTGTATGAGTTTCCTTTAGTCAAACTTTTCAATAATTATTTTAGAATTACACACAGATAGAACAAAGCATGGAATGCTTATTAAAGAAAATCATTCAAGGACCTTAAAGAAATACCAATATTATTGCTTATTAGAATGCTTTATGATAACTTTGCAAAAACCTATTAATAGCTGATTCTTTGCAAACACCAATATGTAATTAATTCATTGCATATGCATATATGTATAAAGGAAAAAAAGAACTACTTAGTTGGAGATTCTTTTTTTAATTCTTTTAAATTAAGATCCTGATATTACATATTTACATTCATAAACTGAAGTGGTGTAGTGCAGAGGAAATAAAAAAAATTCTTTAAGGTAAGTGTCTTTCTTAGATGTTTTCTTTTGAGAGTACGGGGAATACCACTTTGTGATCCTCACTTTGAAGAGTAAATTGTAATGCAATTATCTTTATAGGATACATCTAATTTTAAATAGAGATCATAATGAAATCAATCTAACCCTTTCAATATTCATAGTTCAGAAGAAAACTTGAATAGTACTTCTTTAAAAATAATCTTCCAATCTGCCTTGAATAATACCTCTTTAAAATAATCTTGCGATTTGCCACCATTACTTTCGATACATTACCAATATGTTCTAGATAAAGAAATGGAGGAACTTAAAAAATGCTAGATCTTTCAAAGAAACACTTTCCATGAATTGAATATGTAACATCTGAGTATTCGCAACCTATAGAAATTATACAATGATAAAAATGAAATTTTTGATGTATCAATATTCAAAGAATTGAAAAAGAAGCTCACACATTGTTGATTTAAAAAAGTAATGAACTTACCACAAAAGCAATCTCTTCAACAAACAAAGGTTCAATGCCAAACAATGTCTTTTCTCCAATGTTTTCTCCACTAATAGGATTTTCTTTACTTAAAATTACTACCCTCACTCCATCGAGTAGTATATCAGGTTTCACTTTTCCTATTCTATTAAGAAGCACAAAATGAATTTGAAAACAAATTTAAAGAAATTAAAAAGTAAAAAAATTAAAAATAAAAATAGAATCATACACACATGATATCCTTTTAAATCAAACCCTTCTTCTGAGAATCATTCACATATGATATCCTTTCAAGAAATGTGTTCTTGTTTTTCAAATCTATGAAATCCAATCTTTCGATGAAGTTTAATGCTCAAAGAAACATCTCATAAGTTTCATTTGTGTGATTATTCTATCCTTTAAAAGTAAATTACCTCCATAACACGGTGAATGACAGGATCTCAAATCTCTGCGTTCTCTTCATCGGTAAAGTCAACTTGCCGCTAGCTGCTCCTTCTTTAATGACGGGAGCAACACAACTCACAACTCATCGCTGCCACTATTCTTCGTCTCCGCTGCATCAACAACCATCGACGCCTCTGAATTGTGGTTTTTCATCACCATTGCTCAACAAAAATAGCTCTGGAGCATCTGCCACTATCTTTTCTTTTCTTTTTTTTTTTCGCCAGACGCTCTCCCAACTGCAACGAAAAAAGGATTCTCGTACTTCATTTCTAGAAAATAATGAAATTTAGCAAATAATAAAATCAAGTGAAAAGACAATAAACGTTAGACATAACAAAATAGACATTAAGAACTAACCTTGGGAAATTGAGTTATAAATTTTGCATCTTGTGGGAATCCTGTACTAAGCACTTGCTTCCTATAAAATAACCCTGCATTTTCCTAGTTGTAAGTTGTAAGCAAATTACAACAGAAGAGTCTCAGTTCTTAATTGATTTGGAATTAGCACGAATCGGATAAACTTATTTTTTTAGTGCCATTCAAGAGAAATGTATCAATATAAAGGTCATTTGATAAGATATTTCTTTGGTCCTGTTTAAGGACTATTGGAACAAAAGATCATATCTTGATCTTAATAAGACAATTTATGTAAAAAAGATTCATTGATTAATAAGTGTAAAAAACAGACCAATGATAATGTATGCTTTTTAGAAGCCTTAGAGAAATAAAGTTTACTTAAAATAGTGAAAATTTTAAGTGTTTATTACTATCTCCCATTCTCCATTCTCTCCAATAGAAACTAAATGTTACCTGTTAGAACTGAATCTTCCCACTAATAACTATCTTTCCCTTTTTTGCTTTACCCCTCTGGTCTCTGGATCCATGCATTTGGAAAAATCAGGGAGGATAAAAAATATAGTTGATGAGAGACTATATATACTCTATTCTAATGACATGTTATCACATCATGGATTACTATTGCATTATACAAATTCAAGATTCAAGAAGAATGCAAGCTTCTACTTTTTTGATAGGTCCAACAAATCCACCTAGGTCAAGAGATGTTATGCATTCTAATGATACAATGCTTTAGACTCTGATGTTATGAATGAAAAAACTAAAGCTAGAAAAGAAAAGGACAATAATAATGCATGAGATACACCTCATTAATTGAAAACTCCACAGTATTAGATCCTAGTTTCAACATCGTTATTTCCGAATTTACCATCTTTACTTTGCCCTCCATGCTTTACCATAAGTTGTGCAGCTATAATGGATCTAAAACTAATACAGAAAATGAAAATCAGATACACAAACACAGAAAAACTATAGTAACTAAGGAAGATAGTTCTCATCACCAGCCATTGAAATATTTTTGCTCCAAAAAATACAATTGAACTTCAGAATAAAAATAATTTATTAAAGCAAGATGATTGTCATTTACAAAAAACAAAACAATTTCCACTATCTACAAAAATAATTTTCACAGCTAACCCATTCACGGGGAAGATATTAACACGAAAAGCCATATTCAATTTCAATTAGCATTTCCAATGAAACAAATTGAGTGCAAGACAAAGAACTAACCATCCTGAGGATTACTATAATTAACGTAACTGAGCGATCGGCAAGTAGTCAAGTTGCATTCGCAGGATCCGCTGGCGGTGGCGGCAAAGGAGCGGCTAAGATACCGTTCTGCGATGGAAGCTGTTCTGCAGATCCAACAGCGGCGTGACCTCTGTCATCATTCTGCTTCGTTCTATCTTTCTCTCTCTCCCTTAACCCTCTTTTCTCTATGATGTTGCCGAAAAAGTCTTTTCCTACCGGTGCCATCTATTCCTTCCTATTGAGAAATGTATTTCTCTCTCATCTTCTCTTCCCGTTTTCTAAAAATTTTTGCCTTCTCGTTTTTTAAATTTCTGGAAGAAACATGTGAACATACAAACACATATAAGATAAGAGAGAGAATCAATAGTTTTAAAGTGATTTCAAAACATTTTGAATTTGAATTCAATTAAAATTTCCGCCCAACACTTTGTTCACAGAACTTTTTGAATTTGTATTATTTTATATTTTATTAATTTTTAATGTTGTGGCACATGTCTATTATATGAAACTCTACTTGTCGATTATACAAACTACCACTTGTCAAGCAACTAACCTATTACTATTCTCCTATTAATAGATATTAATAGATTAATAGATATTAATAGATATATACATAGATAGATTAATTTATGTGTTATAATGAACGTGTAAAAGACTTTGCCAGTTAGTTTCTAATCAAATAACAAAACCAACCAAGAAAGAAATGATTACAAGCTAAGATTCCGAATTTGAGCTTGGATATTTGAATAAAATTTTATTAGAGCTATAATAATTAGTGTATCTCTTTCTTTCAATTTAAATTTTTGTAATAAATAATTTTATGATATAATATTAAAACTTCTCTAACTAAAAAATTTAAAATTTAGTTTTTGTTATTCCCCCTAAAAAAATTAGCACAAGACAAAAAAAGGTCTATATAAATATTCACGTTAATCTAAATGCCAATAAATCGAAAACTACTTGTTATATCTCGAGAGAATAAGCCAAACGTTCGGATAACAGATCCAATTTAAAAAACAAATATATCTCCTACGTTCACGAATATACAATAACCACACAGACAGAAGGTGGCTCATGAACTTAATAAAAAGAGGACCATAAATACTAGGTGTTAGGTAGTGGAAAAAGGATGAGAGAAAAACATATCACTATTTTTATTCTTTTAAGATTTGGAAAGGCTATTGACTTGAATGTTAGAGTCTTTTTTGTAGGTACCACGTTCGATCCAAGTTTCTAGAAGACTAAAGCATAGCTCGTCTAGTAGGAGAAGAACGGAACACTCATCCCTTTCACACAGATGAGTTATAGGGTGGATTGTCATTCCATGTCGGAACATTTAGCACCCACTTTAGTATTACCCCGCATATTATTTTCCATGGCTATTTTATTTTGCAGATATCTCCAAGCATGACTGATGAACATGAGCAACCACCTCCCTTTCAGGCTGAGTTGTTATCCAAGAATGCTGCACTCGGAGCCGAGGTCCAGAGGATAATTGAGTTGCTGATGCAACAACAGAAGAACTCAATGGTGAGAGGGACCGTATGGATTCTCCCTAACACTACAAGAAATATGCCGAGTACCGTCATATTTATCGTTGAATTTAGCGTCTTGAGTTAGCATCAAATTTACTGACGGATTTATGGAGGGTTTTGTGATAGAATTCGTTACGTCAAATAGTTACCGACGGATTAACTTTTTGACAGTAAATTCGTGGGCAATACTTGGCAGGAAATGGGAGGGAATAGGCGCAAACTTTAGCGTCGGATTTACAGTTGGTAAAATCCGACGGTAAGCCATTTTAACAAAATTTTGCGGTTTGGAGACACTAAATCCGACAGTAATCAAACTTAAAATTAAGAGCGCAAATGCTCTCCTCTTTATTTTAAAAAGTCTCTCTCTCTCTCTCTCTCTCTCTCTCTCTCTCTCTCTCTCTCTCTCTCTCTCTCTCTCTCTCTCTCTCTCTCTCTCTCTCTCTCTCTCTCTCTCTCTCTCTCTCTCTCTCTCTCTCTAAGTCCCTCTTCAGGGGGTGAAGCTAGACAATATTTACCAGGGTGGCCAATATTTTTTTTAGTTTTTTATTTTAACAAAAAAAGTTAAAAATAACTCTATATAATTTTAATTAAAAATAACAACTAAAACTTAAAATTTACTTTGTATAAGATAACTGAACATATTGTATATTAAAATAATTAAATACAAATATCTCAAAACTAATTTCAAATATTGTAAATATAAGTTGTTACATACTTGTTTTTAGAATCTTCCAATACTATTCAATTCCTTTTTTAGACGTTTCCTGCAAAATTATTAAAAAAAATGTATTATGCTTCAACCTTCATATAAATAATTTAAATCACAACCATAACTTATGCAACAAAAAAATTAGTAACAATATTATTAGAGCTGAAATAAATTAAAATTTGCAACTTACATACACAATTGAGCTCAACGTTTTTTCCTTGATTCAAAGTCATCTATTATTGAATCTATACTGAAAGTAGCTGCAATTTATTTTTCAATATAAATGACTAAATTATCTGTAAGAAATTCGTCTGCCATTTTACTCCGAAGCCTTATTTTAACAATTTTCATTGCCGAGAAAGCTCTTTCTGTTGTTGCTGTAGATACTGGAAGAGTCAAGACATTGCGAATTAGTCTATCAACCAAATGATAAGTTCTTGATTTTTCTGTTTCTTTCAATCTTTGACATAACTCAGAAAGTGTCCCAACATCTTTTAGATGATTCGGTATATCAAATGCATAATGTGCAATTGAGCATTCAAAAGAATCCTTTCATGATCAGAAAAATCTGAAGGATAAAACTTTTCAGCTAACTTGCATATATTCTGAATATTAAACAACTTAAAATTGTCTTTAGGGTCCAAAGAAGTACTTAAAGTCAAAAGCTCCATGGTTTCCTCATTGAATCTACTATTTAACTCTTGAATTTGAGAGTCAATTGCTGCCAAAAACACATCTACTCGATAATGATGCTCGATTATTATCTTTGGTTAACGAGATCGACCTCTTCTAACCGTGTATTGTGTACTCATATCAGGGATGTCAATTTCATGTTTCTCACAAAACTTCTTAACAATCTCAAGTAAATTGCACCAACCATTATCCCTCAATTTTTGAAGAAGTAGTTTTGATGTGGAAACAACATGCATTGCATTCAAAATATCTTGAGATTTTTGTTGTAATGCTTGGCACAAAATCTTAGTAATTCCCATAATTTCCTTCATCAAATGTAACGAAAAAATAAATTCAAACGAGGATAACACTTTGTTGACACCATAAGCCTCACCTCTTTGAGCAGAAGTTGTACCATCATCAGTAATGTTATTAAGAATGGTATGAGTAACTGTAAACATTCTTATCAAGCTACAAACAGAATGAAAGTGAGAACTCCATCTTGTATCTCCAGCTCTTTGTAAAGTGCCCATTTGATTTGCACCTTGACCTGTTTCTAGCTCATCATTAGCAATCAATTTTGCATTTTTAATTTCTTGAGCTTCTTGTAGTTGATCATGTCGTTTGCAAGATGTACCAACAATATTTACAATAGCAGTCAATTGTGTGAAAAACTCATGAATTTGAAGTACTTCCCTTGAAGCAGCCACCAGTGCTAACTACAATCTATGAGCAAAACAATAGACATAATATGCTTGTCGGCAATCATTGAGAAATAAGGCTTGTAAACCATTCCATACTCCTCTTATATTGCTAGCACCATCATACCCCTGACCTCGAATATTTTCAATTTGGAGATTATAAATAGAAAGCACAGACACCAACTCTTTTTTCAAAGTCAAGGCACTAGTATCACTAACATGTACAAAATCAAAGAAGCGTTCACGAACAAAACCATCCACATCAACAAATCTTAAAACAATAGCCATTTGCTCTTTTTTAGATTCATCACAAGCTTCATCAATGATAATACAAAATTTGGCATCTCTAATATCCTTTCTAATTGAGTTTCTTACCATTGTAGCAAGAACATGTAGAATTTCTTTCTGAATATCACTTGAAGTATATTTAGCAAATCTAGGAGCATTTTCCAAAACAAGCCTCTAAACACTACTATAGTAAGAACCCAAAAACTTTAACAATTCAATAAAGTTACCTCGATTATCCGAACTCGAGCTTTCATCATGGCCTCTATAAGTGCAACCTTGAAAAGTCAACCATCTAATACAATCAATAGATGCTCCAAGTCTACGTCGATTATTCTCAATTTTCTCTGATGTTTGTCATTTCATAAGTGTATCAACATGTTGTGATTGCTTCATCAATCATCACATGATTTCGTTGCCCTATGATGGAACGAATTGGGGGCCTTTGCCAATGTGATTCAAAAGAGGACAATCTTTTCCACTATTTACCTTCTTCCAATTCCTGAAGCCATTTTCAATGAAAGCATTTGAACCTGTATAGATTGAAGATTCCATAGCAAATAGGTAGCATGGTAAACAATACACAACATCATCTTCAATAAAATACTCTAACCATGAAGGATATAATTCAAACCAAGAAGCTTGAAAACGACGACGATGACTTGTATCGCTCGAGAATGGATACTTATCAAGTATTGGTTGATTTGGTCCAGCTTTAAGATAAGCTTGACAAATTTTATCTCTTTTACTTGGATGAAACTTCCAAATCATTGGTCGAATTTCTGGATCTCTTACCAAATGACATATTTTCATTTGTTCAGGATTAAGTCGTAGGCGCTTTGACTTTGAACTATCTTGTTGAGGAGCTAAAGTATTCATGTTTGATGCCTCAAGTATTGAAGAGGTTGCTGTTGATGTAACAACATTAGAAATATTTTCACTCTTCTGGCTAGTCTTTTTGAAAAAAATATCTATTGTTTTCATCTTGCTCATGATTCCACTAAATTTCTACAATTAAGAATTTACATAGATAATAAGATAAATATTATTCAACTTAACTAAACTCAATTTATTTTATTTTTTGCAAATTAGTAATATCAATGTCACAAATAATTAATAATGAGAAAAAAATTAAAAACAATACAAGGATAACATTATAATTACATGATTATCATTTTCAATTTTTTTCAAAAACGTAAATTATTATTATAATATTATAAACTAGATAAATAAATAAATAAATATATAAATTATTCATAAAAACAAATAAAATAAATAACTTACAAAAGAAAGAAGAAAGAAGGACGATAATGGAAGACCAAAGACTACTTGCTATCTTCTAAGTTGTAATGATAATGGAAATATGGAGTGATGTTTTGTTTTCTGATTGTAAGAAGAGGGAAGAATGGAAGAAGTGATCTGTTGACTTCTTGTTATTGCCTTTTCAGATTCCTCACTTTTAATATGGATTAGGACTTTTTTTTTAACTAAGCATATGACCCACTATTCATAGCCCAAATAATATACTACTTTCCAATCCATTTCTTGAATGGAATTATGGACAGCATATATTTTCTAAAGGGGGAGGCCTACTTGTTTTTTTTATGAGGGGGGGCACTCTTTGTTTTTTATTATTCTTGTAAACAAAATTTTTTTTGGGGGGGCCACTGCCTCCCCTACAATATACGAAGCTTCGCCCTTGCCCCTCTTCTCCGTTTCTCTCTCTACCCAGCCCCGCCACTGCCGCTCCATCCCCGGTCTCTCACCGTCGCCTCTCCCTCTCATGGAAACCAGTCAGTTCCTTGTCGTCACACCGCACCGCGCCGTCATCATCGCCCTCCAGCACCGCCGCCACTGCATCTCCCTCTGTCGCTGTCAGGTTTCATGCATCTACCTTTTATATAAATTATAATTTAAAATTTATTTACATGTTAATTTAGTGATTAGTTATATGTTAATTTAGGAATTTAGGATTTAATTATTATATGCTAATTTAGGGTTTAGGGTTAACTTAATGTACGATTTGTATTTTGGTTATCATACGGTATTTTAAGTTTTATTCGTATTTGTCATTAGTTATTATAAAATAGAATTTGTGTTGATTATGTTAGATTTGTGTTGATTATTCTGGTTATTAAAATTGGATTGATGATGAAAAAATTAAAATAAATGATATAATTTAGTGTTTTTTTGTTTTATAAAGTTAGATTGCTT
This sequence comes from Arachis hypogaea, assembly GCF_003086295.3. NCBI lineage: Eukaryota > Viridiplantae > Streptophyta > Magnoliopsida > Fabales > Fabaceae > Arachis > Arachis hypogaea. Next base: position 116,561,539 of record NC_092046.1, on the reverse strand, counting down.
TGAATATCTATTAAATGTAATGTGCATTTAAGTTGATTAGTAAAAATGATTGAAGCATCTTGGTGGGTGGATTAGGATTTCAATCTTTGTATGTTAGTTTGGATGGATATTTTGCTCGAATGGAACCCTTGAGGGGTGGAGAAATCCAAATTTTAAGGGAGACTCTGTTGAAATATTTATAAGATTTAAAGTGAAATTGAATTAAAATTATGTTTTTGAAAGTCTTTTAGAATTATGTTAGGATTGATAGATATTTGTGTTTTGGATTATTTGTTATAATTATTTGTTATTCATACCTTTTCTCATATTCTTGAGTTTCTTCGTATGTTATTATTTATTGGTGTCTGTTATGTTAGTAATATGTTTACTATATTGAGTGTATTCATATGTTTAGAGTTGGTGAATTTAATTGTTTTGATTAGTGTTAGTAATATATTCGCTGTGCAGATATGACGGCAGGTAGCAGAGGTAGGTCGAGTGGGTCACATGATCGTGGTAGAGGGCAGGCTTCCACCGAATCCCCCAAGGTTGCCCAGTCATCGCCCTCTATCTTGGCTACCCCGTTGACCCCTGTGACGTTACATGCGGATCCATCGGACCAACAATTCATTATGGTCCTAAACCCGAACTGGGTGCCTCTTTCTGCTACGACGACGCCAACAGACCTCGCGTGGGTCAATGCCCCCGAGCAGGATGCCCCTCCATCACCGCCCGTCATCTGGCTAAGGATTTGGCCGATGACATGCAGTCGTGAGTTTAATTTTTTTAATATTAAGTTTGTTTATCTTAGGTTTGTTTATGTTAAGTTTGTTTATCTTAAGTTTGTTTACCTTATGTGTTTGTTAATGTGAGATTTTTTCTCTAACAAGTTTGCGCTAAACCCCATTGCGTGCACACAGGACATATCCAAGGTCATTAAGTCCATGTACGACCAACCGTGGCTGACCTACACGTAGATCCTAGCTGATGTGAGAAAGTGGTGGTTTCAGAAGTGGGCGGTAAGAACACAATTTCGTTTGAATTACTTAATTGTATAGAAACTGTATTTCATTCTGAAACCCTAATCTTGATGAATCACTTTGTGCAGTTAAAATTCATATGGGATGCAGAGCATAATGTCATGATCAAGAAGACCTATAACCACCACACTGCCAAGCGGTTTCAGCAGATGATGAACGACGTTCGTCAGGGAAAAGACCATCTGACATCATGGATCTGTCCAAATATCAAGCGTGACTTGAAGGCTTCTTTTAGAGATAACGAGGGGTTCAAGCATTGTCGTCTGACGAACGTTGTTAATAAGGCTTCACCCAGGTCGTCGAGGTATAGGGGTGGGTTGGTGACCTTCATGAAGATGAAAACCAAACTGGTAAGAATTTTGGCATTGTTTAATGTTTTAGTAGTTACTTGAATTAGTTTTTTACTTTCTTTTTTTATTATTAATTTAATTAATTAGTTAGTAGAGTAAATGTTAGTTTAATTTTCTGTTTTACTAGATTTATGTGGTTAGGATAGGTTAGAATAAGTTAGATTAGGCTCTGAGATTGTTGGAAAATGTTAGATGGAACCTTCAAGGGTGGCTAAATCCAAATTTTATGGGAGACTCTGTTGAAATTTTCATAACATTTTCAGTGAAATCAAAAAAATTAAAATTATGTTTTCGAAATTACAATTAAGATTTTGATTCATGCTTATATTTGTCTGTCATTGTTTAATTTGTTCGTTTATTTTATTGGTTGGTTGGTATATTAATTTGTAGTCTAAGTTGTTGGATCGTGAGGTGACACTGGCAGAGACCTTCAAGTATACCCATATTTTGAAGGCAAACAATGAGAGATTTACTAACGAGCGGTTTGCGGCCCATTATGTGAGTTTAAATTAATCTCAAGTTTTAACTTTATTCGGTTTAAAGTCAATTATTTATTATCCTAATCACAACTAACGTGTGTGGCGCAAGAGGATTATACGCAGAGGTTGGAGACCGCGACCCAGCAATCTCAGCCGCCTAGTAGGGCCGACAAAGCCGACTCCGAGACCACCATAGTAGATCCCGATAAGATTTGGCGTGCGACCACCTCTGAACCCCACAAGAATCGCCGCTTCAGGTTGGGGTTCTTCACCAGTGGCATCCACTTCTCTGCGTTGGCAGTTTCTTCTGCATCTGCCTCTCCCAAGAAGTTGTCGACCTGAGGGAGGAGATGCAAAAGCTAACACAGGAGCTTCACCAGTAGGCAGAGCAGTATGACCAGAGGTATCGAGAGATTCTTGCACGCGTTGCCGTCAATTTCAACCTGACAGAGAAGCTGGAGCAACTCGATCAGTTGCGACAGCAGATCGAGGAGTACAGCCAGCAGATGCGCACTGGAGGCAGTAGTGCTGCTAGTTCCAGCGGCGACGCCAATTACTACGACGACAATGAGGATTACCAGGATCTGTTGGATTTGGGGTTGTATGCATTTTTGTTTGTCTACTTCATTGTATTCTATATTTGTGACATTTTATTTCATTCAGACCATTTATTTTTTAATAAAATAATTTTTTGATTTCTTGCGATGTTAAATTTAGGGTTATAAAATTAATATTTATTCTATTTGTGGCTTAACTGTGCCAAAACAAATTTAGGGTTTATAAAATTATCATTATCGTCGAATTTACCATCGAATAAATTCGACAGTAACATGGCGCCTAAACACGTGAAACAGCCCCAAAGTATTCGACAATAACTGTCAACACAATCTCACAAATCTATTAAAAAGACAAACAGAAAATCCGTCAGTAATTAGCGTGGGACAAAATAAATCCGACAGTAAGTAATTTTCGGCAACGTTTATACCGTCAACTCAACGACGACAATAAATCCGACAATATTCAGGATTTTCCTTGTAGTGAAAGAGGCTCACATCGATGATGACCCCACATCAGGAACAGGCACGGTGATAGAGATCACACCTTCAAAAATGCTGAGAAGACGCACTAATCCTTTCTTCGAAGAAATTATGAAATTTCAAATGCCAAAGAATTTTACTCTGCCGACCACTCTTAAACCATATGAAGGGATCGAAGACCCAAACATCCACATTACCAAATTTTATTCGATGATGTTTCTTAATGGTGCTTCGAACCTTATTTTATGTCATTCTTTTCCAACATTTTTAGATGGTGCTGCATTACTCTGGTTTTCTTATTTGCCTGCAAGTTTCATCTCTAGTTTTGAGGAATTTACCGAGCTTTTCATTAACAAATTTTGCAGCTTCAAAAATCTATATCCATGACTCAAACTACCTCAGCACAATCAAGTAAGGACAACACGAGAGAATGAAGGACAATATGTCAAGATTTTCGAAAATAGCGATGGAGATACCCGACCTCAACCTTAAGGTGCATTTGTACGCACTGAAAAGTGGTCTGTGTCCCAAAAAGTTCAAAAGACAATAGCAGTCGCTAAACCCAAGACCCTAGTAGAGTTTAAAGAAAAAGCCATAAGTCAGATGGAGATTGAAGAGTTTCGTAAAACTCAAAAGGCCGAAAAACAACCTACTCGTGTGTAATAAAGATAAGAATAACAAGGGACAAAATGGCAGAGATAACCGCAAATCTTTCACGCTGACACCTAGATTTGATTCTTATACACAATTAGGGGTGAAAACAGGCCAAGCTCCTAATAGAGTATATTGGCATAAGCCTGACTTGTAGCCTGGTATAGGCTTTTTAATGAGTACTGAGCTTGGCCTGTTATTAAAGATGACATGCCCTGAAGAATGTCAGTAGGCCTATTTTTTAATAAATAATTAAATTTAAGATATAATTTAATTTTTTTTTATGTACAATATTGATACAAAATAAAGACAAAATATTGATAAATAACTATCATTGATTAAAAAAAAAGACAATGCATAAATATATTCCCACTTGACTACTTCCAAAATATGTAACATATCAAAATAAAGACTTCATCAATATCGAGAGTTGTAATAAACTAACTAAACATAACATCAAATAAAAGCTAATAACTACTTAAATCAAAACAAAGTAAAGGGAATGTTGCACAATTAATCGATTAACCCTCCAAGCTTAAAAGTGATTTAATCTTCTTGTTCCAATACCTTGAAAAAAAAAAGCACACATACACATATCATTAGATTTTTAAATAATGTAAATGCAACAAATACTTTTTTTTATTAGTACAAAAGAGAATGTTCAAAATAAAATTGTGGTCATAATCTTAATATAAATTATATGATACTTTATTTATATATCATGAAAATTCAACTTTATTATTCTAACTACTCAAATCATACCAATATCAATGTTCTCACATTTAAAAAGAGAAATATTTTCTATAACGTACATACTTAGTCAAAAAGAGAAATATTAGAAAGTTGATTTTATTTTTGTTTTTTTCTTCAAACCATACTTGTTGCGAAGCCAATCTCCTCCACAAATGAGAGCTTCAATGGACTCTTGATTTTCGAGAATAATATTCATCAATAACTCTGCTTTCAGTGCTAAATGAAGACTCTAAAGTCACCGTTGAGACAGAAATTGCTAATATGTTCGCTGCCATTTTGGATAAAACCTTGAATTTCAGGCTATTGTTTCTACCACTCCAAAGCACTAAAAAATTTTGAATTGCCTTCTGGAATGTAAGCACTCTTATCAAGATAAATATCTAATTCTAATTTTGTTAGATGAATGGTTTCTTTTTTTTGAACCATATTCAACATTTCATCAATTCTACTAATTTTAGAACCAACCACTTTAGAAGAAGCAACTGGATCATTAGTGTTAACTCCACTTATTATTGTCTCACCATGACACTTTTCAGCATATTCATCGTACATTTCTTACAATATATTATTCGCTTTATCAACATTTCTAGCAGCCACATGCTCAGGTTTGTAAATTATAAGAAAACAGAATTTAATAGCATATAATTTGCACCTAGAATCCAAAACACAAGCTAGAGATCTTACCATATTGCACTCTCCTAAGTATTTATCAAATTTTTCTTTCATTGAGGTTGTCGTTTCTCTCATGAAGGAATTTCTATCCACAATAGCATCATCAATTACTTGTTTCACCCTCCAAACTTCAGGAAGGTACAAATTTATAGTAGGATACTCACTATTAGAAATGACATGAATAGCAAGATTAAAAACTTTTAGAAATTTGCAAATCTTTTAAACTTTTCTCAAATCCTCTTACCATGGTTCGTAACTGTAATGGAGTTCTCTTTTTCTATATACAAAAAACACAAATTTAAACTTAAAAAACACAGATAACATATTGTAAGTAGAGTTTTATATTGTGGGACAATCAATGATGAGTTTTTTCTCCTTCAAACTCTTGTTCTCAGCAATCTCAACAAATATTTTAAATCTTAAATCATTAAAATTGACATACTTGACACTTTTACAAACTTTGTGAATAATACCTTTAATTTTACCTAGTTTATCTTGTATCAACAAGTTTAGAATGTGTGCACAGCACATAACATGAAACAAACTACCTCCAACAACTAATAAGTTGTTATCTGAAATAGTATCTTTACGAGCCCTTAGACGTGAATCATTATAAGAAGCATTGTCAACAAATACGGAGAAGAATTTGTTTTCAATTTTTCAAGTCTTCAAATACTTGAAAATAGCATCCACAACATCAATGCCATATCTAGGAGCATATACTTGGATAAAACTCAAAATTTTTTTTTGAAGATTCCACCCTACATCAATAAAGTGACCTGTGATAACCATATATTCATTAATTTGATGGCTTGATTTTCACATGTCTCTTGTCAAACTTAGCTTCCAAATATATATGAACGTGTATATGTTTGTTTCTTTATTAATGTGGAGGAAAAATTTTTAGAATTATTTTATTTGATTGGCTTTTGATATTTCAGTATAAATAATTAAAGATATTAAAAAAATATAAATACACATATATAATTAAAGAGATAAATGACTTAGTCAATAAAAATATTTTAATATCATAGAAAACCTAAATTCAAATCCTTTCAATTGTATTTTTACTAGCATAATAAAACTCTACATATATCTTTATAAGCTTATTCTGACCTAGCCCAAAATATAGGCTTTTTTAAATAGCATGAGTTGAGTCTATTTTTTATATAGACTTTTTTAATAGCATGAGTCTTGAGTCTATTTTCTATTAGGTTAGGCTGCAGGTCTTAACAAGCCGCTTGACCTTTTTCTACCCCTATGTACAGTTTAATACCAAATAGGAGGACATTATCCAAAAAATTCTTCATGTCAAGATAATCAAACTACCAAACATATAATTATTTAAAATATATTAAAATATAATTGTTTATATATTTTTTATTTAAATTTAAATAAAAATAGTTTGACGATATATTTTTATAGTAACCTCAAATACAAATTAAATTTATGAGGAGTGATAGGAGATCAGCAGATTTTGTGAGTTGTAGCCATCAATTAGCCATCAATAGTGTATTTAATAGTGTAAGATTTCATCTAATAATAAAGAATCACTCATTTTTCTTTTGTTGGCTAAGTACTTATCAGATTTTAATAAATATGCTGGCTTCCTAGACTTTTCTTAAATTTATTTATATACAATTAGAAGAAGTTATATATTATGTATGTGTAGATATATGTATTAAATAATAACAAGAATGATGCATTTTTACCGACCATATTAAATGTGGGACAAGGCTAGATAACTTCTAGGAATGAAACGACAATAATATCATATTATTAGGTTGCCCATAGTCCAATGTGGAATATGAAATTATATCATGCAAATTTTTCGCTGTCAATAGCGGAGTATGTATTTAGAATCAGATAAGTGGAGCCAGCTTGAGTTGAATTAAATTCAATCTTTTTGTTCGGTAACAAATTAAATTCATTACTTCCCTCAACCTCGCCTTGTAAAGAGGATGGGATTTGACTATATAAGTAGAAGGCACCGTCTTAGGTGCCATTTGTTGGTCAATTTACATAGTGATATGCCTCGAATCTGATAATGAAAATTGTAAGGTGTTTCAAAGCAATAATATTGATCTCAGATCATGGTCACTGGTCTCTGCTCTCATGTATATTGGAAATAGACAAGAAACTTAAATTAAATTTAATCTATCCTATTTTTGAAGCAGGTCTTTCACTCTTTTATTTATCTCAAAAGACAACCAATACGATCGAAGCATTTTTATATTAGATAATAATAATGATGAGAATCTCATCATCATCATGGATTTAGTTAAGCTTTTGAGAAGTCTCAAACTGTAATTTAGACAAAACTCTTTTTCTTCTATAATCGGCCCAAATTATGGATTGAAAATTAAAAAAATAATCTGTTCATAAAAATAAATAAATAAATAAATAAACAAAAATTGAGTGGCTTTTTTCTCTTTCGTACATGTTTTGGACAGGATTATTTTCCCCCCGAAAATACACTGCTTTGAAGTTACATTTCTATTGCATCCAAACATAAATTAATGATATCGTCAACAATTATTCAAACTCTATTTAATAAAATATGAGTAAAATTCCGTACTAGTCCCAAAAAAGAATTTTAGTAGGACAATTTGATTCTCAACATATGCTAAACATCAAATCTATAAAATTTTGATAGTGGAGACAAAATATATATAATATAAAAATAAGAGTAATTCTTGGCATACAAGCGATTAAGGCTTATAAGCCTTACAAGTTCAATTAAAACTAACGCTCAAAACATGCTTCGAACCATCGTCTTCTCCTTCTTCTTTTCTTTCGTTTCTTGCCTTCTCTTTCTCTTTCTTCTTCTTCTTCTTGCTGCACGTTCTTCTTCCTCTTACTCTTCTTCTTCTCCTTTTCTTTCGTTTCTGCACGTTCTTCTTCATCGTCTTCCTCTTCTTCTTCATTTACGTTCTTTCTCTCTGTTTTATCTTTTTTTTTTCGATTTTTCATGGTGAAATCGTTTTTGAAGAAGAAGAAGCAGTAGAAGATGAGGAGGAGAAAGAGAAAGAATTCTGAATTATGCATAAGATGTATTTTAACAAATTTTGGGTGTATTTCTTTAAATCCTTTGGGTGTATTTTCTGTAATCCTTTGGGTGTATTTCTATAATCGTTTGGGTAAATTCCTGTAACCGTTTGGGTGTATTTCTGTAATCATTTTGGGTGTACTTTTGTAATCGTTTGGGAGTATTTCTGAAGTTCCATTATCTTCAAAAGGATTACAGAAATACACCCAAAGGATTACGAAAAATATACCCAAAGTATTTAAGAAATACACCCAAAATTCATTGCATAATTCAGAACTCTTTCTTTTTCTCCTCATCTTCTGCTGCTTCTTCTTCTTCAAAACGATTTCAAAGCTTGATTTCAGAAACTATGAAAATCGAAAAAAAAACGAAGAGAAAGAGGAAGAGGAAGAGGAAGAGGAAGAAGAAGAAGAACCGTTCTGAGTGTAGTGTTTTGAAAATAGGAAACGTTGAATAACGCATTAAAAGGCCTAGTAACTTGTAAGACTTGTAAGTCAAAAAGACTTGTATGTGTAGCACTCCTCTAAAAATAAAATAAAATTTTATAATAATTTAATACAATAGAGTCAAATTTAATAACACAATAAAATAAATAAATATTATTGTCATGTACTACTAAAATTTTTCAAATTCTAGTGAGAGCTTGCACTCATAATATATAACATAATTTCGTCCTTGGTCTCTAAATTTTTATTTTATTAGATATATCAATTCTTACTCGAATTGAAGTAAAAAGAAAAAAAAGGATAAATCCATTCCTATCATTATAATAAACACATAACTGTCCTTAAAAATTTTTTAAATTTTCATATCAGTCCCTTTACATAGACGACTAATTTAATGTAAAGACTAATTTATCTAACAAAATAAAAATTTTTACAAATTAATTTGATTATTCAAATTTGTTAGTTTTTTTTTTTACTTAAAATTTATTGACGATTAAAGTATCAAACTAAACTAATTTTGACTTCAGTCACCAAAAAAAATACTAATTTTAACTTCACTATTAATCCAAACGTAGCAAAATCATGATGCCGGCAAGGCCCACGTAGCCCGAGGTCACCATGACGCTGTTGAAATGAAACAAACCGCTTTTACCAAAAAAAAAAAAAAGAAACAAACCGCTGAGGCCAGAAAACAACAAAATTGAAACAAACCGAAAATTGTCGCAGAGCACTGGTCATTGGAAAATACCATGAACATTATTTATTTTTTTGGGTACAAATGTACAATCACCATCTCTTAGTGAAAACTACACTTCCTAAGAACCTGTTAGAAAGGAATTTCTCTATGTCCTGATACATTACCCTTTCTTTTATTCAACAGTTGTGGATCTGTCGATTATGATCAGGTATATAACTAGATATCTCTTCAAAAGTCACAGAAGCTAAGCAGACAAACTTTTCTTAAAAGATGGATGACCTAAAGAAAAGGATATATTCCTTCCATTCCTTTTATATCTTCCGTTGTGAGAATTTGTATTGCGATCCATTGATCCAGTACGTATCAAATTTTCAAGGTGAAAGAAAGGATTGAAAAGCAGAGGTTTTTTTTCCCCATGGCATTTGCAGAAATCAGGAAGGCAAATACAGCAAACTAATATATACCAAAATTTTTGGCGACCTGAAACCAGCCTAATTAGGAACATTACACTAATGCAACAAATATGTGCCCCAATCTTCAATCCCAATCAATCAAAACAAGGGCATGTGAAACAAATGAATGTAATTTCTATATTTCTCAAAACTAAACTGCACTAGTTAGAAGCTCTGTTCTTGTACTATCGGTTCTAGAATCAACATCATTAGCTTTACCACTTTGCACATCAGATTTGTAAGTTATAATTCCATCAGTCGAATTACTTATGGATATTAATTTACTCATTTTTTTTCTATTAGAAGATGATTCATTGCCCGATAGAATTCGCCTCAGTTGTGATTGCGGACAGATAATGCGACCTTTGTTCCATCCCGCGAAAGTAAAAGAGGATGACACATTATCCTGCAGGAATGAAAAAGCGGCCTTTGCAATGGGGAAATCCTGGCTATCTGTACTCTTCTCCATTTGTCCACGACTGATTAAATGTGAAAGAACTATCAAAGTTAGGAATGAATCTACTCACAATAAAGGCCAATCATATGCAAAACTATTATGTACCATTGTTCCTTCAAACATCAATGACTTACCCCAGGTTTGTGGCACAGAAAATAAATAAAACTGAATTAACAGATCTTGGAGGCAAAAAAGCTACTTACACCACAACTACTGCTGCAAGCTCAGGAAGATCCTCATCAGCTCTGAACATCTCTTGCATATTGTTCAGCCAAAGGGACAATGCTGTTAATGCTCCACCTTCCCACATCCTGCACGGTAAGCAAAGTTTTTAGTTTCACATCTCTCCTTAAAGGGAGAAACACAGACTAGAACCTTCAATGCTGAGAAAAGAAATTATCAACTTCTTATTTAATCAATTAAATAAGAAGAGATTTTTCAAATTGAAGAGCCAATTGCCAGAATTTAAAGTTGAAGGTTTCTAATTGTCAGTGCCTAAATATTAAGGATGCTAAGGTTTCTATTTTTCAGTGCCTGAACATTAAGAATGCTATACTTCTTTATGTTTTCCTCTATAACGAATAATACAAGTTCAGAAAGAATTGTTAGCCACAATACCTGTGTACATCCACAGACCACACAAGTTTATTTGTACGGAAGAGCTCAGGGAAAAGCCCTCTCTTTGATGCCTCATTGAGCACTCTTGCAGCCCTCTCTCTCTGGAACAACCACCAAAGAGCTTCTAACAGTGTGTTATAGAACCTCATTCCAAATTCACATCCTTCTGAATTCAGTTTATCAAAGACATACTCTACAATCTGCCAATTAGAGTCATCATCAAAATCTCCCTTGATCATTTGTCCTATCACTTGATGAATATCCGACACCCTTGTTGTGATCATCTCATCAAGTAGATTATAGGCATCATTGAACCTGAAACCATGAAGAGTCGTAAACTTACAAGAGAAAAGATAAATAAAGCATCAGAGGTAGAATGCAATTGATAGGTTATTAAGGTTAACAGAACATGCACATTGAGTTCGATCTTTGCATTGCAACAAAGACCAGATTGCAAAATAGACAAGAGAACAACAACAATTAAGTCTTCCCACTAGATGGGCTTGGCTACATCGATCAAACAACACTGTCGTTCCTATCATAAACCATGTATCTATGCAAGCCATTTATCTGCTATATGCAGCATCTTTAAATACGTTACATCTTGAGCCTTTTGTTGAAGGATATGCAGTAACATTGGGATTTGCTCAGTTTCTGGCATTTAGAGTGTTGAATTAAAAATCAAAACAACAAAAAGAAAAAGCAGGGATGCTGAATAACAACATAGAACTGCTCCGCAAAAACATTCAGGGTTTTCCAAACACGACAAAGAAAAAGGAAAAAGAAAAGAAAAGAAATGTCTAGGGGCAATATACATAGGGATATGGAAAGGGAAGAGATATTAATAAGAAGAATGCAAATCATAACACAAGTCTAAAAAAGATTGTTAGAAAGATAAATTCATACAATGTTGGTCATAAGGGCTTGTGCAATATTCTCTTGTTCAAAAGAAATGAGAAACAGTATTCATACTTCAATGCAGATATTGTATCAAAAGATCATTACACTGAAACTTGCTTTCATTTTAATCCAATCATGCAAACAACTGCAAAGTAAGTATAAGCTTTTAGATGCCATCTCTTCTGTATCTTTTTGTCAATAATTCTGAGTTGTCATCACTCTGCTGATGTTTTATCCAATATCTAGTTCAGCAATTTTCACAATCCTATTTGTAAGCACCCAGGTATTATAGCTTCAAAGTTAATTAGAAAGTAGAGCTGCAATATTTTTAAAGACATAAAATCACTGCAACAAACATAGAAGATTGCTGACCTATCATTCTTTGCATAAAGAGCAAGCATCATGCAATAACACATGACACTGGGCAGTATCCCTGAAGCTTTAATTTCTTGGAACTGTTCTTCACCCTCGTCAACAAGTCCTGCTGAGCAATATACACTTAATACTGCTTCGAGTGTCAGCTCATTAGGATCGCAGTTAGCCTTCTCCATCTCCACATACGCTTTTATCGCCTCTTCATGCTGACCTCCTTGCCTGAAAGCTTCAATTAAACCATTAAACGAATGCACATCCCTCTGCAAACCTGAATCACCCATCTTCAATAAAACTTTTCCAGCCTCCTTGTACAATCCTCCCTTTGCAAATGCACGAATGAGCGAATTGTATGTCTCGACAGTTGGATTGCTTCCCACTTCATTCATAGTGTTAAACGCAACTATTGCCTCTTCATACAGTCCAGCCTGGCCATAGGCTTCAATCACCCCAGTATAAGCCTTGGAACTCGGAACCATTCCCTGAGCATCCATATGAAGTAAAATATTCTTGGCATCCTCATAGAGCCCTCCCTTCCCACAAGCAAATATCAAACCCTCATACGTCTCCGTGTTAGGCTGTACATTCTCCTCCACCATATCATGGAACAAAGTAACCACCTCCTTAAAGTATCCACCTTCTCCAAACACCTGTATAAGAATGTTATAGGTACCAGCATCAGGCTCTGTGTTGCTAACTTTCATCTCAAGGAAAAGGTCCCTAACATCATCATACTTCCCCTGCTTCCCATACAAATTCAACAGAATACTATAAGTGGTCGCGTTTGGCACGCACCCTGCCGTCTGCATCTGCCGGAACACCCCTAGTGCCTCCTTAATCGACCCCTTCTCAGCATACGCATCCAAAAGCACATTATAAGACGTCACATCAGGCAAATTACCACCTTCCTCCATCTCCCTAAGAAGCTCCGAAACCTTCTCAAGTTTATTCAATCTCCCAAAAGTATCAACAAGGTAACTATAAGTAGTGATATCAGGAACAACCCCACCTTCATTCATAGTCCTGAACACCATCTCAGCCTCATCGCCCAAACCCCTACGAGAACAAGCATGAAGCATAGTATTATACGTAACTACATCAGGCTGAACCCCTTCATGCCTCATCTCAGCAAATAACCCTAACAAACCCTCCCAATCCAACCCACCCCTCGCGCAAGCATTGATTACAGTGTTGTAAGTCAAGATACTTGGTGAAACCCTCTCTCTCTTCATCAAATCGAGCAATTCGAGGGAGGTCTGGTACTGTCCGTGGCGGCCATAGGCGTTGATTATGGCGGTGTAGGCAAAGACAGAGCGAGGAACGCCTTGTTCAGGCATTTCATCGAACACCTCGCGGCACTTGTCTAGGAGTCCTTCTCTGCCGAGCAAGGTGATGACGATTGTGTAGATGTGCTCGTTTGGCTTGCACCATATCTGGCGCTGCATGTGCTTGAAGAGTCGCAGGGTTCGTTGCCAATCGCCACGCGCGGCGAACTCCTTGAACACGAGAGCGAAGTCGTTGAGGGAGAGCTTGCTCTTGAAGGCGTCGAGGCACCGCGCGATGCTGCCACGTGGCGGAAGGCTGCTGAGCTTATTTATTAGGGTTTCGACGTCGTAGCTGTACTTGCCTTTCTCCACCGTCACCGACGGGTTCCCGAGGACGACCTCGCGGGAGCGAGCAACGGTAGTGAACTGGATGCGCCGACCGTTGTGACGACGGCGGAGGTAGAGGTGGCGGAATTGGTGGTGGTGGTGGAGCTGGAGGTGGAGATGGTTGGTGTTAGGATTTAGGATGAGGGTGGCGGAGAAGGGTGAGATGTTGGGGACGGTTATGGAGGGTAGTATGGTCATTTTATCTGTGAAGCGAGCTCGGTGTTCAGAGATTGAGAAGGTACCGCAGTAGCATGTTGTTGTGGATACTGATACGGTGCGTTTTGGCTGGAGGAGGAAGACGAAGATGGAGGAAGCCAAGCTCTCTTAGCTCTGTGAATGAGTTGAGAGAAGGCCACGTGGTGTTTTCCATTGTAGATAAACCGATAAAAATGAGAAAAAGGTCATCGGGTTATTTGACCCGACCCATGATAAGATACATTTCTGACAATGTGCTGGCGATAAACGCCAAAATGGATACCTACCACTACCAGCGAAGGGTAAATACTGAAAGACGTGAAACTGAAACTGGACCCGTTTTGTTCCGGGTTCGGTCCCCCGGAGCAGTTCGCGGTAACGGATTTTTAAACTAAAGGTTCTAGCGGGAGAAAGAGCTAAGAAGCAACCGCGTCCGTTTTTCGTTATAGATTATACAGTTTACAGTTCTAGTACCTGATTAGTGATTACAATTCTTCCGTTATTTTTAAATCCAATTATAAGGTCATTGATTTTAACTTTTTAAGTGATAATATATTTACAATCGGATAGTCACCAACAAAAAAAAAAAATATTTACAATCGGATATACTCTATTATTTTTAAGAAATACACCTTTAAATAATTATGTGTGAGATATCAGATATATATTACACTTTTTAACAATAAATGTGTGTGAAAGTTTTTGGTTACATCAGAAATTCAGAATAAATCTATTTATATATATCAACTATAGTGAATTTTAGGCATATGGATGTATAGCAAATGTAAATATTTTTAGAAAATAAATTAATATATTCAATAGATTATAAATATGAAAAATTTAATTTTTATCAATTTAAAAAAAAAATTTTGGGTTAACTACTCAAAATGTCTCTGAATTATTTAAACGCTGACAAAAATACACTCGAATTTTACTATCAACAAAAATACCTTCAAATAATTTAAAAACACAACAAAAATATTCAACAATAAATATAGATTTCCAAAATATACCTTAGAGATTGAATTTTGATGCAATTTTTTGCAAGTACAATTATAAAAATAAGGTATTATTATACTTAAAATTTAGTGATTTGTCTGTTAAGTATATATTTTTTTTATAATTTTTTTGTTAACAACCAATAATACTTTTAAAAAATCACAAAACAATATATACTTAACAAAAAACCACCAAATATTAAGAATAATAATATCTCATTTTTTTAATCATACTTGAAAAAAAATTGTATCAAAATTCATTTTCTAATGTATTTTTTGAGAAATACATATTTAATGTTAGTTTTTTTTTTTTGCAAGATTATCTAACATTAAATATGTATTTCTCAAAAAATACATTAGAGATTGAATTTTGATACAATTTTTTTCAAACATGATTAGAAAAATGAGATATTATTATTTTTAAAATTTGGTGATTTTTTGTTAAGTATATATTTTTTGTAATTTTTTTTGTTAACAACTAATAATACATTTAAAAAATAAAAAAATATATATACTTAGAAAAAAATCACCAAATTTTAAGAATAATAATATCTCATTTTTTTAATTATACTTGCAAAAATCACATCAAAATTCAATCTCTAAAGCATTTTTTGAAAATATATATTTATTGTTGGACATTTTTGTCGCGTTTTTAAATTATTTAAATAGTAAAATTCAAGCGTATTTTTGTCAATATTTAAATAATTCGAAAACATTTTTGGTGGTTAACCCCTTTTTTTATTTTCTCCCTAACAACTACCCATTAATAATTAATAGGAATAAAAAATCAAAAATTAATTTTTTTTTTAAATAAAGGAGCTCAACATAATTAGATGGAACAATAACAGAATAAAAGGAAACTAAACAGCAAATATAAACTTACTTGAATCTATAATCATTTCCAACATTAATATCAACAACTATTAGAATTCATTTTATTCTATTCTTTGTAGCTCAAATAAAAACTAATATTTTAAGACGTTTTTCACCGTGAAAAGTTAAACCTAGAAATTCTGTTCAGTAAATTTGTCTTAGTGCTATTGCGAATGGAGAAGTTTTGTAATAACTTGAATAAAATATGCAATGATTAAAGGACTCTAATCAATTTGAATAGTCAATTTATTAATTAATTTAAACAAAAATTTAGTATTTAAATTCTGTTTTGTGTATGCAATAATTTACTGATTAACAAAAAAAAATTTAAATAAAATTTAAATCTGTAATGAATTAATTTTTAATCTATCAATTTAAAAAAAAAAAGCCAAAAGATGACGCTTGCAGTTGCATTGAAATGGAGAAATGGACCAGGACCACCGTTTCTTTTTTTTTTTTTTTTTTTTTTTTTGGTCAGAGACCACCGTTTCTTTTGAGCGGAAAGAAAAACCGTTTTGAGAGAGACTGTGTGCTCTCCTTGGTGGACTCCCTTTTTCTCTAATAATGCTCTAACATGGTCATTTCACATTCCGAAAATCCCCCTCCCTCCTAAAAATTGCATTGTATTGTTCTATAAAAGTAGAAAAAATTCAGATTTTACCTAAAATTAAAAGAATAAATTAAATATATAAAATATAAAATCATAATAAGATTTAAATTATAAAATGTTTTGATTTAATAATTTTTTTGTAAAATTAATTAATTCATTTAAAATTATAAAATCAATTTTAAGATAAAATATAGCGAGTACAGTTCATCTTAGTATAACGATTGAACATCTCTTTTAGAATTTAACTTTGTTAAAATAAAAGGTTAGTAATTAGAAAAATAATGCTCCAATTTATACAGGATGTGTTGGTGATGTGATCATGTGAATGACAATGATTCTCACGTTTGGATAATGGTGGTACATAAGATATTAGGCTCCTGAAGTATTCTTTTAATTTATATATGATGTTCGTGTGACATAGGAGTAAGTTGAGTAATCCTTTGAAATGCATGATCCAAAATAGTTGAGCCTCGTATATGACTATATGTCATTATGTTGCATGATATGGTCAACCGGTGAACTGGCGAAGCATGTTTTTCTCGTAGAAAAATTATACTTAGACAATAAAAATATTAAATAATATAAACAATTGATATATCAGATGTTCATTTTACTAAATATATGGATGATTATTCTAATATTAAGATTTGGGTGAGTAATTTAAAGATATAGTGTGTTTTAATTTAATTAATAGTTATTCATATTATTCAAAAAAAATTATTAATTACCTAATATAATTCTTTCTTGTATTATCCTATTTACTATTTACCGATGGAAACACAGTTTTACTTTAAAAATAAGTGTAATAACTCGTGTCATGCACGTCATAAGATTGAAATTATAATTTTAAATTATTTTGTTAAGATTAATTTGAATTATAATAATTTGATTAATAAAAATGTAACATATTATGTATTATTTATTTTTTCTTAATCTAGTATTAAATGTATTAACTCTAAAATAGTTATTAATTAGTTTTAATATTTTATTTTTTTCAATAAATCAAACATATATACTCAATGTGGCCATAAATAACTTAGTAATACTTAGACCTACCAACAATTTTTTATATGTTGTTTTACTGTCAAGTAAGAACATATCAAAATCAGCTCAAAATAAATAATAAATTATTAGAGAATTCTAATGCACAAAATTCTCTAATAAACAATAAATAATTTAAACCCACTAAAAAATAACTCAACACTTTTCTTTGATACCTGCAAAACATATACTTGAAATAATATTATATCAATGTTAGTATACAGTTTTACAATCATCGACCGTATTTACTATACGTGACTCCTTCTTAAAAGTTATTTTACATACGTGTGCAGTCGAAAGATAAATTACTGGACTTTATTTTATTTTACTAAATTACTATAATTATGCATTATTCATTAAATGCTACTTGTAATATAATTGTAATATTGTAATATAATTATAATAAAGATATTTTTCTAAAATAAAATTAGAAGAGAGAATAGTGCTTTCATTTTGGAGAGAAAATGAATTCACGAGGAATTGACACTTCACTTTTATTAGTTGATAATGTATTAAATATTGATTTTATATAATTATAATAAAAATATTTTTCTAAATTAGTATAATCATGCATTATTCGTTAAATGTTAATTGTAATATAATTATAATAAAAACATTTTTCTAAAATAAATTTAGAAGAGAAAATAATGATTTTATTTTAGAGGAAAAATGAATTCATGAGAAATTGACACCTTACTTTTATTAGTTGAAGGAAAAATCCAGTTTTAGTATATTTCTCGTTATTATATATTTTTCTCTAATCATATATTCACTGTTTTCTTTCCTTCGTTTCAGCATTTTGAATCTGGGTTTAACTTGTCGTAGTTCTTACTTCTCAGTCATTCTATTAGATGTAGTTGATAACTATTGAAATTATTTGATTAACATAGGAGAAAAATATATTATTATATGATAGAATTAATATGAGTATATTTTGTTATTAAATATACAAAGTTAATATAAAATAAAATTACACATAAAAAAGTAAAGAAAATAAAATTAAAATAGCAAAAACGATAAAAATATTATTTTTATAGTTTTGTTTTGTCATTTTTATGTATGGGAGATTAGAAAATAATAAACTTTTGACTAAATTAATTTTGTATTTGTTGTATTCAAATTAAATAAGTAATAAGTTATATTATTTTAATTTATTCCTTAAATTTATATATCATTAAAATCAAATCAATATAAATAATTTTAAATTGTGTGATACTTAAATATCTAATCAAATCAATTAGTTGATATAATTAATGCATTATAATGAATTATATTTAATGAGTTAAACAAAATAAATTAAGAAACACTCTCAGAAACATGCTACGTTGACTCTATCATTAAATGTAAAAAATCGATTTTTATATAATAGAATCGATAATATAATAGACAGCGAGAAAGAAAAAGATAAACATTTTAGATCTTAGGTTGTTTTATTTGGATGTTGTAATGTGGGTATCTCATTATTTTACTTATTCTACCCTATGGACTTTTTTGCAACTTTATTTCAGTATCAATAGAATTTCACTACCTTTTAGTAATAAATTAAAATTCAAAATAAAATTAAAAAAAAGTAAAGAATATAAAATTATTGATTGAAATTTTATTTTATTTTTTGTTATTATAACAAGTATTTTTATTTAATATACCAACACCTTACAAAATTAATCGTAAAAAAAGTATAAAATATAAATAAATATACTGAATTAAGAGATAAAATTATATTTGTTATCTCATTTTTACTTTTAGCAGCACAATAGAATATCATGTACTCAACATAATTTAAGATGCAAATTATAATTAATTATACTTTTTATTTTAAAATATTTAAAATTAATCTTAATATAAATAAAAATAATTTAATATATTAAATAAATTAATAGAATAATATAAGTTAACTATTTTTTTTATTAATTTTGTTATTTTTTTCTGACTACCTTTAAAATTACGACTTTTTTTTTTTAATTTGACCGTGAAATAAAATTAGAATTGTTGGTCTACACCATTAAAAAAATAATACTATGCAATTATATTTGTACATATAACATGTTCCTAATTTTTTATATGCTAAACTTAAGATTCTGTATTTCTTTGTTTATGCCATAAATAAGTATTATTTACAATGATTCGTATTGATTTAAAAGCTTAAAAATTTTTGTACGTATCAATTTTATATTTAATATTAAAACATGAAAATTTACTATGTTATTTTACTATTAATGTATGTAGTATTACATTATAAAATATAAAAATTAAAATGATTATTATATAGCTTAGATGGATTGAACTAAATATAAAAATATAAAACAGAATTGTATTATTAAATTTAGTAATTTTAATTAGTTAATAATATAAAATAAGATAGAAGTGACTATTTATAGTTGAATAGTCTTGGTTGATTAGACTAAAAAATCGAAAAATATTCTAAATAAAAAGCCAAATTAACTTTAATATTAAATTCATTAATACGATTTTAATTTTATATAATAGTTAGATAATAAATTAGTAAAAGCAAATGGAAGGATGGCTTTAATTAATATTTGATAAAATATTCATTTAGAATAATTAAAAAAAATAGAAGTATGATATTATTAAAAATAATACATTTTTATGTTTAAAATACATTTAAATAAAATATTTGTAAAACATAAAATTTAGAATAACATAGCTTCATGAATATTAATCATTAATCAATTATGAACTAACATAAAATTATAATACAATAATTTATTGACAAAAAATAATCAACAATTAATATTAATAAATAAAAAATTTATGCAAACACTTTGATTAAAAGTATGAGTGGTTAATTATCATTTATTATTAATAATATTTTGTTCATAACTAAAACTAAAAATATAATTATTCAGATTTAGATTTTAGAAGAATAAACGTATAAGTAACAAATAATCTATTTTATCATGCATATTATAAATTAATGAATTAAACTAACTGATATAATGAATTATAATTAATTAATTGGTATAAATTATAAGAAATTATATGATATTTAAAAAAATAAAATGAATAAGAAGAAAATAAAAAGAAATAGAAGAGATAAAAGACTACAATAAAATAAATTAAGTGTGAGAGTTTTTTTTTTTTTTACAAATTTTATATCACATCTGTTTCAATAATAATAAATAAAAATACATCAACTTGATATCTAAGAAAATGATGAGATAAAATCATAACACAGTTCTAAAACAAAAGCTTAAATTAAACCATAATATCATTGCACAACACAAATTAAAAGTAATTTCACATTATAATATACCACATAAACAGGTAAATGGCTTAAGCTTAATTACGGAATTTTTTTTATTTATGCATACATGATAACACCATGGTCTATAAATGCTTCATGGATAACATATCATATATTGCTCTGAATGATGAGCACGGGAGTTGAAGAGTGTGTGGTAATTTGTGTCCACGATAGTTGACTTCTTGCGACGACGCTTCATAGGAAGAAAAAGAATTGGTGTAAAACCTACCTAATGAAAGAGTAATTGGTAAATGAATGATATTTTCTTCTAGCATATATAGTCTTTTATAGTGATAAAATAAAAATGGAAGGAATAAAATTTTATATTTTTATATTCGGAATAGAATTTGATATTTATCGTAATAAAATTAAATAACTAATCAGTTATAATTCATGTATTTAAATAAATAAAATAAATTAAATAAAAATATTTTTAAGAATTAATCAAATCAGTTAGTTGATACAAATAATTAGTATAATTGATTTTATGTAATCATTATCAATATTAATATATTGATAAATAATAATATGGTTATTAATTTATCTTTCTGTAATAAAAATAATAATAATAATAATAATAATAATAATAAATAAAATTAATCAAAATATAAATAGGTTATCTTCTAATCAATAATAAAAGTGAAATGTATTTTTTTATGAATTATATATAATAAATGATATTTTAAATAAATGATATTTTTTTATGTTATATTTTTTTCAATAAATGATATCACGGGTTATTATTATTATTATTATTATTATTATTATTATTATTATTATTATTATTATTATTATTATTATTATTATTATTATTATTATTATTATTATTATTATTATTAGGGTAAAAAATCCAAATGAGCCAAGGAGATCTCTTATTTACCCAAATCCGCCAAATAAAAATCTGAGACATCAATCCACTAGAACACAATTTTATATAATTCGAATCAATAGAATTCGAATTAGCTTTGCACATAATTCGAATTGATACAATTCGAATTACTCCCAAGCACTCTTCCCACGTAGTTCGAATCAACTAGATTCGAATTAAGCATGCATGGTTCGAATTATATCAATTCGAATTACATAGACCACGTGGCTTAGGGGAGTTCGAATCGAATTGATTCGAATTACTCTCAGATTGCAATTCAAAGTAATTCGAAATGTATCGATTTGAATTACACACATTTCGTCACAATAGGTAATTCGAACCTTATTGATTCGAATTACAAGTGAATTCCCTATAAAAGGAGTTCGAACTTACTTCATTCGAATCAGTTTTCCAAACTCAGACCCCACAAAATCCCAGAGAAAGCGACATAAAACCGGCCTTCGAAAGTCTGTAGCGGCATACTTAGGCGATGGGGGATGATCCGGGAAGGCTGTATCGACTGGATGGAGTCGCTCATATAGCCGGGGTGATCAACGACAAGGTTAGTGGTTTACGATGGTGGTTTATTATATTTGTATATGTTAGTGGTATTGTAAATCGATATTTAAAGTGGTTTATGATAGTGGTTTTAAAGGCGGTTTTATTGGCGGTTTATGTCTGTGGTTTTGGTTTGTTGTAGTGCATGCGGTTTATGTAAGTGGATTTGCCCGTAGTTTTTGTAAGTGAATTTGGCCGTAGTTTTTGTAAGTGGATTTGCCTGTGGTTTAATGAGTGGTTTAAGGAGTGGTTTTGTCCGTAGTTTTATTAAGTGGATTTGCATGTGGTTTATTTTTCTAATATTTTGGATCTGGTTTGAGTGTGCGGTTTTGATTGCGGTTTTGCTAGCGGTTCAGTAGAATTTACATTTGCATGTTGAATTTAGATGCGGTCTATGTTAGCGTATTTTGTTTGCAATTTTCGTTGTGGACTGATATATCTCCAATTGCATTTATTTTGGTTACTTGGTTACGTCGTGAATTTTATCAGTTAGTGGTATTGTCAGTCGTTCTAATTATGCGGTTCATTTAATGCGCAGCCCCGGCGTTGCATATCGAGCATGCGGCGGCAGCAGGAGATGCGACTTGATGAGAGGTACGTTCCGTACTTGCAGATGGCTGGACTATACCATCTTGTGAGACTGAACGACAGATGGTTCAGACTGGACGAGCCCCTTGTGAGTGCCTTCGTGGAGCGGTGGCGTCCGGAGACGCACACGTTCCACATGCCGTTCGGAGAGTGCACCATCACACTTCAGGACGTCGCGTATCAGTTGGGCTTGCCAGTAGATGGACGTTACGTCAGTGGTTGCCTGACAGACTTCTACGTATACATAGAGGGTGGCAGGCCAGCTTGGCAGTGGTTCCATGAGTTGCTCGGTATGTTACCTCCCGCGAACCAGATACAGAAGTTTGCAGTGAACTGCACCTGGTTCCAGGAGACCTTTGGAGAGTGCCCCGAGGGGGCAGATGAGGAGACGGTCAGGCGCTTTGCCCGTGCGTACATCATGATGTTGTTGGGTACCCAGCTGTTTGCCGACAAGTCCAGCAATCGTATTCACATTAGATGGTTACCGTTTGTGGCTCGGCTTGAGGAGATGGGTGGCTATAGCTGGGGGTCGGCGGAACTAGCATGGTTGTATCGGTGCATGTGCCGAGTGGCCAACAGACATGTCGTGAAGTTAGCTGGGCCGTTACAATTACTTCAGTCTTGGATCTTCTGGCAGTTTCCTGCTTTTAGGCCTACTGGGTATGATGCATTTAGCTGGCCCCTTGCCTCGAGGTACCACAATCTTATTGTGCTATTTATCCTTATTTTATGTAATTTGAATTTCGCATGCAAATTTATACCTTTTAGAATCATTCATGAATGCAATACTATGTTTAATTTCCCATTCAGGTGGTCAGGATACAATCATGGGATTAGCGAGAAGGGACCTCGGGTCCAGATGGCTCGGCTGAGGATCGACTTGTTACAGGCTCGGGATGTAAGTAAGCTAAGCTCATATGTGTAGTTTCCGCTTCTTTCAGTTTATATGGTTTAACGAATTTGTCAAATGGATTTGATTTGCTTTTTTCAGTTCATATGGATGCCCTACAGCACACCCGACGTCCTCCAGGTTGTCCATCCGGAGGTCTTGGAGCCTCGGCATACGATGTTATGGCGGTGTGTGACCTCCCTGATATATTTTGCGGTGGTTGAGTGGCATCAGGTTGATAGAGTGTTACCGCAGTTCGGCGGCGTACAGCCTCCTCCACATCCCACCCTGAACATCGACTTCTTGATGTCGAAGGACGGGAGAGGTGGTGACTGTTGGTTCCTGTCCCATTTACAGTATTGGCATCTTCACTGGGAGACACGTGCAGATCACGTGTTACGGTTCGATGTTGTTGATGACTCGGGACCCTCACAAGAGTTCTTGGCCTGGTGGCATCAGCATGGAAAGAGGTTCTTGTCACCTGAGGTGTACTTGGGGGATCCGAGAGGTATTCCTATTCCGGTTGAGGCGACGCAGAGGGGTGCCGGCTGAGTTCCAGATATGGACCGAGTTGACGACATTCCTGACAGGCGCCGGGTTGAGAGGAGAGCTCGAGTCGGGACACGTCGTAGCCAGCGTGATTGGAGATGGCTGGACCAGGCTATGGAGGAGGGCGATGAGGCCGGTAGGGGCGGTGGTCGACGACGAGGGCGTGGAGGCAGGAGGAGGGGGGCTGCTCCTAGGCACGATAGCCCTGATCTTGGTGATCATGCAGCTGGAGGAGGAGCTCCAGTGGGGGATGTTAGGCCCGCTCATGGCGAACATGGTGGAGAGTGGTATAGATCCGATATGGAAGATCCATCGACCCATGCTGACACTGGGCTTGGAGAGGGGATGCTCGGAGATTACTTCGTTGGTGTTCCCGCTGACGACCAGACACCTCAGGAGAATACGCCGTGGGTGATTTCGGGATCGACGTTTTCAGAGTTTCTTGCCGGTGATGGGATTGACGCGGATTTTGGTGGATCACATTTCCTGGATGAGATCACGACCATGTTGCAGGAGGATGAGGCAGCCCGTCGACGGGGACACAGGGAGCGCTAGATGTCGATCTGAATGAGCCTCCCTCGGTGAGCCCTTTTCAGCCTTTCGCCTTGGGTGGAACCCCAGCATCAGCACGTATTGCTCCGTCACATTCAGTCGCCGGACCATCCTCCTCCCGACCCCTACATGTCCAGTCTAGGGTGCCTGCACAGCCACCCCCGGAGGACGAGGAGGACGAGATCGAGGATGAGGAGCCCCTTATCCGGAGAGGTCATAGGACACGGGTCCCACCTCGTTGTGGGACGGGGTCGCACCTATTTAGATGATTTGTGATACGTTTTATATGCTAAATCGTGATCTTTGTTGTACGTTTTATATATCCGTCATCCGAGTTGTATTTTATGTTGTTATCTATGTTGGACGTTATATATATCCGCCATCAATGTTGTATTTTATTTTGTTATCTTTGTTGGATGTCATATATTTTTATTATCAGTGTTTTATTTTATATCGTTAGTTCATCAGATCATGCGGCAATGACTTCGATTTTGCGTTATTGTGTATCAGTGACGATGATAAATAGTGTATTCTCCTTATGTAACTTATTTCCATTATTAGTAACACATTTGACATATATATATCTGCTACGAGACGGATTTTTCAGCAATGAAAACCGACTAGTTAGCAAACCGAGTACATTGTTTTCCAGAAAAAAAAGGTACAGAACATCAAACTAATTATGCAGCAGAACATAAAACCAGACATATAGATTTATTTCACCCTGCATGGCTGGGTCCTCCGGCCTGTAGACAACTCCGACGAGTGTGTCCTGGTTGCCTACAGAGGCCACATCTCTTGGGCCGGTTCGGATCTGCCTCATCCATATTGGTCCGTATTCGAGTGGACCGCGGACGACCCTCCCTCGCACGCCTCATACTCGGGTCCGGTATAACGGTCGGCCCGTCATAAGGTGGCCAGAATCCCTCCAGAATGGGAGGAGTGAATCCTATCTGATATACACTGAAAACAGAACTAAGTCGATACACCGGGTGGACGTATGGCTGCCAAGTAACACGTGAGTAGGCACAGCATGCCAATGCGTGCGGACATGGGAAATGAAGTGACTGGAAGTATCCACAATCACAAGTCTGAGAACCCAGTGAGACCCTGTAGCTTCCCAGTGAGAAGGAACCAGTCGGAGTCGTCTCTGCCACGGTGTACTCCGAGTTATCTCTGTCGTATACAGTGACCGTGAAGCACCTAGCCGTTTTGAGATTTGCCTCGATACACTTTACCAGGTATTGACTAAATTGTTGTCCGGTACCCAGCTGGGCCTGTGCCTCCCTCCCCTTGCGGACGAATAGTTCAGCCAACCTGCCGTATGTGGCCTTCACCAGCGAGCACACAGGGAGGTTCCTGACACCCTTCAGGATTGAATTCACACACTCAGAGATATTGGTCGTCATGTGCCCGAATCTGTGCCCCTCGTCACAATACTGTGTCCACAACGAATACTCAATCCTGTTCGCCCACTCACACATCGCCGGGTTCTCAGAGCGCAAAATGTCAAACCAGTAATCGAACTCCACTTCGGTCTTGGCATATGCGGTGTTCACAAGAAGCCTACGAGCATCTTTGCCCTTGAAGGTGAGGGCGAAATTAGCTGCTACGTTTCGAATGCAGAATGCACGGTATACAGCCGGAGGTAGCCATCCCCCATCAGGAGACTCAAGGGCGGCCTTGATGCCGTTATGCCTGTCCGAAATAACTAGCAGACCTGGCTGCGGTGTCACGTGCTGACGAGGTGAGAGAGAAAGAAGGACCACGACTCAGCATTCTCACCCTCGACAAGTGCAAATGCCACGGGCAGTATGTTGGAGTTCCCGTCCTGTGCAATTGCGACAAGCAACGTTCCCCCATACTTGCCATATAGATGGGTGCCGTCAATACTTACCAACGGCTTACAATGACGGAATGCCTCAATACAAGGTGAGAACGTCCAGAACAGCCTGTGAAAATAAGCTTGAGACTCGTCAAGCTGTCCTCCAACTCGAACAGGGCATGTCCGAATGACTTTAACTGAACCAGGCATGGTCAACTGGACTCCTAACACCCACCTAGGAAGCTCGTTGTACGACTCATTCCAGTCACCATAGATGACGGCAACAGCCTTCTGCTTCGCCATCCAGACCCTCCTGTAAGTCGTCCTGAATCCAAAGTGGGCGGCCGTAGCATTTTGGAGCACTTTGATGTTGACGGATGCATCAGCCCTCACCATTGGCATAATGAATGTCGATATGACATGATAATCCAAACTCCTATGGTCGCTGGAGATAGAGGTGGCGAGACACGTATGCAGTCCGTTGTACCATTTCACTTCCCAGATGCCCTTGCGCTGCCGGAGACTCAACCGAATCAACCATGTGCACCCATTCCCAAACTCAGAACACTTTCCCACATACCGGCGATAGTCAGACTCAATTACCTTGTACTGTACCCCTCGGCGGATGCTGTAAGTCTTCACACTCAACAGGGCCTCATCTTTATCCTGGAACTGCTGACCAACCTGGAACTCTGTCATACCGGCATACCCGTCTGCATCTCTAGCGCCAAATCTAGCGCCTTGCCTAGGAAGCCCATCCTGCCTCATGGCATCCAGGTCCAATGAAGAAAAATGGGGTGGGTACTGCTGTGTGCCAGAACTAGATCCACCTGTGACCCCTCTCGGGTCACTCGCTCCGAGGTCGTCACCACTGTCATCGGCAATCAGATCCGGCTCAACATCATCGTCATCTGGATCATCAAACAATCCGTCTCCAACACCAGCCGGTGTAGCACAATGTAATGAGGTCGAAAGATGTTCCCCTGTACCAACCTCGTCGCCGACATTGCCTCTAAGGTCAACAGCGAACGAAGGGGAGGCCACAGGCTGGGTCGGTGGCTCGTACGCAGGGACAGACGAAAAAGCAACGGCAGGTCTCGAACTAGAACTGGCCACCATGGCTAGTGAGTATTCTGGTTCGAACCCCCCGAGCTGGATACCACATCAACCAACTTTACCAACAGCTCTGGTGTCCTGACCTCGGGAAACTGCCGGCGACAATGATACATGACCTGCAAGTCCTCATCACTCCCAATCGTGAAACAGTCATACTTCACGGTATCTTGGAGCACCGTCGTTGGAATGCGATAGAAAAACTTCTTAACCCTTTTCAGACCCTCCAGACTAAGCTTCAGCAGTACAGAGCTAACAAGGTCACCATAGCTCGTGGTAGGCCTCACGATAATACAGAGAAGATCCTTATCGATGAACTTCACACCGGATCGAGTTTTTCTCTTAATCGATCCTCTGTGGTGAACCAACACTAGAAAACTATCCTCACTGGCCATCTGATCCCTCTATTGGGAGCAACTCACGTACATATCATATATATAGAGATCTGCTTCATAGTAATTCGAATCATATCAATTCGAATTACGCTTAGTTAGCAACCCTTACTAATTCGAATCAAGTAGATTCGAACTCCCTATTTACGCAGGTGATGCTAGTAATTTGAATTGAATCAATTCGAACTATGCTTCATTAAAACGATGCATGTTGATTCGAATTATGTAGGCACGTTATTTGGGAATAATTCGAATTAAGTCAATTCGAAGTACGTTGAAATTGAATTCGAGTCGTATTGATTCGAATTATATATATTTGTTCTTTGGTGGATTGATGTATCAAAATTTCATTTGGCTGATTTGGGTAAATAAGAGCTTCCCTTGGCTCATTTGGGTTTTTTACCCTTATTATTATTATTATTATTATTATTATTATTATTATTAAAATGATTAAAAGTATTTTTAATTGATAATTGATAAGTAGTTTAATAATACATTAAATATTGATTTGATGTAATTATAATAAAGATGTTTCTAAATTAGTATAATTATGTATTATTCATTAAATATTAATTATAATATAATTATAATAAAGATATTTTTTATAAAAATAATTTAGAATAGAGAATAGGAAAGTTCATTTTGGAGGGAAAACGGAGTCACGAGAGATCGACACTTCACCTTCATTAGTTGAGGGAAAACCCAGTTTTAGTATATTTAGTAGATTAATGATTCATTTTCTTTTAAATTGAATAGGGGTGGCAACGGGGCGGGTTTTTGCTCTACTCGACCCCGCCCCGCCCTACAAAAAACCCGCATC